>NC_087300.1:7258479-7617269 GCF_015220805.1 Pogoniulus pusillus
AGTATCTGAAGGGGGCTACAGGAGAGCTAGAGGGGGACAGGTGACAAGGGCTTGGAGTAAAAGAATGAGGGGCAATGGTTTGAAACCAGAGCAGGGTAGATTTAGTATCATAGTATCATAGTATCATCAGGGTTGGAAGAGACCTCACAGATCATCAAGTCCAACCCTTTACCACAGGCTCAAGGCCAGACTATGGCACCAAGTGCCACGTCCAGTCCTGCCTTGAACAGCTCCAGGGACGGCGACTCCACCACCTCCCCAGGCAGCCCATTCCAGTGTCCAATGACTCTCTCAGGGAAGAACTTTCTCCTCACCTCCAGCCTAAACCTCCCCTGGCACAGCCTCTTGTTCTGGCGCTGGCCACCTGAGAGAAGAGAGCAACCTCCTCCTGGCCACAACCACCCCTCAGGTAGTTGTAGACAACAATAAGGTCTGCCCTGAGCCTCCTCTTCTCCAGGCTAAACAATCCCAGCTCCCTCAGCCTCTCCTCATAGGGCTGTGCTCAAGGCCTCTGGACACGCTCAAGCATCTAGGCTGGACACTAGGAGGAAGATCCTTAAACTGAGAGTGGTGCAGCACTGGAACAGGTTTGTCAGAGAGGTGGTGGAGGCCCCATCCCTGGAGACATTCAAGGTCAGGCTTGGTGGAGCTCTGAGCAACCTGATCCCGTTGGGGATGCATGCCCTGCTTGCTGCAGGGTGATGGATTGGATGACATTTAGAGGTCCCTTCCAAATCAGGGCATTCTGCCACCAGCATCTGCACCCAAACAGTCTGTGAAGGAGCAGTGTGACTCCACTTGACTGTTCACACCTCCTTCTCCTTCACCTCAGCATGAGGAGAAACTTCTTTGGTGTGAGGGTGCTGGAGGCCCAGAGCAGGCTGCCCAGAGAGGTTGTGGAGTCTCTTTCTGTGGAGAGATTCCAAACCTACCTGGGCACACTGCAATCCTGGGCAAGGTGTCCCTGGTTTATCAAGGGAGTTGGATTGGATGATCTCCAGCTCCTACCACTCTATGATTCCACCTGGTCTGCTTTTTGAGGCCTTGAGCAACCTGGAGGGGCTCAAAGAGCTCGAGTTTTTTTGAGTTTTGGTTTAGGTTGGAAGGGACCTCAAATATCATCTACCTCAAAGATCATCTAGTTCAAATCCCCCCTCCAGACTCAGTCAGGCTGGAAGAGAGCTCCAAGCTCAGCCAGTCCAACCTAGCACCCAGCCCTGCCCAACCAACCAGACCATGGCACTAAGTGCCCCAGCCAGGCTTGGCTGCAACACCTCCAGCCACACAGACTCCACCACCTCCCTGGGCAGCCCATTCCAATGCCAATCACTCTCTGACAACAACTTCCTAACAACATCCAGCCTCAACCTGCCCTGCCACAGCTTCAGGCTGTGTCCCCTTCTTCTGTCCCTGGCTGCCTGGCAGCAGAGCCCAACCCCACCTGGCTACAGCCTCCCTGCAGGCAGCTGCAGGCAGCAATGAGCTCTGCCTTGAGCCTCCTCTGCTGCAGGCTGCACCCCCCCAGCTCCCTCAGCCTCTCCTCACAGGGCTGTGCTCCAGGCCCCTCCCCAGCCTTGCTGCCCTTCTCTGGTCACATTCCAGTACCTCAACATCTCTCTGGATTTAGAGCCAAGTTCCACCTCTGCATTATGTGGTAGGGGGAGAGACAACCTGTGGGAGGCTCTTTGAGTATCTTTGATTTTAGGGTTACACAGAGAGGCTAATATCCAGGGTGGTGTTGGGTTGAGGGTCGGACTCAGTGATCTTAAAGGTCTCTTCCAGTTGAAACAGTTGTGTGATTTCTGCCATCCCATGACCCAGATCTGCCTTAAATGAGCTGTAATTAGGCGACTGACATCTAATTTGGGATTGAAAAGCTCTTTGTGTGCCTTGTGCCAGCCCCACTGGCTGTTCTGGGGGGCAGGGGAGGCAGCATAGAGGCTTTGCTGCTCACTTACAGCTTCCCTGGCAGCAAAATAAGAACTAAATAAGATTATTTCTTTTTCAAATGCCTTGTTTGGGGTTTTTTTGAGCACAACTTGAGGCTGTGTCCTCTTGTTCTGCTGTTGGTTGCTTGGGAGAAGAGCCCAACCCCACCTGGCTACAGCCTCCCTTCAGGTAGTTGTAGACAGGGACACCTCCCACTCATGGTCTTATCTAACCCAGCCCTGAATGCCTCCAGGTATGGAGCAGCTACAACCTCCCTGTTCCACCTCAAGATGGAGGTGTCTCTGCACAAGGCAGGGCGAGTTGAAACTAGACAGAATCATAGCATCAACCAGGTTGGAAGGGACCCCCAAGCTCATCCAATCCAACCTAGGACCCAGCCCTGGCCAATTAACCAGACCATGGCACTAAGTGCCTCAAAGGAGATGATCTTTAAAGATGATCTTCAAAGATCCCATCCAACCCAAACTGCTTGTGCTGGTCTGAGGCTAACTGGAATATTTTAATGTGAGAAATCAGATTCCAGGCTGTGAAAAGGAAACAAAGGTGATGTCTACTGCACTCATAGGTTTGCTGAGATGTATAAAAGCAAGGACACAAACATAGATAAGAGAGTCTCTATCTGCTGGAGGTGGTGTCTGTTTTCTCCCTGGGCTTCTGCTGCTCTGCCTGAATCTGTGTAACCCAACTGATCCTTCTGCTTCTAACCCCCCTTGATGATCCTTCCAGCACACCTTGCATGTAAAGCAGACTCTGGGACAAGAGGGGGGTGGAAAGAAGGTGGAAGGGTAGTTGGGAGCCCCTCCTGGGCACTCTGATTTCTGGGAGGGGTCTTGTGTTTCTCTATTACTTTAAACTTGTGTATTTCTGTATAGAGCTGTACATAATTGTGATGTACTGTACCTGTCTGCTTGTATGCTGTGCCAAGCTGTGAATATAAAGCTTCAATCCTTAACTTCCAGCTGGCTGAGTCTAGTCTGGGTGATTTGGTTGATTTCTGGCCAAGTGTAAGGTCCTGCACCTGAGTGGGTGCAATCCCAAGCACAACTCCAGGCTAGGTGGCAAATCTCTGGAGAGCAGCCCTGAGGAACAGGACCTGGGGGTCTGGGCTGATGAAAAGCTTAACATGAGCCTGCAGTGGGAGTGCAGCCCAGACACAACCCTGTGCTGGGCTGCAGCAAGAGCAGTGTGGGCAGCAGGGCAAGGCAGGGGATTCTGCCCCTTGGCTCTGCCCTCCTCAGACTCTGCCTGGAGTCCTGGGTGCAGTTCTGGAGTCCCCAACACAGGAAGGACATGGAAGTGTTGGAGCCAGTGCAGAAGAGGCCACCAAGATGCTGAGAGGGTTGCAACAGCTCTGCTGTGAGGCCAGGCTGAGAGAGTTGGGGCTCTGCAGCCCAGAGAGGAGAAGGCTTCAAGGAGACTTTGGAGTGACCTTTCAGTATCTGAAAGGGGCTCCTGGAGGGCTGGGGAGGGACTACTGACAAAGCCTTGTAATGCCAAGAGGAGGAGGAGGAATGGGTTTGAACTGGCAGAGAGGAGACTCAAACTAGATGTCAGGAAAGGGTTCTTTGCAGTGAGGGTGGTGAGAGACTGGCACAGGTTGAGGGTGGTGAGATCTTGGCACATGTTGAGGGTGGTGAGAGACTGGCACAGGTTGAGGGTGGTGAGATCCTGGCACAGGTTGAGGGTGCTGAGACACTGGCACAGGTTGAGAGTGGTGAGATCCTGGCACAGGTTGAGGGTGCTGAGACACTGGCACAGGTTTCCCAGGGAGGTTGTGGAGCACAGAAGCACCCAATGTGATCAAAGATCACATTGGGTGCTTCTGTGCTCCACAACCTCCCTGGAGGTGCTCAGGACCAAGCTGGATGAGGCCTTGAGCAACCTGTTCTAGTGGGAGGTGTCCCTGCCTATGGCAGGGGAGGGTTGGAACTGGCTGAGCTTTGAGTTCCCTCCCAACCTAACCCATTCTATGATTCTCTACCTGCTTGCAAACTGTACTAAGCTGTAACTACATCTTCATTCCTTAACTCCCAGCCAGCTGACTCTAGACTGGATGATTTCACTGTGTGTGTGAGTGAGGCAGGTAACTTTCACTGTGTGTGTGAGTGGGGCAGGTAACATTCACTGTGTGTGTGAGTGGGGCAGGTAACTTTCACTGTGTGTGTGAGTGGGGCAGGTAACTTTCACTGTGTGTGTGAGTGGGGCAGGTAACTTTCACTGTGTGTGTGAGTGGGGCAGGTAACTTTCACTGTGTGTGTGAGTGGGGCAGGTAACTTTCACTGTGTGTGTGAGTGGGGCAGGTAACTTTCACTGTGTGTGTGAGTGGGGCAGGTAACTTTCACTGTGTGTGTGAGTGGGGCAGGTAACTTTCACTGTGTGTGTGAGTGGGGCAGGTAACTTTCACTGTGTGTGTGTGTGGGGCAGGTAACTTTCACGGTGTGTGTGAGTGGGGCAGGTAACTTTCACTGTGTGTGTGAGTGGGGCAGGTAACTTTCACTGTGTGTGTGAGTGGGGCAGGTAACTTTCACTGTGTGTGTGAGTGGGGCAGGTAACTTTCACTGTGTGTGTGAGTGGGGCAGGTAACTTTCACTGTGTGTGTGGGGGGCAGGGAACTCCCAAACCATCACACCACTCTGTCAATCGATGCTCTCAAGCCGTTCCACAACTCCTTGGCAGTCCAGGCTGCTCCTCCAAAGCACACCCTGCAAACAGAAAGGTTAAGAAGAAGAAGAAGCAGCTGTGAGTCCCACCTGGATCCGTGCTGGTCTTGGGAGAACTCCATGATGTGGCCGGCGATCTCTCGCAGCTGCAGGTTTGGGTAGCGGTTGTTGCGAAAGTCCTCCAGCAGCCTGCTGCGGCCCGAGGGCATAACATCGGACATGCCGTAGCGCAGGCGGGAGGAGGGGAAGAGAGTGCTGCTGGGGCTGAAGAGGCTGGAGGCGCTGCTGGCGCTGCGGTACTTGGCCTCGGCGCCCGGTGCCGCCGAGATGTAGCGGCCGCTGCCGTTCGTCAGACCCCCTGCAAGGCACAGGCACAAAAGGGTTGGGAGGCGGTGGGGGAGCAGCAGCCTGCGTGAGGCTAAGGCAGGGGGAGGTGGAAGGTTAGGAGAGAAGCAGAAGAGGAGGCTCAGGGGTGATCTTATTACTGTCTACAACTACCTGAAGGGACATTGTAGCCAGGTTGGGGGGTGGCCTCTTCTCCCAGGCAACCAGCAATAGAACAAGGGGACACAGTCTCAATTTGTGCCGGGGTAGGCATAGGCTGGGTGTTAGGTGGAAGTTCTGCACAGAGAGAGTGATTGGCATTGGAATGGGCTGCCCAGGGAGGTGGTGGAGGCACCGTCCCTGGAGGTGTTCAAGCAAAGCCTGGATGAGGCACTTAGTGCCATGGTCTGGTTGACTGGATAGGGCTGGGGGGGTAGGTTGATGAGCTTGGAGGTCTCTTCCAACCTGGTTGATTCTATGATTCTATGTGGAGCTGTTGGGAGGCTGCAGTAATGATCATAGAATTAAGCAGGTTGGAAGAGAGCTCCAGGGTCAGAGTCCAACCTAGCACCTAACACCTCTTTAACTAAAGGATGGCAGTGAGTGCTGCATGCAGCCTCCTCTGAAACACCTCCAGCCATGGGCACTCCACCACCTCCCTGGGCAGCCCATTCCAGTGCCAATCACTCTCTCTGGGAAGGATTTCTTCCTAATGTCCAGCCTGCACCTGCCCTGGCACAACTTCAGGCTGTGTCCCCTTGTTCTGTTGCTGCCTGCCTGGCAGCAGAGCCCAACCCCACCTGGCTACAGCCTCCCTGCAGGCAGCTGCAGACAGCAATGAGCTCTGCCCTGAGCCTCCTCTGCTGCAGGCTGCACCCCCCCAGCTCCCTCAGCCTCTCCTCACAGGGCTGTGCTCCAGGCCCCTCCCCAGCCTTGTTGCCCTTCTCTGGACACATTCAAGTACCTCAACATCTTTCTTAAACTAAGGGACTCAGAACTGTGATGGAAGACTGTGGAGGTGCAAAGCTACACAGGAGCTGGCACTGAGTAGCACAGAGCCAGCCTGGGCTGTGCTGATGCCCAGCAGTGTGGGCAGCTGGGGCAGGGAGGGGATTCTGTCCCTGTGCTGTGCTGAGCTCAGCTCCCCCCCCTGCAGTGCTGGGGCCAAATCTGGAGTCCTCAGCAGAGCACAAACAGGGACTTGCTGGAGTGGAGACAGAGGAAGCCACAGCAATGCTGGGAGGGCTGGAAGGGCTCTGCTGTGAGGACAAGCTGAGAGTTGGAGGTGTTCAGCTCGGAGAAGAGAAGGGTCCAGGAGACCTTCTGGTGGTCTCTCAGTGCTTAAAAGGGGCCAATAAGAAAGCTGGGGACAGACTTTTGAGCAGGGCCTGTTGTGCCAGGACAAGGGGTGATGGCTTGAACTGAGAGAGGGAGATTCAGACTGGAGAGGAGGTAGAAACGTTTGACACTGAGGGTGGTGAGAACCTGGCCCAGGTAGCCCAGAGAGGTGGGAGATGCTCATCCTTGGAGACAGGCAAGGTCAAACTTGAGTTACCAGTAGGAGGCACATGGGGAACAGACAATGGTTGATTATCCAGCAAACTGCTCTGGAGAGGAATCAACATCAACCTTCAAAGGCTGTTCCCTCACTTGCAGGGCTTGGAACTAGACAGCCTTTAAGGTCCCTTCCAACCTAACCCATTCTATCAATCTGTGAACACCATCTAGAATGCTGCATCCAGCTCTGGGCTCCCCAGGTCAGGAGGGACAGGGATACACTGGAGAGAGCCCAAGGACGCTGAAGGGACTGGAGCACTGCCTGATGAAGTCAGGCTGAGAACTTGGGGCTGGTTATTCTGGAGAGAAGGCTGACAGGGATCTAATTCAATGTTCACAAGTATGTGAGGACTGGGGGTCAGGAAGGAAGGGACAGGGACAGGCTCTGTTCACTTGTGCCCTAGCACAGGACAAGGACAATGGATGGACACTACAGCACAGGAGGTTCCACCTCAACATGAGGAAGAACATCTTTACTGTGAGGGTCCCAGAGCACTGGCACAGGCTGCCCAGAGAGGTTGTGAAGCCTCCTTCTCTGAAGCCTTTCCAGCCCTGCCTGGATGTGTTCCTGTGCAACCTGCACTGGATTCCCTGGTCCTGATCTGACGGGGGGGGTTGGATTGAATGATCTGCAGAGGTGCCTTCCAACCCCAAACATCCTGTGATCACTCCAGAGCTATGGCAGAGGCCTCTTCCCCTTCCTGCAGGGCTTGGGATCCCTCTGCTGGCCACAGCCTGCAAGATGTCTGCAGTATGGTTTTGTCCTGGGTGGGACAAAGTCCTCCCAGGGAAATCTTCTTCTCACATGGGCACCTGCAAGGCCAACGTGAGGCAGAGAGGACAAACCACCCTGAAAAAAAAGGCTACAAGCAGTCTTTTCGAAGGAGGGAAGAACCTTCAAGCCAAGAGACCTTCTCCTGGCAGATACCAGAGTCTGACATTAAAATGATGGATAAAGGAGGGGTTGAGCGACCTTCACTCCTCTGCCACCAGTGTCTGAAGGAAGCTCCCATGCAGCAGTGCTGTATGAGTGAAGTATCTGATGTCAGCCTAATTACAATCATGCTCATTAACTTCCCATGTCTCTAAGCTGGCCAAATGTGTCGACTTCTGCAGAGTGACTGCCAAGTGTCCTCTCTCCTGAGGAGGAGATTGAGAGCTCCTTATGCACATCACCTTATGCTGTCCTGCCAGTGGTGTGCTCATTGCCTTCTGAACGGTCTTAGAAGTCTTCCAACCTTAATGATTCTATCAGAATCTACAGGCTGGGGCCAGAGTGGCTGAGAGCAGCCAGGCAGAGAGGGAGCTGGGGGTGCTGGCAGAGAGGAGCTGCAGAGGAGGCAGCAGTGCCCAGGTGGGCAGCAGAGCCAATGGCATCCTGGGCTGGCTCAGGAGCAGTGTGGGCAGCAGGACAAGGGAGGTTCTTGTGCCCCTGTGCTCAGCACTGCTCAGGACACCCCTGCAGTGCTGTGTCCAGTTCTGGGCTCCTCTTTTCAAGAGAGGTGTTGAAGTACTGGAATGTGACCAGAGAAGGGCAGCAAGGCTGGGGAGGGGCCTGGAGCACAGCCCTGGGAGGAGAGGCTGAGGGAGCTGGGGGGGTGCAGCCTGCAGCAGAGGAGGCTCAGGGCAGAGCTGATTGCTGCCTGCAGCTGCCTGCAGGGAGGCTGTAGCCAGGTGGGGTTGGGCTCTGCTGCCAGGCAGCCAGGGACAGAAGAAGGGGACACAGCCTGAAGCTGTACCAGGGCAGGCTGAGGCTGGATGTTGTTAGAAGTTGTTGTCAGAGAGAGTGATTGGCACTGGAATGGGCTGCCCAGGGAGGTGGTGGAGTCTGTGTGGCTGGAGGTGTTGAAGCCAAGCCTGGCTGGGGCATTTAGTGCCATGGTCTGGTTGGTTGGGCAGGGCTGGGTGCTAGGTTGGACTGGACAAGCTTGGAGCTCTCTTCCAACCTGGTTGATTCTGATTCTCTCTCTATCTGACCTCTTAGCTGAGCAAGCAGTCCCAGAGGTGACCAAAGCATACTCCTGCTGGAAGGACCAGGACAGTCAAAGCACTGCTAAAGCACCTCTCAAGGGAAGGAACCCAAGAGGGACGAGCTGAGCACTGCCAGTTTGCACACTGGCTCAAGAACCCACTTTGGGACAGCATGAGTATGTCCTGTTGTGCCAGCACAGTGCTGCCCATGCAGAGCAGTCTGCCCCAACACAGGACAGCAAGGCTGTGCTCTACAGAGGCCAGGAGGCTGCACAGGAGTGCCAGCTGGGCTGTGCTTCTTCCTCTGAACACACCAACCATGGTTCCTTTCAAGTGTCCAGGATTCACCAGGAAATATCCACATCTGAGGAGGACAAAGCACACAGATTTTGTCCTGGGGACTCCAAGGTGGGCAGGCTCACACCAAAGTCCTAACAACTCAGACCCTCCTACTCTGTTCTGCTCAGTCAGCTTCTCAGGGCTTGCCAGGACACTGCAGTCAGACCTTAACCTGCAAGATTTCAGAAGGGAAAAAACAGAGGAGGAGAACCAAAGGCCAAGGAAAGGATGAGTCAAAAAGAAGAGAGGAAGAAAACAACAACAGTTGCTGTCTGAAAACAAAGTGCTTCTTAAGCAAGCTTCCAGGGGACTTCTCCAAGGCCCTCAAACTGCTCTTCAAGTTCAAGAGCTCTCAGAGTAAGCACTGCCACAACAGTGGAGACACGAGGAAGATGAGAAAGCAGGCACAGATGTCTTTACTGCCCTCCCCTCACAGGGCTCAGCACCCACCCAGCCATGTGGACTCCTCCCTCCCTGGGGCTGGCAAAGGCAGGAGCCCACAGCCCCCAGGACACCCCCAGGATCACTGTCCCATTCTGTCACTCTGTGTCAGGTGTGTCCAAGGAGACACAGCCCTCCAGCCCTCCCAGTTGGTCACAGCTAACTGGTTACCAACTCCCAGCCACTTCCTCTCTCAAACAAATCCCATTCCCAGCTTTCTCACAGTGACCCTGCCTTCGAGTGACAGCACAGGGCAGCTCCTGCAGGAATACCATACAGTTAAAGGAATTGCTGCTCCTCTGCACATCCCCATGCCAGAATGGGAAAACCCTGGGCTGGACACATTCAGCCCCAGACTGCAGTAACAAGGAATTTTAAGGGATCACACCAGTTAAGAGCCAGAAGGACTGACAAAACCTGCTTGTGGGGCTCCAGGAATGGATCTGAGCTGCAGCCTGGCCAAATGTCATTTAGTGATCCAGGATTCCAGTCTTTTGGGGGGGGGGGGGGGAAAGAGAGCTCCTGCTGCTTTCAGCACCCAAAAGCACATGTTTGTTTACAGCTGCTTTACTCCAGCTGAGCACAGCTGCTCAGTGCCTACACCTTTGAGTTCAGAGTGGTTAGCTCAGCCTCCTCCTCCAGCAGCTCTTGTAAGAAGTGGCTGCCTGGTTATTTCAGGTACTTGTCATTGCCCAGACACCTCACAAGGTCACTTTACACCACCACAACCCCCTCCCCCTCCCAGCTTGCTAAACACAGTTCCATTTTTCACTTCTGTGAGCTTTCAGAAAGCTAAATCTTGACACACAACATCAACCCTCCAAATGACTGACTGGGGCAGGCAGGAGACGTGACAAAGTCAAAGCCACAACTCACATCACCTTTAACTGGAGATCTGCTGCCTGCCAGCTCTGGGGAGACCTCACCTGAAGTACTGCATCCAGGTATGGAGCCCTCACCACAGGAAGGACATGGACCTGATGAAGCAGGGCCAGAGAAGGCCCTGAAAATGATCAGGGGGTTGGAGCAGCTCTGCTACGAGGACAGGCTGAGGGAGCTGGGGGTGCTCAGCCTGGAGAAGAGAAGGCTCCAGACAGACCTAATAGCAACCTGAAGGGGGCTACAAGGATGGAAAGAGGCTGTTTGTAAAGGCCTGCAGGGACAGAACGAGGGCAGTGACTTCAAACTAGAGCAGAGCAGATTTAGACTGGATGTTAGGAACCAGTTCTTTACTATGAGGGTGCTGGAACACTGCAACAGATTACCCAGGGAGGTGGTTGAGACCCCATGCCTGGAGATATTCAAGCTAAGGCTGGACAGGGCTCTGGGCAACATCTGCAGGGACTGGATGATCTTTGGAAGTCCCTTCCAACCCAGACCACTGCATGATTCAATGATCATCCAGTTCCAACCCCCTGCCATGGGCAGGGACACCTCCCTCTATCCCAAGTTGCTCACTCAAGACATCATTCAACCTGGACTTGGACACCTCCAAGGAGGAGACATCCACAGCCTCTCTGTGTAACCGTAAAATCGAAGACACTCAAAGAGCCTCCCACAGGTTGTCTCTCCCCCTACCACACAATGCAGAGGTGGAATTTGGCTCTAAATCCAGCGAGATGCTGAGGTGTTGGAAGGTGCCCAGAGAAGGGCAGAAAGGATGGGGAGGAGACTGGAGCAGAGCCCTGTGAGGAGAGGCTGAGGGAGCTGGGGGGGTGCAGCCTGCAGCAGAGGAGGCTCAGGGCAGAGCTCATTGCTGCCTGCAGCTGCCTGCAGGGAGGCTGTAGCCAGGTGGGGTTGGGCTCTGCTGCCAGGCAAGCAGCAATAGAAGAAGGGGACAGAGCCTGAAGCTGTGCCAGGGCAGGTTGAGGCTGGATGTTGTTAGGAAGTTGTTGTCAGAGAGAGTGATTGGCACTGGAATGGGCTGCCCAGGGAGGTGGTGGAGTCTGTGTGGCTGGAGGTGTTGCAGCCAAGCCTGGCTGGGGCACTTAGTGCCATGGTCTGGTTGCTCGGCCAGGGCTGGGTGCTAGGCTGGGCTGGCTGAGCTTGGAGCTCTCTTTCAGCCTGATTGAGTCTGTGATTCTTTTTGCAAACACCACATTTGGCTGTTCCCATCTGTCCATTCCATTTTTAGGTATTTAGAAACCCTCTTCACCCACTTTATCACTTCTGGTATCATTCCAAACAGAAACAGAGCCAGCCTCATGCTTCTTGTAAGGACCAGCAATGCCTGGGCTGCTTTTAGAGCACTGAAAGTTATTTAGAACACTAAAAGTTATTTTATAACCAAAGAACACTGCACCTCCTTTTAACACCATCTTGTATTAGAGGTGAAACAAAAACTGCAAAGAAAAAATGAAAGGACTTTTAAGGGATTTTAAGGTGAAACCCACAGAGATAAGGTTGTTCTTGCAGCAGGGTCTGGAGAACAGGGCTGGTGAGGAGCAGCTACAGGAGCTGAGGTTGTTTAGTCTGCAGAAGAAGAGGCTGAGAGGAGACCTTCTGGCTCTTTCAAGCAAAGCCTGGATGAGGCACTTAGTGCCAGGGTCTGGTTGATTGGACAGGGCTAGGGGATAGGTTGGATTGGATGACTTTGGAGGTCTCTTCCAGCCTGGTTGATTCTATGAATCTAAGTGATAGGATGAGAGGAGAAGGCCTCAAGTTGCACCAGGGGAGGTTTAGGTTGGATATTAGAAGAAACTTCTTCACTGAAAGGCTTCTCAGAGCCTGGCACAGGCTGCCCAGGGAGGTGGTTGAATGCTCATCCCTGGAGGTGTTTCAAAGAGGCAGAGATGTGGTGCTGAGGGACATGGGCTAGCCCCAGCCTTGCTAGAGTTAGAGAATGATTGGACTGGATGACCTGAAAGGGCTTTTCCATCTCAAACAACTCTGGGATTCTGATTCCTAAGCACACAGGAGGAACCCTGGCCACAAGGAGAGGACTGTGTCAGGATAGCAAGGCCCACACAGACTGCTCTTGGGCACAACCCATTGCTGCAAATGCTAACTGCCTGCCCAGCCTCTGTGCTCTAACAGATTGACCTTTTTGGATTCATTCCTTTGTTTGCCTGCAGGGGCAAAAGCCTTTCTCCCACCCCAGATCTGGAACCCACTCAACCTTCAGCATTAATTTACTGTAGCTCTTTAGCTGTCAGCTTAAGGACTGCACAGCTGCATAAATAAAGCTGAACCCTTCCCATTCTATTAGAGCTCCAACACAGGAAGGTAGTAAATCTGAGCTCCACCTCTAAAAATTCACATTTATTCCTATTCCAATCTAACTTTTAGCCAGCATCAAATTTATCACACCTGCATGTAATAAATATGATAGATCTGTGTATGGCTATGCAGAGAGATCTCTTCTAAAAACCAAGAGCTGTGTTCAAGCCAGACAGAGACATGACAAAAGCACTGAATTCTCTGGTGCAAAAGCAACAACCAACCTGCCTTGTTTGTTGGTGAGGTCTGGGAATGGATGCTTCAGAAGGTGCAAGTGAGCACTGCCTTTTTCATGGAATGGTTTGGGTTGGAAGGGACATCAAAGATCATTCATGGGCAGGGACACCTCCCAACAGCCCAGGTTGCTCAAGGCTTCATCCAATCTGGCCTCCAGAGAAGGGACAACCACAGCCTCCCTGGGCAATCTCTTCCAGTGTCTCACCACCCTCACTGGGAAGAATTTCTTCCTAATCTCCAGCCTAAATCTTCCCTCCTCAAACTTTAATCCATCCCCTCTCAGCCTATCACTACATTATTTAACAGAGAGATGCTGAGGTACTGGAAAGTGTCCAGAGAAGGGCAGCAAGGCTGGGGAGGGGCCTGGAGCACAGCCCTGTGAGGAGAGGCTGAGGGAGTTGGGGGGGTGCAGCCTGGAGATGAGGAGAGGGCTCAGGGCAGAGCTCATTACTGTCTACAACTACCTGAAGGGAAGTTGTAGCCAGGAGGGGTTGGGCTCTTCTGCCAAGCAACCAGTCACAGAACACGAGGACACAGCCTCAAGTTGTGCTGGAGGAGGCCTAGGCTGGATGTTAGGAGGAAGTTCCTGGCAGAGAGAGTGATTGGCATTGGAATGGGCTGCCCAGGGAGGTGGTGGAGTCCCCATCCCTGGTGGTGTTGAAGCCAAGCCTGGCTGGGGCACTTAGTGCCATGGTCTGGTTGCTTGGCCAGGGCTGGGTGCTAGGTTGGGCTGGCTGAGCTTGGAGCTCTCTTCCAACCTGCTTGATTGTACTCTATTCTAATATTTACTTTCTTTGTAAGGTTTACTCTGTTCTATATAAAAGCTCTAAGCCAACCAGAAGCTCTACCAGAAGATGAAGCCTGCACAATGTCCCTTCTAAGAAGGAAGGTCTCTCCCATGCACCAATGTGCTTTGATGAGGCCACACTGAAGGGAGATTTTCAGAAGCAAACTTCCAGAGCTGTCAGCTGCAAGCCAAGCACTGAGAGCTAAGCACTGCTCCAGACACCAGGGCACATTCTGGTGAAGAGGAGAATCTGGACCCTCAGCTCACGAATTCATCACAACTTCAGAGGTGTTTTAAAGCACCTGACACATCGAGGGCCCAGCCCTAGGTGCTTGCTCTACTCAAGGAGAACAAACAATTGGTACTGCTACCCAGAGCTGTATGAAGCAGACAATGCTCAGCTTACACTTGGCACTGCCACACAGAGCTGAGATGTGAAGTAAAGAGGTAACACAGAAATCTTCCTGTGTTACAGCTGAGGGACAACCACCTCACAGAGGTGCTACAGCTCCTGCTTCACCTGGTGAAGGCCAGGACCCTACCAGAGGACTAAGAGCAGCAGTGAGGCTGCAGGTATGGACCCAGCAGTGAGGTGTTCACTGTCCCAGGGGGAACAGAGCAGTGTCCTCAGGGCTGGGACATGGAGGCTGTAGCTCTTACCCAGGTTCAGACTTGAAGAAGATCCATGTGAAGATAAGGAAGGTGGTGGAGTCTGCGAGTGGCCAGGTCCTTGGCTGGGCAGAGGCATTCCCACAGGTCCAGGAGAGGAGGAAAAGCCCAGGCCATTATAAAAACTGTGTCCTATGGGTGTCAAACTGCTGGATGTCCTCTTGTACAGGTCACTGCTCCCTGTCAAGGAGTCTCGGCGGGAGCCACTGCCCGTGTTGGAGTTAGCAACTGCAAAGAGGAAGAGAAGAAGGTTGGCTGATAGTCACAAGCTGCCCCAGACAGCTTCAGTACAACAGCATCTACTCAACAACCTCACTGCACCAGGCTGCTGTTTTCCTGAGGGTGTTGTCTGTGCCCCAATGAAATGCATGAATCCAACCCACGTTGTTAAGGACCAAGTAGAAATCCTTGGCTTAAAAAGTTAGCTTGGATCCTGCCTTTGTGGTTTTCAGACTGATAGAACAGGTGGAGAAATGCAGCTCCAAACATCCACAAGCAGATCAAGAAGATAAAAATCTCCCTAAACAAAGTGACAGAGCAAAAAGAGAGTCACAGGTGGCACTGACTTGGAAGAGACCCTCGAAGGTCGTTTTGTCCACCCCCACTGCTGTCAGCAGGGAGACATCCAACAAGAGCAGGGAATGACAAGGAACTGTCAGCTGTTGGACACCAACTTTGCCTCTGAACCCTTGAGTGAAGGTCTGTGCACTTCAGAGCTCTTTTTGCCTTGCTTTAACAGAAGCTGTTAGATTGCTCTACAAGCACTGCCTGCTGTTTATTCTTTGACCATTAGAGCTCAACCAAACCCAAGAGGAGGTTTTTCTCTCTCCATGTTTACTCAAGGTGTACAAGCTGCAGGTATATCTGCTTGAAATCAGCCTCCATCAGGCTAAAAAGCAGTTCCTGTTTGCAGCAGGCTTTCTTGAGATGAAAATCATCATTTCATTTCACAGAAAGCCAGCATTTATTGAGTCAGTTTTTGGCTGTTTGTATTTTTTTGAAGGGCTGTCTTGACAATCAAACACAAACTCTTTAAATGCACTGTCAACACCAGGCCAAAAAAAAACACCCAACTCAATAATCAAACCAAAACCCACCCCAAAATCATCAATTCTGCATGAAAAGCTTGTTTAATAAATAGTGAAATTGTTAACTGGGGTGAATGAATCATTTCTCATGACTGCACATGAGCTGCAGAAAGCAACAGCCTCCTGGGTTTATTCACTGATGGAAGGAAAACAGGTTTGTGCATCTTGGCAGTGAGCTAACCAGCAATTGAATTCAATTAGCTACACAAAGTGGAGTGAGGGAAGTGAATGCTGTGTTTAGCTGAATCCAAGGTGCTTCAACTTCTCAGGCTGGCTTGAAGAGGAAAATGTTTAGAATCACTTTTGTTTCAGGCTGGGATTTGCTGCAGTGAGAGTGTGTCCCTCAGACTCGTCTGAAGAAGCAGGTTCAAAGGGCATGCTTTAACTTGTCCTTCACGTTGATGAAAGCAGGAGAGAGTTCAGGAGGTAATTACTACCTCTGAGACTAAGCAGTAATTAAAACAATTGTTCTGCTTCAGCAAAACAGACCTAAAGAACAAACCTGACCCACAGACAAGAGAACTTCTTTGGTGTGAGGGTGCTGGAGGCCTGGAGCAGGCTGCACAAAGAGGTTGTGGAGTCTCTTGTGGAGATTATCAAGGCCCATCTGGATGTGTTCCTATGTGACCTGCCCTAGGTGATCCTGGTCTGGCAGGGAGGGTTGGACTTGGTGATCTCCTCCACAAGTCCTTTCCAAGCCCTGCCATTCTGTGATTCTGGTTTGGATTTATTCTGTAAGAAAACCTCTCTGTCTCCAGCTGCCCAACAAACTCATCAAAACTAAACCTGCACCTAACATTTCCTAAGCACAGGAAGGGATGGGTTTTGGTGGAAGATAGAAACAGTTCCAGAAGCAAGCATGGAAACCACCTTGCACCAGCTCTTTAGGAATCACTGGGCCATTTAGCCTGAGGTAAGAGTCAGCAGATCCACTTGAACCACAGAGTGGGCTGGGTTGGAAAGGACCTTAAAGATCATCTTGCTCCAAGCCCCTGCCATGGACAGGGGCACCTCTCACTAGACCAGGCCCCTCTCCCTCTTGAACTGCAAAGCCCAGCACTGGACTGAGTACTCCAGGTGTGACCTCATTAGGGCAGAAAGGGAGGAGAGCCTCTCTCAGCCTGCTGGCCACATCCTTCTTGATGTCCCCCTGGATGCCACTGGCCTTCCTGGCCACAAGGACACACTGCTCCTTATAGGGGGAGCTTCCTGTCCCCCAGCAGCCCCGGGTCATCTCTGTGGAGCTGCTTCCCAGCAGGTCCCCCCTCACCCATACTGCTGCAGGAAGCTGTTCCTCCCCAGGTGCAGGACCCTGCACTTGCCCTGGTTGAACCTCATAAGGTCTCTCTCCCCAGCTCTCCAGCCTGTGCAGGTGTGGCTGGATGGCAGCACACCCTGGGATGTGTCAGCCACTTCTCCCCGTGTTGTGTCATCAGCAAATTGGCTGAGAATCCACTCTGGACTTATCCTGATTAAGATGCTGAGCAAGAATGTAATGAACCACAGGCTCACAGCATGTCAGGGGTTGGAAAGGACCCAAAGACATCATCCAGTCCAAGCCCCTGCCAGAGCAGGACCAAACAACCAAGCTCAGGGCACACAGGAACACATCCAGACAGACCTGGGAAGGCTCCACAGAAGGAGACTCCACAACCTCTCTGGGCAGCCTGTGCCAGGGCTCTGGGACCCTTCCAGGCAAGAACTTCCCCCTTGTGTTGAGCTTAAACCTCCTGTGCTGCAGCTTCCATCCATTGCTCCTGTCCTGATCCTTGGGGAACACCACAAGCTGCAGGCCTCCAAGGAACTACAGTCCCTTCTGCCCCTAAGAAGCTGCTTTCTTACCTGCTGTCCCAAATCCTCCCAGTGCAGAGCCCAGCGTGGCTCCCAGAGAGCTGCTGCTTCCGAAGCCCAGGGAGGTGTTGGCAGGCTGGGCAGAGCCCTGGGAGAAGAGTGAGCTGCTCTGGGAGTTGCTGCTGAGAGAGTTGTTGCCGTAGAAGGAGCTGGATGCCAGGTTGTTGGTAGGCTGCTGCTGGGGCTGGGGTTGGGGCTGCTGAGTTCCTAGAGGGCGAAATGGTCCATTCGTGGTTCCCGCCAGGCCACCTGCGGCACCGTTGGCTGAAGCTGCAGCTGCTGCGACCGCTGGGGAGACAGGAATGGGAATCACAGACTGGGAACCTCGTGGAACCATGGGATGGACTGGGAAGGGGCTTAAGGATCATCCAGTTCTAACCCCCATGCCACAGGGAGGGATACCCCACACTAGCCCACGACACTGATGTTATCCCTAGTTAGATGGAATGACTTGATGCTGCAATGGGAATTGTATTAAAGGGGTGGATTGTGGCGGTTTGAGCTGATGTTCTAGCTCAGACATAGGGGAGAGGTGAACATTCCAGGGATAGAAGCATAGAATCATAGAATCAACCAGGTTGGAAGAGACCTTCAAGATCATCCAGTCCAGCCTATCATCCAGCCCAGGTTGCTCAAGGCTCCATCCAACTTGGCCTTCAACAATGCCAGGCTTGGAGCTTCCACAGCTTCTCCAGGTAAAGCTACTCCAGTGCCTCACCACCCTCATGGCCAACATCTTCCTGATGCCTCATCTAAATCCAGATTCTTCAGTATGAAGCTACCACTTCTTAGTCTTCATTCTTCTCCAAGCCCTCCCAATTTAACACTCCCACATGTAGCATGGAGACCTTCTGGCTTTATACACACCTCTGAGCATCTGAATTCCCTCATGGCCCTTCACTCCTTACAGAGAACAGCCTTCACCCCTGCTCCAGCCTGGGCAGAGGAGGTGCTTTTCCCCACACAAAGTCTTTTAGGTCGCCTTTTCCAGCCTGCTACAAAGCCCAGCTCTCATCTACATCCAGGTCCTCCTACTTTCATAGCAGCCTGCAAGTTAAAACTTCACAGGCTCCTTTTAGTAACTACAGATTTGTTTCTTCCCTCTCAGGATGAAAATCTCCCTTTCACCCAGACCCTGCAGAAAGTCACTTGGCTTTGAATGGGAGATGTCCCTTTCACCTCAGACCCTCTTGGCTTTGTATGGGAGATGTCCCTTTCACCTCAGACCCTGCAGAAAGTCTCTTGGCTTTGTATGGGAGATGTCCCTTTCACCTCAGACCCTGCTGAAAGTCTCTTGGCTTTGTATGGGAGATGTCCCTTTCACCTCAGACCCTACAGAAAGTCTCTTGGCTTTGAATGGGAGATGTCCCTTTCACCTCAGACCCTGCAGAAAGTCTCTTGGCTTTGAATGGGAGATGTCCCTTTCACCTCAGACCCTGCAGAAAGTCTCTTGGCTTTGAATGGGAGATGTCCCTTTCACCTCAGACCCTGCAGAAAGTCTTTTGGCTTTGTGAGATGTCCCTTTCACCTCAGACCCTGCAGAAAGCCTTTTGGCTTTGAATGGGAGATGTCCCTTTCACCTCAGACCCTGCAGAAAGTCTTTTGGCTTTGTGAGATGTCCCTTTCACCTCAGACCCTGCAGAAAGCCTTTTGGCTTTGAATGGGAGATGTCCCTTTCACCTCAGACCCTGCAGAAAGTCTCTTGGCTTTGAATGGGAGATGTCCCTTTCACCTCAGACCCTGCAGAAAGTCTCTTGGCTTTGAATGGGAGATGTCCCTTTCACCTCAGACCCTGCAGAAAGCCTCTTGGCTTTGAATGGGAGATGTCCCTTTCACCTCAGACCCTGCAGAAAGCCTCTTGGCTTTGAATGGGAGATGTCCCTTTCACCTCAGACCCTGCAGAAAGTCTCTTGGCTTTGAATGGGAGATGTCCCTTTCACCTCAGACCCTGCAGAAAGCCTTCTGGCTTTGTGAGATGTCCCTTTCACCTCAGACCCTGCAGAAAGTCTTTTGGCTTTGTGAGATGTCCCTTTCACCTCAGACCCTGCAGAAAGTCTTTTGGCTTTGTGAGATGTCCCTTTCACCTCAGACCCCCTTATCTTTGCATCTGGAGTCCCCCCAGCCTTGCACACACAGCCACTGAACACCACCACTTCCCAAAGCTATGACTGCTGCTGCTTGGATTATTTGAGCTCCCCAGATCAAACAGACACAAACTCCTTCCCTCCCTCTCAAGATCTAAGATTCAGATCGATCCAGTCACACAACATTTCCCAACAGCCAATTAAGAAACACAAGTTTGGAAACCAGCAGCACTGTCCTTTAGCAGATGAAACACAAGCCAGCGGTGCTCAGAACATCAAAACCCAACTGCTTTTGGTGTGCAGCCAGTTCCAAAGGAAAAGAAAAAGCAAAAGAAACAAAAGCTACAAGGAAACAATTAAAAGGCTCAGTTTCATCATCTTCTACTAACCCTGCAGACTGCTTACACACACAGATTTGTCCTGGAAAAGTCCTTTTAGAGCCTTGAACTCCCAGAGAACCCAAATAGAACCCAGAACACCTCAGGGTGAAGGCTGGGCATGGAGAATTTTCAGTATGGTGATCACCTGGGAGCTTCAACCTTTTATGAGGTGGGAAACTGGCTGGCAGCAAATAACTGCCCAGAAACTCTGCAAAACAAAGGAGTCTGGGTGGTGGTGCCTCTGGGAGAAGGTTCTGGAGGCTCAGCCCACAGTGAGCACAAAGGATGCTCTCAACAACAATCCCACAGTGGATCTCAGTGAGGGCAAGTTTGGGTCATCATCGCCAGCAGAAGCCAGAGGACTTCAAAGGCAACCTCCAGGAGGGATGAGGCAGATTCTCACTTGTAATGGCTGGGACTCACCTGCTTGTGCTGCTGAGGAGCTGATGATGACTGGAGCAGGAGCTACCAGACGGACAGGGGCCCCCAGGCCATTCCTGGCCCCTGCGTTCACCACCAGAGCACCAGTTTGGTCATAGTAAGCAGCAGGAGCCAGCACTGGGTAACCTGAAGGGGCAAAAGCAGAGGTGCAGAGGTGAGGCAGCAAGCAGCACAAGACCTGATGGATCAGCTGTGCTCAGGAATACAGGGCAAGAGAGTTTTTAAAGGGAAATCTGAAAAATGGGGTTGGTTTTGCTGCTTTTGAAGCAAAACCAAACCTCAAAGCCATGCTAACAATCTGTGCCTTGACACCAGTGAGACAGTCAGGTAGAGAAGACTTTGCCCCCAAACCCAGCACTGCTCTCAGTGTCAACTCAGTTATACAGATTCAACAGGGTCTCCAAAATGCAAAAGCTTTTCTGAGTCAGGCCTGTGTTGGAGTCTCTCTCATATGCTCCTCCAGCTCTCCCACTGCTGGAGCTGGTCGATGTGTGTGAGGAAGCAAGACCTGGAACTTCAAGTGATATGGTTTTGATGCTATGAAACAAAATCTATCTGTAATGAGTATCAATCTTCAGTATGTTGGCATCCACAGAGCAATAGGCTGGCAGCAGCTTGGAGGTGTTTAGGTACCTCACTAAAAAATGGTTTGGGTTGGAAGGGACCTCAAAGCTTATCTAGTTCCAATTCCCCTGCCATGGGCAGGGACACCTCTCACCAGCACAGGTTGCTCAAGGCTTCATCCAGCCTGGCCTCAAACACATTCAGGGAGGGAGCATCCAAAACTTCCTTGGGCAACCTGTGCCAGTGCCTCACCATCCTCACTGCAAAGAATTTCTTCTTCATCTCCACTCTCAATCTCTCCTCTCCCAGCTCAAAGCCATTGTTCCTCATCCTATCACTCCCAGCCCTTGGCAAAAGTCCCTCCCCAGCTCTCCTGGAGCTCCTTCAGCTACTGGAAGGCTGCTCTAAGGTCTCCCTGGAGCCTTCTCTTCTCCAGACTGAACAAACCCAACTCTCCAAACCCATCCCCAGAGGGGAGGTTTCCCAGCCTCTGATCATTTTTGTGGCCTCCTCTGGACCCTCTCCAGCAGCTTCAACTCCTTCCTGTGTGGGGGGCACAGTAACTGGACACACTGCTCCAGGTGTGGTCTCAGCAGAGGAAAGCAGAAGGGCAGAATCCCCTCCCTGTGCTGCTGCTCTCTCTGCTTTGGATGCAGCCAGCACACAGCTGCCTCTGGGCTGCCAAAGACCAGTGCTGCAATTGCACAGTTAAAGAGAACTCCCAGAGAAAAGTGAAGGGATTCTCCAAGGTGGCTCACAAAGAGAATGTTCTCTGTGGGGATTTGCTTTGCAAATCCAACCCCCAAGAACACAGCTCCCAGGAAGCTTGCAGTTTGGAGGCAGAGCTGTAACACTTCACTTTGTAACTCAAGACAGCAACAACTTTCTTCAATCATTAATGATGCAAGAACCATGAGGCTCTTCCAGGAGCAGATCTGAGGTCAAAATAATTCTGCTCACTTCCACTTGACCAGCAGGAGACATTTTACATGATTCCAAGCAATACTGTTGTTTTCCCTTTGCCATTACACTAAGATTCAGTATAAATCCAGTTGGATTTGTGTCACAGCCTCACAGATCACAGCCAGAATTCTTCCAGTAGCTTTTCTTGCAGCATTATGAAGTACAACAAACCCTGCTGCCTTTTTTCCATCTTGGTTTGAAGCCACTAGAAGAAATTAGGAAAGGGGAGTCCTTATCCTGGCAGAGATGGAGAGACAAAGCTGATGAACAGGACTAAGGAGATCCCTGGGGTTTTCCAAATCAAGAACCCAGAGCATGAGCCCCAAAGAAATGGGAAAGCAACTTCCAAGGGTAGCCAGCAAGCCTTTGGAGCACAGCAGCAGATGATCCAGCTGCTAACATCTGTTTTCATCTGTGGTACAGGCACCCAAATCCTGATTTCACTTCAGTGCTGTACTTGTAGCTAGGCCCATCCAACAGGCTCTCCAGATGCCTCCAGATTTACCCTAGAGACCAGCAGCATCAGGCCAGGCTGCAGCATGCAGGCACAAGACACAATCTTCTGACATCTCCCCAGGTGCTGGAGAAGCTGCAACCCCCTCAGAGCCCCTACCTGGCATCCCTGCTGCCAGGCCCTGCCCAAAGGCAAGGGCAGAATTGACAGCTGCTGCAGCCACCAGTGGATCAGTCTGCTGGCCCTGCTGGTTCTGGTTTGGGGTCAAAGGACGCTGGCTGGCTCCTCCACGGAGAACCTGGAGAAGACAGAAGCATGGATCTCTTTATTCTGGGACCCAGCAGCAAGCCACAATAACCAGACACTTCCAGAAGCATCAGCAGCAACCCAGCTAAGTTGTTGCACAGCCTCAGGACAGAGCTGCCTTTGCCACCACAGCCTTGAGACCACCACAGGCAAATGCAAAAGACCAAACAGGTAACACATCCCCTGTTGAGCTTATTGAGCAGAGTCTCAGACTGGATTGGCTGAGAAGGGACCATTAAAGATCATCCATTCCAACCCACCTGCAGTCAGCAGGGACATCTGCAACTGCAGCAGGTTGCTTAGAGCCCCAAACAACCTCACTTGGAATAGTTCCAGGCATGGGCATCTCCCACCTCTCTGGGTACCTGGGACAGGCTCTCACCACTCTCAGTGTCAAACATTTCTCCCTTCTCTCCAGTCTGAATCTCCCTCTTTTAGTTTCAAACCATCACCCCTCCATGTCCTGTCACAACAGCCCCTGATCAGAAGCCTATTCCCCCACTTTAAGTGCTGAAAGGCCTCCAGAAGGTTCCATGGAGCCTTCTCTTCTCCAGGCTGAACAACCCCAACTCTCTCAGAGGGCTTCCAGCCCTGCCAGCACTGCTGTGGCTTCCTCTGTTCCCATTTCTGTGCTGTGCTGAGAACTCAAGAGCTGGCCCCAACTCTGCAGGTGGGGTCTCAGCAGAGCAGAATCTGGAAGTGATTCATCATCTCACCTCTTTCCTTCCTTCATAAACCTTCACTACTCCCCCTCTGTTAGATGTGTTCAGAGGCCACCCGCCCCATCCCAGACAACATCTGCTCTGTGCCACACAAGCACCACTGAAAGCTCATCTCAGCTGAGACCTTAAAAAGCTTTCCTCAGCCATCAGTTGGGGGCTGATGACACGAGGTGACAGAGGGTTCTCCAAGCTGCCAGGCCCTGTACAAACCAGAGGCCTGGTGACAGGACTCTGCCTCATTGGAAATAACAACCAAAAGATCACACAGCAGCTTTCTAGGGAGCTCTGCTGCTTTGAACAAAGGTTGCTCTCCAAGGGGAAGATGGCAAAGTGACCTCTCCTGTAATTAACTGTGACAGGCTTGCTTTGCCAAAGCCTTTTACTTAGAGTGGTGATGTAAGAATCTGCACACACCAGAGAGGTCAGCTTGTTAAAAGAGTCATCCCTTGGTAGGCAGTGAGAGGTAACCTTGTGTTACTGATAGGAGAAAATAAGAGCCTGGGAGAGGATTCTGAAGTTATCAGAGTAGATGTGGGTCTCAATGCCAAAGCCTGAACTCTTCAGCCTTGGAAGCTTCACACATTCACAGAACCAAAGAATGGTTTGGGTTGGAAGGGATCTTAAGCATCACCTAGTTCCAAGTCCCCTGTCATGGGCTGGGACACCTCTTACCAGCCCAGGTTGTTCAAGGTCTCATCCAGCCTGGCCCTGAACACTTCCACAACCTCCCTGGGCAACCTGTGCCAGTGTCTCACCATCCTCATTGTGAAGAATCTCTTCCTAGTCTCCAGTCTAAATCCGCCCCCTCTCAGCTCACAGCCATTGCCCCTTGTCCTAGCACGAGAAGCCCTTGCAGAAGGTCCTTCCTCAGCCTTCCTGTAGGTACTGCAAGGCCACTATAAGGTCTCCCCAGAGTTCTTTCTTCTCCAGGCTGAAGAGGCCTCCCTCTTGCACCCACAGGAGAGTGCCAGCACTGTGTCACTATCAGAAAAGGCCTCTTCTAACACCACCAACCCCTGGGCTCTGCTCTGCTTCGCAGAACAGAAGCCAACAATTCAGCTGTGACTCTCTGAATGCCGTAACAGTGTACCCCAGAGCATTTCTGCTCCTTGCTTTAAGAAACCCAAGGCTCTTCTCAATCCCAACTAAGTGAAGCCAACTGTTCACCCTAACTGCAGGGAGCCCCTTACCTGCTGCTGGCCCTGCTGGGTTTGCTGCGTGGTTTGCTGATTTGCTGAGTTGGTTGCGGCAGCAGCGGCAGCAGCTTGCTGCTGGAAGAGGCTGGCAGGATAAACTCCCCAGGGTGTGACTCCGTAGTACTGGTGAGGAACCACTGCTGGACCTGGAAGGGGAAGGGAAGCAGTGAGCTTCTGCAGAGTGACAAGTGGTGCCTAGCAAAGCAAGGGCAGAAAGAGGCTACCGAATCCCATTTCAAGGGGATCACTTCAAATCCCGAGCAAATACGGAAGCATTCTGGCATTTCTGGTATTCCTCTGGGAAAAGCTTCCAAGTCAGACCTGAAATTTCATCTTTTCTGGCTTTCACCTTAATAGATGAGAAGGGCAAATCCTGCTACCAGTGAGACTGTTGCAGTTTCATGGGTATATTGTTGTGCTCTACTATTACAAGTGAAGGAACAATGCTTTCTCTCTAATCAAAAGAGAAGACAGCTTGGTTAGGCCCAGAGACAGAGCAGGTTCACCTAACCTCAGCTCAACAAAGCTTAAGAAACCCTCTTGGAAGCTGGAGAGCAGCAACCTGCAAGTGTTTCAAATGGTATTTTTTAGCTCTCCTTTGCATTTGTAAAGCACTACAACAGAGGCTGTACAGTCCTGGACCCTTTCACACTCTAAGATTCATAGAACCATGGAATGGTTTGGGTTAGAAAGGACCTTAAAGCTCATCCAGTTCCAAGCCCCCTGCCACAGGTAAGGCCACCTTCCACTAGCTCAGGCTGCTCAAGGCCCAACCCAATCCAGATTTGAATACTTCCAGGCTTGGATCCTCTACAGCTTCTCTGGGCAACCTGTTCCAGTGTCTCACCACCCTCCTGGGGAACAATTTCTTCCTGATGTCTCATCTAAATCCAGCTTCTGACCATGGGGTCAGACTCCACCCTGAGGAGTAAACAAGTCTTCAGTGGATCTGAACCACACACTTCTTAGTTGGGAGTACAAAAAAAATCCCTTGTGGAGAGACAGTTCCCATCTGAGTTCTAACCAAGCCACTCACTGTTCTGTTGGGCACCCCACAGGAAGACTCTGCCATGTATGACACACACCAAAACTGTGAGTGCTTACCCCAAGAGACTTCAAAGACTCCCCCACATGAGGGATGACAGCAAAAATGGAGCTGCAAAAAGACACTGAGTGCAAGTTTGGGGGTGACAAAGGGGAGGGAAACCCAGGAAGTGCTTTATTCTTTTTTATCCAGCAAGATGTGTTTGTGTCAAATGAACTGCAAAGAACCTCCCAGTTCAGCAGCCTGGGGACACTCAGCAGTGCTTCAGGATATTCATTTCATACTGAAAGGCAAAAATTCATCTTTCAAGAGTGTAGCATTTGAGGGTTAACCACTGCACCTTCCCCCAGTCCAGGGTTCTGCAGTGCCAGATGCATGCATCACAGATGTGACAAGCGGTCTCTTATCCAATGCCAGGTTTGTATCCCCCAGCTGAGCTCTGCCACAAAAGCCAACCTTGCTGTGCCCTTGAGTCACAGAAGGTGACTTTTCCATCTTCCTCCCATTTGTCTTGGAGCAGCATCCCCTTGTTTCTTACCTTCCCACCTGGCAGTTCAGGTGCTTCAGTAGCTACAACAAACCAAGCTGCAGAGAAGGGATGAACCTCCCAGCAGCGATGCCCATCCTGAGCCCAGCAGCCACAGACACATGGCATGGTGGATTGGCACCTAGTCACAGCCAGTCCATGCAGATCAGAAGCCAACTGCTAGAGTGCTCCTGCACTCAACTGGAAAACAGCTGCAACTGCTCTGCTCCACACAAGCCACTGCAATGTGTCTGCCCTTTGGCTCCTGGGCAGCTGCCGCAGTTTCCTTTGTTAGGCAAAATGTGGGCACCTCTCTGGCTTCCTTTAATCTCAGCTCTAATTATCAAACAAGCATAGTCAAGACAGTTTCTTTTTTGCCTCGTTAGAGGTTACTCATCAGATCTGCAAAGGCCTTAGGTGCTTAAAAGAAGAAGAGGCAGAAAGACTTTGAAGTCTGCAGGCAGCTGGGCTTTCAAGCACTGCGAGTCTGGCTCAGCTCGTCTGAGCGCATGGTGAGGCTCATTATTGAACAGTGTTCTCAGTGAGGGCAAGAGTGGCATCATTGCCAGACTGCTAGAAACACCCAGAGCATTGCTTTACTTCAGGAGATATGGCACCTGCTTTTGCACTCATTAAAGATACCCATGCAGGAGACAATAAAAGCTCCTCTAATGCCTTTGAAATCAAATCTTCCCACTGCTGTGTCTCACACGTCGGCTGCAGACACCCACAAACAGCCCTTTCAAGAAACATTAGCAAAAGCAGCTGTAAGTGTGTTCAGGGCAAAATTTGGCCTTTCCATCTCAGCCTTCACACAAATCTCTGTAAGCAGAAGCCAGACTTGCCCTGGGTAGGAAGAGCCAGCCCCTTCTAGACAAGGACTTAGTGACCACCGGTTAAACAGCTTTGAGAACCTCAAGGCTGAAAGCAGCAGGGCTGCAAACAGCAACTTGATCAAATCCTACCAGCTCCTGAGCTGATCACATCCCAGCCACTGAGATGGCAACCTCCAGCAGCCATCAATCACAGAATGTTAGGAGTTGGAAAGAACCTCCAGAGATCAAGCCCTCTGCCAAAGCAGGATCACCCAGGGCAGGCTGCACATGAACACATCCAGGTGGGTTTGGGAAGTCTCCCGAGAAGGAGACTCCACAATTTCTCTGGGCAGCCTGCTCCAGGGCTGCAGTTTGGTCTTTTTAGAGATGGGGATGAGGAAGAGCCCAACTCCAGCAGCTCCAGTGCAGCCCCATGCCAACCCTGCCACACAGCCTTGGGCCAGCACAGATGCAGAGAGGAGATGCACCCTGCACAACACCATGGGCCAGGCAGCTGGATGTGCTCCCCCAAACCCAGTGCTGGGTGGCATGGCCACTCATCCAGACCTGTCCTCAGCTCTGAGCTGTCTCTGTGTGGGACAGACAGCACCAATGGGCTTCAGGACACCCAAGCTTTAGAGTCATGGTGCAGACACATCCAGCCCCACTCTACCTGCAGTCTGCAGCACTGTGCTGTGTTTCTCCTGCATGCAGCTTGCTCCAGCATCCACCTCTCTCCAAAGAAGAGAAACACTTTGCTACCTGTAACACACCACTTCAGAGGGAATCAAAAATGCCCAATTTGTCTTACAAAAGGCAAGATGTCTTTGCTGGGTGACATCTCTCTCAAGTGACAGAAGGCAATTTCACAGTGATTTTGAAAGACAGCAGAATCTTTTCCACCATTTAAACTCACAAGTGATGGTTTGGTTTGATTTTTTTCTTGAGTCTAGGAACCCTTCCCTCTGCATTTAAATTTCTTCTTTCAAATGCTACTATTGTTAGGAAGGGGAAAAAAAGAGTATTAGCAGAGGGCTGCTCATCAAAGAGCTGCCAGAACAGCAGAATTTTAATTGACAGAATGATCTCTGCTGTAAAACACACAAAAGTTTCCCTTTGCTCTAAGACTAACTGTGAGCAATTAACTACCAACAACTGCAGAGTAAGTTCTTCCAGCTCAGACAGTCTGTAGAATCCCAGAATGGGTTGGGAGGGACCTCAAAGATCACTCAACCACCCCTGCCATGGGCAGGGATACCCCCTACTAGCCCAGGTTGCTCAAGGCCATCAACACTGCCAGGTTTGCAGCCTTCACAGCTTCTCCAGATAAGCTATTCCAGTGCCTCACCACCCTCATGGCCAACATCTTCCTGATGTCTCATCTAAATCCACCTTCTTCCATCACCCCTTGGTTTTGTGCCTTCTCCAAGCCCTCCCAGTTTCACACTCCCATATGCAGCATGGAGACCTGACTTTATATACAACTCTGAGCATCTGAATCCCCTCATGGCCCTTCACTCCTTACAGAGAAAGGCCTTCAACTTTGCTCCAGCCTGGGCAGAGGAGATGTTTTTCCCAACACAAACATCCACCTGGAGTGAAGTTTAGTAGGTTGCCTTTTACCAGCTGGGTCCAAAGCCCAGAGAGATGGCTGCAGGAGCTCCTATTTCAGTGGTGTCACACTGTGAGAACCCTGCAGCTCATCACACATTCTTTTGGCTTGCTTTCAAAAGCCAACGTTTAAAAATTACTCAAGCAGAGCTGCTGAGGCCAAGTCTGGGATGCTTTAGGTAACCTGAGCTATGCTATTCCTCAGTTCAAATTTCCCAAGCAGATCCTCAGGCAGCTGCAGCTTTAAGACTGCTGAGCAAAAGGAGAAAAAGCCCCAAATGTCACAAACACTCTGGTTGTTTCCTAGAAAGCTGGCAGCAGCCACACATCTCTCTATGAAATCAAGACACTGACCTCCTGCTCCACTGAACTTCAGAGTGTTACTGAGGGGGTGCAAAAAAGGCCAAGCAGAAGCCTCTTTTTATAGCACAAAGCCTCTCTTCCTGCCTGTGACTGGATTTGTCAGTGTCCCAACAGCTCTTCCTCAGGTCCTGACTGAAGCTTCCTCCTTAGGTTTGCCACCAAGAGCTCAAATCATTCATTCCCTGCCACACATTCATCATCACATGAGGCTTTATTGATTTCTGGACTATTAGAACCATCCTTGTACTCTAGCTCTTGGGTGGCCTCCAGTCAATCCCAGTGGCCTTTGTTTGGCAACATCTTATCTGCACTTCATCCTGCATTGTTATTACACAACCACCACACAAACTCCAGCCAGCCAAAAAGTCCAAAGCCCATCTTGAAGTTGTAATCTTTGATTCTTTACACACTTCACCAGGATCCATTAAAACCTCTATGCCACGAGGGAACAGTTCCTGAAATCCCATTTCAGGATTTGACCTGATACTGGCCTCAAAAGCTTAAAAGCTCAGCAGTGGTTATGTAAGAGCTGCTCAGCAGGCCGAGGAGTCACGTACCCACCGGCAGTGCTGCTAGGCACAGCCCCTACCCCCTATGGCTTCTGCTGCTGGGGTGCCACCAACCATGCCACTGAGGACACCAGGTCTGAGTGTGGCACCAGCATGCAGCATACACTAAATCCTAGAATCACAGAACGTGGTGGGTTGGAAGGGATCTCAGAGATCACCTAGTTCCAACCTCTCTCTGTCATGGGCAGGGACACCTCCCACCAGCACGGGCTGCTCAAAGCCTCATCCAGCCTGGCCTTGAATACCTCCAGGGAGGGGACATCCACAGGCTCCCTGGGCAACCTATGCCAGGGTCTCACCACCCTCACACTAAACAATTTCTTCCTCATGTCCAGTCTCAATCTCCCCTCTCCCAGATCAAAGCCATCGCCACTCTCCTGTCAATGCCACTCTCCCTTACCAAAACTCCCTCCCCAGCTCTCCTGGAGCCCCTTCAGGTACTGGAAGGCTGCTCTGAGGTCTGTCTGGAGCCTTCTCTTCTCCATGCTGCACAACCCCAACTCTCCCAGCCTGACCCTGCAGGGGAAGTTCTCCAATCCTCTGATCATCTTCATGGCCTACTCTGGACTTTCTCCAACAGTTCCATGCCCTTGTGCTGGCAGCTCAGAACCAGAGGCAATGATGCAGGTGAGGTCTCAGCAGAGCAGAGGGGCAGAATCCCCTCCCTGTGCCGCTGCTCCCTCTGCTCTGGCTGCAGCCAGCACACAGCTGGCTCTGGCCTGCAAGCAACCAGTGCTGGCTCCTGGGAGCATTTCATCAGCTGACGCCCCCAAGGCCTTCTCCTCAAGACTGCTCTCCATCAGCATTGCTCTGAACTAAGTAGTTTTAATTTCAGTTGCAGGAGGTTTCCCCTCCCAGTGGCTCAGAGAGAACAAAACCTGGTTGTAAAGATGTACATTCTTCATCCTCAGCACTTAGGCAAGAACTTGATGGCACCCAGAGCAATGGTTCAACGTACAACATGTTCCCCACACTGCCTGAGAAGCTGCTTTAGCAAGCTGCCATCTGGAGATACAACAACTCTTGACTGCAACAGTTGGCAAGAGTTTGGAAACTGACACAGGAACGTTTGGGAGAAAGATCTTGCACAAAGCCAAGAGCCACCAACTTCACCTGCCACCTGGAGAACTGCACCAAACAGGTATGGAATGTTTTTACCTAGAGAACCTAAACAGCTTCGATTCTTAACAGGAAAGAGATTGTTTGCAGGATGCACTACAGGAAATGAAGCCCAACAGACACAAGATTCAACGTGCCTGACAGGAAAACACATCCTCCATCCTTCCAGCATTAAGTCCATTCTCAGAGGGGTTCTTTCATTACTGGCAGCTAGCAAAACACCCTCTAACATCTCTGTTTGTAGGTGATTTCACTTCACATTTGTCTGGTTGTTTAGCATAGAATCATTGAATGGCCTAGGCTGGAAGGGACACCAGAGATCATCTACTCCAAACCCTCTGTCATGGTCAGGGACACCTCGCAACTAGACCTGACTGTTCAAGGCCTCATCCATCCTAGCCTTGAACACCTCCAGGGAGGAGCTATCCACAACCTGGATATCCACACCTCCAGGGAGGAGCTATCCACAACCTCTGGGCAACCTATTCCACAGTCTCACCACCCCTGTACTGAAGAACTTCCTTCTAAGATCCAGTCTAAACCTAATGCCCATCAGGCTTCAAACCATTCCCTCTTGTCCTGTCTTCAGACACCCTCACAAGAAGTCCCTCTGGAGCCTTCCTGTGGGATCCCTTCAGATATTGGAAGGCAGCTGGAAGGTTCCCCCAGTCTTCTCTGTCTAGGCTGAACAACCCCAGCTCCCTCAGCCCATCCTCACAGCAGAAGAGATCCTCAACAGTGAGCCCACAGCAGCGTGACAGAAGATCCAGCACACTTCAGCTGCAGAAAGAGGGGTTCCAAGCAAGACAAATCTTTCAACTCATCACTGCACCATCAGTCCCCACAGAAACTGCAATGCATAAACACTCCATTTCCACAATCACACCACCCAACAGCAGTTTTGGGACAGAAAGTGGACAGGAACAGACAGATAACTCAAGTATCTCACCTAATGTGGCAGCTGCTGCGAGTCCGGCCGCGTACGGATCTGTTCCCGGCGGAGCGGCGCTGATGATGTAGGGGTTGGGGACAAAGGCAGCAGGGGCTAAACCTGCTGAAAACATACCTGTCAGTGGAAACAAACTTCACTGGGACTGCAGCCCTACCACAGCACCTCTGCCTAGCTGCCTGGGGAACACAGGGATCAAGGTGCTTTAGTGCTTGCAGGCTTTCTCCAGGTTGTTTTCTAGAGGCAGTGAGCAACCATTGCACTTCCCAGGGTCAGATTGCTACAGAGAATGCACTTGATGGAAAAGAAAGCCAATTCCAAGGATGCAACACCCCAGAGGACAGCCTCTCACCCCATGATGGACATTTAGGGAGTGAAATATGTCCAGAGAAGGGAGAAAAAGATGGTGAAGGGTATGGAGAACAGGGCTGGTGAGGAGCAGCCAAGGGAACTGTGGGTGTTTAGTGTGGAGAGAAGAGACTGAGCAGAGACCTCATTGTTCTCTACAGCTCCCTAAAAGGAGGTTGGAGCCAGGTGAGGGTTGGTTTCTTCTCCTAAGTATCAAGTGACAGGACAAGAAGAAACAGCCTCAAGTTGCCCCTCAAGAGGTTTAGGTTGGACATGAGGAACAATTTCTTCCCTCAAAGGGTTGTCAAGGCCTGGCCCAGGCAGCTCAGGTGGAGTCTCCATCCCTCGAGAGGTTCCAAAGCTGTGTAGATGTGGTGCTGAGGGACATGGTTTAATGGTGACCTGGCAGTGCTGGGTTAAAGGTTGGATCTGATGATCTTGGAGATCTCTTCCAGCCAAAACGACTGTGACTGCACGAGGAAAGCTGAGGTGATGAAAGAGTCTCTGTACAACAGCCAGCAGCACTGTGGCACAGACACCTTCACTGTTCAGGTGCCCGCAGCACCAACACTGGCCAACTGATCCAGCTGGTCTGTGCTTTCTGACTGATCAAGAACCTCTCTACTGCACTCTCTGAGCTCCTCTACACAACATCAAGCCTTGAACTGATTTCTTTGGGAAGGGCTCAGAACACAGAGGCAGCATGGCAGGGCAGTGGCACTGCGAGTGGGCACTGCCTTCTGCGGCAAGGCAAGAGCTGCACCACAGGAGAAAGCAGTGGTGGGCAGGAGGGGCTGTGCAGGGGAGGAAATTAAGCAGCTAAGTAATTTGCACTCAGGGCAACTCCAAACGTGCACTGCACATTTGTAGTGGGCTTTAGAGTAGGAGGAACCACCACTTACTCTGGGGATTTGTCCTCAAAACACTTTGAGCTCTAAGGCAGTTTTTAATCATGCCTGAGTAGCCCTTGCACAGCTCTCCAGTATTCCTGTGCACAGGATTAAGTGCCTGCATCCCACTTAATTGATCCTGGTTTAATAACATCAATCATGTGTTGGTATAAATTGCAGCCTGAAGCTGAAGTCCAAGCCCAGGCAGCTGAAGCAGGGGAAGCACTTGTGGGTGCTGACTGAATGGTGCTAGGGTGCTTACCCCAGTCCATGCCTCACTCGAGGAGTCCTTCACAGGGCTCTCAGTGCTGAGCAGCTTTCTCAGCAAGGGTGAGACTGTCAGACAGAGAAGCTCTGGAGCTTTTAAAGAGAGGCCTCCAGAGATTCTCAAGTATCTCTTCAAACAACACAGTGCTGCTCATGAGGCAGGAACCAAACACACATTGTTAAGATGCTCTAAAACCAATTCCTTTTCCCCTGCTGCTTTCACAGAATTGGAGGGGCTGGAAGGGACCTCTGGAGATGATCAAGTCTAACCTTCCTGTCAAGGCAGGCTCACTTAGGGAGGGTCACACAGGAACACATTCAGGTGGGTTTTGAACGACTCCAGAGATGGAGACTCCACAACTTCTCTGGGCAGCCTGCTAAGGGCTCCACCCCCTTAAAAAAGTTACTCCTCGTGTTTAGATAAAAATTCCATGTTCAGGTCTGTGCCTGTTACCTCTTGTCCTGTCAATGGGGACCACTGAAAAAGCCTGGTCCTGGGTGTCCTGGTCCTGACACCCACCCTTGAACTACTGATCAACACTGATGAGGTCTTTCCCCTCAGTCTTCCCTTTTCCAGACTAAAAAGCCCCAACTCCCTCAGCCTTTCCTCATCACATACATGTTCCAGTCCCCTCAGCATCTTTGTTAGCCCTTTGCTGTATCCCCTCCAGCAACATCTTGTCCTACTTGAACTGGGAAACCCAGAACTGAACACAATATTCCAGATGTGGCAGAGTAGAAGGAGAAGAGAACCTCCCTTGACCTGTTGGCCACACTCCTTCATGCACCCCAGGATGCCACTGATCTCCTCGCCATGCTTCTTCCCCAGTATGCCCTTTCCCAGTGTGGGGACTAAGAGGAGCATGGGCATCATGTGATCAATGCCAGGCTTACCTATGTGAGGCTGGTGGGCAGCTGCCAGGGCGTACTGCTGCTGCTGTGCTGCCGTGAGCTGCTGAACTGCCAAGGCGTTGGGTCTTTGGAACAGCTGAGGGGACAAAAGCACAGAGACAGTCCTCAACTCGTGCACAAAAAGCATCCTCTTACTGCTTCTTACAGCAATGCCTTTATGCTAAATTTATTTTCACAACCACAAACACTCCTCTCTGAAAGGAAACACTTCAAAAGGCACTGCACAAACCCTTTGGAATCAATTGCCTGTGATAATCCAGCGGGAAAAAAAATGACTTTCTGCAGCAGAGCTGAAGCACAGCCAGGGCAGGGCTTTCCCTGCCATTCTCTGCACCATGCCCAAAAGCCATTTTTCCCCCCAACTCCTCTCCAAACACAGAGGCCTTGACTGCAGCCTGTGGATCACTGCTAGCTGCTACAAGCACTCCCAGATCTTGAATAGCACTGAGAGGAGTGAGATCAGCAAAACCAGCAAGAGCAGAACAGCTGCCACACCACTGACACCTCCTGCAACTCCCTGCATGGGAGTTGGCTGCAGAGCAAGGGGTGGGAGAGAGCTCAGAATCCCAACATGGTGTGGGGTGGGAAAGAGCTGTGGAGATCATACAGGGCACTCACAGCAGCTTGCCCACGATCACAATGCCCAGCTGGAGTTGGAAGCTCTCCAGAGAAGGAGACTCCACAACCTCCCTGGGCAGCCTGCTCCAGGCCTCCAGCACCCTCACACCAAATAAGGTTCTCCAAATCTTCAGCTGGAACCTCCTGGGTTCCAGTTTGTGCTCAGTGCCCCTCACCCTGTCACTGGGCACCAGCGACAAGAGTCTGGCCCCAGCCTCTTGCCCCCCACCCTTTAGACTCTTGCTGAGCATTGAGCAGATTCCCTCTGGGGCTGCTCTTCTCCAGGTTCAACAGCCCCAGGGCTCCTCAAAGAGCTGCTCCATGCCCTTTAGCACCTTCACAGCCTCTGCTAGACTTTATCCAGTAGTCCTCTGTCTTTCTTGAACTGGGGAGCCCAGCAAGCACATGACCCAGGATTCCAAATGGACAGAGTACACTGGCAGGAGAACCTTCCTCAATCTTCTAACCACACTCTTCTTCATGCACCCCAAGACACACCACTGAATGACCTTCTTGAGATGCCTTCAGAGCCATTCAAGAGCCTTGAGGTGGGATGCTATCCTGAGGATCCCACAAACACTTAGATAACATCCTTCCTTTACTGCTGCTCTCCCATCTCCAGCTTCTCCAATCTGAATCCAGGCAGAAAGTGTTCTTGTTCCTTCAGCACAGAGACAAAGCAGCCCTGGGGATGTTCTGGTCTTCTTCTCCCAGGCAACCAGCAACAGAACAAGGGGACACAGCCTCAAGTTGTGCCAGGGGAAGTTCAGGGTGGATGTTAGGAGAAAGCTATTTCTAGAGAGAGTGATTGGCATTGGAATGGGCTGCTCAGGGAGGTGGTGGAGTCACCATGGCTGGAGGTGTTGAAGCCAAGACTGGCTGGGGCACTTAGTGCCAGGGATGCACGGACTGGATAGGGCTGAGTGCTAAGTTGGACTGGCTGAGCTTGGAGGTCTCTTCCAACTTGCTTCATTCTATGATTCTATGGTGAAGTCATACAGAGTACAGCCAAGTTTGGCCGCTCCCAGCCTCACGACAAGCTCAGAAGCAGTGGGCAGTGCTCCTGGGAAGAGCCATTCTCAGGAAGTGAAGCAGATTACAGAGTCCCTAGAGTAGCTCTGCTTAGGGGATGATTTCCCTTCATTTTCACTCATTTTCAATTAATTCTTTTTTCCAAAGTCCTTACTCTGAACTTCCTTCACAGCCTCCCCGTGCCTCTCGCTCCCAGAATCAATCCATTAGCAGAGCATCCCTCAGCTCTAATTAAATCAATTCAGGCTACAGCAGCTGAAGAGCCACTCTGAGCAATGTTCACCCCCACTGCTTCCATCCAGAAGTGATCATTTCTGAGGTGTGAAACACTTCACAACCCCCTAGGAGAAATGTTTGCTCCCTGCACTCACCTGCAGAACACCAGACCTAACCTCCATGCAATTTTCACACCTATTATCTGTGCCCAGGTACCACGAGGCAAGTTTCTGCAGCTGACAGAAGGAGCAATAATAAACAATTCTGCCCAATTTTTTGGCAGAAGCTCCTGAGTGTCAAGCAGCAGCACAGAACTACTTAGAAAATGAAAGGTTTCTTTAATAGGCAAAAAAAAATTGAGTTGGGAATCTCCTGGGAGCAGGATGAGCAACTGCTGTTAAAAGCAGGAAGCCTGGAAAAGAGAAGGGTGATAATTTCCATTCGTCTTCCTCTCTTCTTACAAGTTCAGAAGGAGAGAAGGAAAAAGTATAAGGGGTGAGGATCAGATTGAAGAGGTGGAAAATAAACAGGGTGTTAGGAAGAAGTTGTTTGCAGTGAGGGTGGTGAGACACTGGCACAGGTTGCCCAGGGAGGTTGTGGAGCACAGAAGCATCGAATGTGATCTTCGATCACATTCGATGCTTCTGTGCTCCACAACTTCCCTGGAGGTGATCAGGATCAGGTTGGATGAGGCCTTGAGTGACCTGTTCTAGTGGGAGGTGTCCCTGTCTATGGCAGGGGGCTGGAACTGGATGATCCTTGAGGTCCCTTCCAACCTAAACTATTCTAAAATGATTCTTATGGACAGTTAAGTTATCCATGGGACAGCAACGTGCCCTTGTAGCCAAGGCCAATGGTCTCCTGGAGTGTATTAGGAAGAGTGTGACTAAAAGGTTGAGGGAGGTTCTCTTCTCCCTCTGCTCTGCCTCAGTGAGGCCACATCTGGAGAAGCAGGCCTAGTTCTGGGCTCCTCAGAACAAGAGAGGCAGGGAACTACTGGAAGAGACTCCAAGGGAGGCTACAAAGACGCTGATGCACCTCTGTGAGGAGGAAAGGCTGAGGAGCCCCTGGAGGAGAGCAGCACCAGAGGGGATCTGATCAAAATCTATACATATCTGAAGGGAGGGCAAGAAGGGACCAGGCTCTTTTCAGTGGTATCTTGTGACAGGACATGGGGCAATGGAGATAAACTGGAACCCAGCAAGTTTCACCTCAACAGGAGAAAAAGCTTCTTTGGGTGTGAGGGTGCTGAACCCCTGGAGGAGGCTGCCCAGAGATGTTATGGAGTCTCCTGTGGGTACTTTCAAGACTCATCTGGATGCCTACTTGTGTGACCTGCCCTAGGTGACCCTGCTTTGGCAGAGGGGCTGGACTCCATATCCAGAGGTCATAGAACCAGTCTGTTGGAAGGGACCACAAGGATCATCCAATTCCAACCCCCCTGCCATGGGCAGGGACTTCTCACACTAGATCAGGCTGCCCATAGCCTCATCCAGCCTGGCCTTCAACACCTCCAGGGATGAGGGTTCCACCTTCCTGGGCAACTCCTTCCAGGCTCTCACCACCCTCATGCCGAAGAGCTTCTTCCTAACTTCCTAGTCTGAATCTACCCATTTCTAGCTTTGTACACTCCTTCCAGTCCTATTACTCCCTGACAGCCTAAAAAGTCCCTCCCCAGCTTTCTCACACCCCCTTCAGATACTGAAAGGCCACAATAAGGTCACCTCAGAGCCTTCTCCTCTCCAGCCTGAACAGCCCCAACTCCCTCAGTCTCTCCTCACAGAATAGCAGCTCCAGCTCTTTGCTCATCCTTGTGGTCCTTCTCTGGACATCTTCCAGCACATCCATAGCCCTCTTGTAATAGTGGCTCCAGAACTGGATGCAGTACTCCAGGTGTGGTCTCACCAGTGCAGATCAGAGAGGGAGGAGCACTTCCCTCACCCTCCTGCCCACACTGCTCTTGCTGCAGCCCAGGCTCTTTGGTTCTCTGGGCTACAAGAGCACACTGAGGGCTCATATCAAGCTAGGACTTGGGGGTCCCCACCAACCCCTAGCATTCTATGAAACTCAGTATTTAAAGGATCCAGACTATATCTTCTGTGTGCCAAAAACAGTCACCACTGTTCCCCCCAAAGATGTTTCACCCTTTAAGATGTTGGAGCCTTTCCATACATCCAAGCAGTAATGCTGCTTACTCCTCAAATCCACAGCTCCCTTACAACCTCCTGGGCCACAAACCACTCCCAGGAGCTGCTGTGCACAAAAGACCTTTTTCTTCTTCCCCTTCTCTTTCTGCAAATGACCCATCCAAGCACACTTCATGTATACCCAGAGCTGAGTGCTCAGGAGGAGGGATCCTCCTTAATGCACCATCTGGAGTTAGGAGCTGCAACAAACACTCTGCTGACATTTTCCAGCTGAAAAAAGCAAGGACACCATGGGCAATGTGACCTCCAAAGAAGCAGTGAGAGCCACTAGCTCTGTAGGAGTCTCCAGCAACATCTTGGGGTCTGATCAGCAGCAGAAGATACAGGAAATAAAAATCCATCCCCTGAACTGCTTCACTGTTGGGTGCAGACAGAACCAGAGCAGCCATCCCTGGGTTTGTGGTCTGCTTCTGTTTTGAGTTCAGCAATGGAGCATTTTAGCTTTCTTCAGCTGCAAATTCTTCACAGAATGGTTTGGGTTGGAAGCAACCATCCAAGCTGGTCAGTGCAATCCCAAGCACAACTCTAGGCTGGGTGGGGAACGTCTGGAGAGCAGCCCTGAGGAACAGGACCTGGGGGTCTGGGCTGATGAAAAGCTCAACAGGAGCCTGCAGTGGGAGTGCAGCCCAGACACAACCCTGTGCTGGGCTACAGCAAGAGCAGTGTGGGCACAGGGCAAGGGAGGGGATTCTGCTCCTTGGCTCTGCTCTCCTCAGACCCCACCTGCAGTCCTGTGTGCAGTTCTGGAGCCCCCAGCACAAGCAGCACATGGAAGTGTTTGAGCCAGTCCAGAGGAGGCCACCAAGATGCTGAGAGGGCTGCAGCAGCTCTGCTCTGAGCACAGGCTACAATCGTTGGGGCTCTGCAACCCAGGGAGGAGAAGGTTTCCAGAAGACCTCGGAGTGGCCTTCCAGGATCTGAAAGGGGCTACAGGAAGGCTGGAGAGGGACTACTGACAAGGTCTTGTAATGCCAGGAGGAGGAGGAATGGGTTTGAACTGGCAGAGGGGAGATTCAAACTGGATGTTAGGAAAGGGCTCTTTACAGTGAGGGTGGTGAAACACTAGCACAGGTGTGCCTGGAGATACTCAAGGCCCCATTGGATGAGGCCTTGAGCAACCTGTTCTAGTGGGAGGTGTCCCTGCCTATGGCAGGGGGTTGGAACTGGCTGAGCTCTGAGGTCCCTTCCAACCTAAACCACTCTATGATTCTAAGTTCCTCCCCCCCTGCCATGGGACACCAGGTTGCTCAAGGCCCCACCCAACCTAGCTGTGAACACTTCCATGCTTGAAGACTCCAATATTTTGGGCAGCCTGTTCCAATACCTCACTGCTGGGGATGAGCCCAGGACAGGCTGGCAGCACATGGTGCCAGCTCATGTCCAGCTCTGCACTCCTCAGCACTCCCAGGTCCTTCTCCACAGAGCTGCTCTCTGTCCATTCTCTGTCCAGCCTGCAGTTGTGCTTGAGGTTGCCTCAACCCATGTGCAGGAGCTTGCACTTGGCTTTGCTGAACTCCCAGAAGGTGGCACTGAGCCACCTCTCCAGCCTGTCCAGGTCCCTTTCCTCCAGTGTGTCAACCACACAGCTTTGCTGTCACTGCCACACTTGCTGAGGGTGCCTTGATCCCACTGTCCCTGTCACCACTGACAGACTGCACTGGTCTCTCTACTGACCCCTGAGGACCACCACTCATCACTGGTCCACACTTAGACATGGAGCCTTCCACTGTCAATCTTTGAGTGTGATCACCTCAGAAACAGAATCAGTCAGGGTTGGAAGGGAGCACAAGGAGCAGCCAGTCCCAACCCCCCTGCCATGCCCAGGGACACCCTACCCTAGAGCAGGCTGCACACAGCCTCAGCCAGCCTGGCCTCAAACACCTCCAGCCATGGGGCCTCAACCACCTCCCTGGGCAACCCATTCCAGCCTCTCACCACTCTCCTGCTCAACAACTTCCTCCTCACCTCCAGCCTCACTCTCCCCACCTCCACCTTTGCTCCATTCCCCCCACTCCTGACACTCCCTCACAGCCTCAAAAGTCCCTCCCCAGATTTTTTGGATCCCTCTTCAGATCCTGGCAGGCCACAAGAAGGTCCCCTGGGAGCCTCCTCTGCTCCAGCCTGCACAGCCCCAACTCTTTCAGGCTGTGCTCACAGCAGAGCTGCTGCAGCCTCTGAGCATCCTCCTGGCCCTGCTCTGGACACTCTCCAGCATCTCCACATCCTTCTTGTCATAGGTTCTTCACCAGAACCTTTAGCATTCATATCCCTTGGATTCTCTGGGTCCCCCTTGTGCAGGTTGGCAATGTGCATCCCACCCAGATGAACAGCAGAGGAAGTGGTTAGATCCCTGCCTGCCTGTCTGAAGAGCAAACCTCACTCATCTTCTCTGAAGACAGCTTCTTGTGCTCAGTTTTTGTCTGTGGACCTCCCAGACATACTCTCCATGACCCATGTTTAGATGAGAACACAACCAAAAGCAAAAATAATGACACAGCTCCTCCCAGCATGGTCGTTTCACCTGCTGCTGCTGGATTGTTGTGCTAGCCCCTCCTGTGAGCACAGCTGGTCACTGCCTGAATGTGACTTCCCCACACCCAAGCACATCACCAGCTTGGTCCATTATTCTGCTGCAATCAAGCCACAGTATCTGAAATACTTTGCAAGCTGTCAGCAGCTGCTGGAGTTCAATTAAAGAATCCAAGAGGGAGACTGAAAACACTCACAGAATCACAGAATGGTTTGGGTTGGAAGGGATCCTAAAGATCATCCCAGTTCCAGCTCTCACTGCCATGAGCAGGGACACCTCCCACTAGACCAGTGGCTCAAGGCCTCATCCAATCTGGCCTCAAACGCCTCCAGGGAGGTTGTGGATCACAGAATCAATCACAGTATGAGATCAAAGATTCTCTGCTTCACAACCTCCCTGGGCAACCTCTGCCAATGCCTCCCCACCTTCACTGGAAAGAATTTCTTCCTGATCTCAACTCTAAATCTGCCCTCCTTCACCTGAAGTTATTGTTGTAAAAGAGGGAGTAAGAAACAAGAGTACCTGGACATAGTCCCTTCACCTGCTCAAGAAAGCCACCAAGAGCTGGTCCACATCCTCATATCAAAGAAACCCAGAGTGAGCTCCAGCCTGGTGACAGACTGCCTCAGACAATATTCCTAAGCTCCATCAAAGACACAGGCAAGAGCTCTGCATTCAGCCTGCGTGGCATGAGGAAGGGCTGGATTCCCTCTGCCTGCAGCAGACCTCCTCTCAAACCTGTCTGGAGCTTCTCTGCCCTAGAAAGGTCAGACAGATTTTGGTATCTAAGCCTTGAACGTGGGCAGTGACTCAGATCAGTGACCTCTTCAAATGGCAATTGCTGCTGCCTGCAGACCCTGACTCTGGACTCAACTCACCCAGAAGAGACTCAGTGTGAGCAGCAGTTTTACATCTTAGAGCTGCAGATTTCTTTCTGCTGTAGCACATCCAAGAAAGAGAAGCTAAAAAAAAAAACAATCCCAACACTCCTAGGTGGCTTTCCTTAGCCAGCTAAGCCCTCTCTGTTGCATGAGCTCTGGGAATCATCACCTGCATCCATTCAGGAAGCCTCAATGCACTGTCTCCATCTGCTGACAGCAACGACCAAACAGCACAGCAAAAACTCCAGTCATTTGTTGTCATCTTATTTGGAGCCTCACTGGATACAAAGCTAAGCTTAAATTATTTATCAGTACTAACTGTGGTCTGCACAAAGTGGACTAAGGAGAAGAAACCTCTTCTAGCAGGAGTATGAAGTGGCAGTGCCAAAATTCCTGTGTGCATGGAGTGCTTCAGCCCAGTCAGAAACCAAATTCAGAGTGAAAGCCAACAAAAGGAGTGACCCAGGCTCAGGAGGATCACCCCACACTTCAGCAGCAGTTTTCACTCCCTCACATGTGCACACAAATGGAAGCATCACACCTGACATGGCCATCCAGGGAATTCCAAGACAGTAGGACATGGCAGGGAATGTTGCAGAGTTATGGGACAGGGTAAGATGAGACTTCTCTAAGTCAGTTTCTTCTGCAATATAAGCATCTGACATCTCTAATCGGATTACACCTGCCTAAGACCTTCCCTGCTTAATATTGCTTTTAGCTCTACTGGCCTGTAATCCCTTCAAAGTATGGGATGCTTCCCAAAGGAGCAGGAAAGACACTTTTACAGATGAAGTATTTTGGTGCAGGACATGTTTCCTTCTGACAGCTCCATGGAAAAACCTCTGCTGTGAAAGGTAGATTTCTGCCAGACAGGCTGTAACTGGCAGACAGGGAATACTGAGACACCCTGGCTGCTGAATATCCTGTCCCAGAATCCCAGCACAGTGGGAGATGGAATGGACTCCTGCAGATCATCCAGTCCAACCCCTCCTGCTGCAGCAGGGCACCCACAGCAGCTTGCCCTGCTGCAGCATGGCATGGGTGGGTTGGAAGAAGAATCTCCAACCTCTCTGGGCAGCCTGCTCCAGGCCTCCAGCACCCTTACACCAAGAAAGTTTCTCCTCCTGTTCAGATGGAACCTCCTGGGTGCCAGTCTGCTCCCTGTCCCATCACTGGGCATCACTGACATGAGTCTGGCCTCAGCCTCTTGCCCCCCACCTTGTCCAGAGTGTTTGTTCCTCAAATCAGCACTTCTCAGGCCAGCCTCACTTGGAGTTTTTATTCCTAGCTAGGTGCCAGATGTGTAAAAATTCGAATTCCTAGTTCTGAAAGGCTTGAAGAACCAAAATAAAACCAACTTGAATTTGTAAATGAGTCTGAATGTCAAAAGGAGACATCGACAAAATGTTCCTGCAGCTCCTCACATTCCTGCAGCTCCTCTCTCCTCTCTAAGGGCTCTCAGTCAGCTCTCACTGGTTAATAAAAACACACAAGATTGTTTCAAAGTCACCTCCTGCATTCCAGAGTAAGGCAAAGAGCTGAAATGTGTCCAGTTCTAGGCTCTCCAGTTCCAGAGGGACAGGATTATACTGGAGAGTTCAACAGAGAAGATGAGGATGCTGAAGGCACTGGAACATCTCTCTGGTGAGGAAAGGCTGAGAGACCTGGGGCTGTTTGGTCTGGAGAAGACTGTGAGGGGATCTTATTAATGTCTGTAAGTACCTGAAGGGTGGGTGTCAAGAAGGTTCCAGGCTCATCAGTGCTGCCCAGTGACAGAACAAGAGGCAGTGGACACAAACTGCAACCTAGGAGGTTCCATCTGAACAGGAGAAACTTCTTTGGAGTGAGAGTGCTGGAGGCCTGAGGCAGGCTGCCCAGAGAGGTTGTGGAATCTCCTTCTCTGGACAGCTTCCAACCCCACCTGGCCATCATGACCCTGGGCAAGCTGCTTTGTGTACCCCTCCTAGGAGTGTTGGACTGGATGATCTCCAGAGGTCTCTTCCAACCCACACTGTGCTGGGATTGTACAAAATTAGCTTTTCTTTTCCCTTTTGAACTACACAGCAGCTATTTAGTTTAATCATTAAAAAGCTGTCCATCATTAACCTCCTCTACAGGCTATATAACAACTGAACAGATTAAGCTCCAACAGAGATATTTACACTGCTTTTAGGACCATGATAACCCTCTGAAGGTGGCTTTTTAGCCCAAACTTGGCACCAGCCTTTCCTGAGCACAGGCTGCCAGCAGCCTCCTTTGCTGACAAAGATCAGATACTTCAGGAAATTCAGAGCCAGTTCTCTACTCCCACAATCAGCTACAACAAAGGATTTTATTCTTCTTTGAGGGCTATCATACTTACAAAAGGAAAGCAATAAAAGTTTACAATAGTTCCCCAAACTAGCAGGAACAGGAGTGGATTAGGAGTCGATGCTTGGAGCTGGGCCCAGCATTCAAGAGGAGCCAACAGCAAAGTGAGGACTTCGGATACTTGGCTGGGATGAGAAGCTCTGGCTGCTTGCGTGGGAGAGAAGGTCAAACAAACTGGGCTGAGATAAAGTTTGGTAGTATTGGACTCTGCCCTCAGGTTTTAAACCCTGCTCGAGCACAAAGCAGTTCAAACTCTCCTTCAGTCCACACCAGGTGAGTACTGCAACCAGGGCTGCAGCACCAGCGTGGAACAGTCTTGACCTCTAAGTCACCTGAGGGGCTGGAGGGCAGGGTGGGCTTTTTGGTTTGCCTTTTTACCAGTTTAAAGCTCTCCTCCAATGCAAACTTACTCAAGCTATAAGCAATCCATATACAGGAAGTGCTGTTGATAGCTGCTGTTTATTACAGGTCCTTCAGCAGGCCATGTCAGGCAGATCTCCTGCCCCAGCTCCCTGGGAGGATACCTACAGCACTCACCAGGGGTAACGTGGATGGTGAAACCATTCCAAGTCTTCCTCTGTCCCTCTCCCCCACACAAAAGTCTGAGCTCCTGCCACCCCATGAGGGGTCTCCTGGAGGATCTGGAGCACTTTGGTTGGACCAACAGCCCACACTTTACCTGCTGTTGGGAATTGTAATCAAAGAGTCCCACGGTGGCTGCGGCCGAGTCCACAGGTACTTGAGTGCCAGAGTAATCGAACTGCAGGGGCTCCATGCCAACGTGCTCCATGGGATCCAATGGGACACTCTGGGATTCAATGTTGGAGAAATCCTCCACGGGCTTGGCACCGTTGGTACTTGCCAGCTGGGCTAAGCCCTCAGATCCATTCTGGTTGGGACCCAGAAGATCAACTTCACTGGCAGAGTTCTGGCAGTTCCCAGGCGTGCGGCTGCGTGGAAAGAGAAGAGGAACTTATCACCAATACCTCACTCAGCACAGCAACAGACACCAGCACTCACCAGAGCTGCTGCTGGATGTGAATCCCCTAAATTGCTCTGTTGAGTTCCTTTATGTATTAAAACCAAACAAACCCCCACCCACCAAGCCCCAGGTCCCTGCTTCAAAGGCCACTTTCTCATGCATCTGTCGAGTGATCAGTAAGCAGGTGATGCTCTGGCACCACATCTCTTGAAACCTCTCTAGAGCAGCTGCCTGGTGACCCAAACACGAGGACATGGAAGCATTGGAGAGGGTCTAGAGGAGACTACAAAGGTGATCAGAGGGCTGGAGAACCTTCTCTACAGGGACAGGCTGGGAGAGTTGGGGTTGTTCAGCATGGAGAAGACTGCAGGGAGACCTTACAGCAGACTTCCAGTACCTGAAGAGGCTCCAGGAGAGCTGGGGAGTGACTCTGGATAAGGGTAGGAAGTGACAGGAAGAGGGACAATGGCTTTGAGCTGGAAGAGGGGAGATTGAGACTGGAGATGAGGAAGAAATTCCTTAGAGTGAGGGTGGGGAGACCCTGGCACAGGTTGCCCAGGGATGCTGCAGACACCTCATCCCTGGAAGCGTTTGAGGCCAGGTTGGATAAGGCCTTGAGCAGCCTGAGCTGGTGGGAGGTGTCCCTGGCCATGATGGGGGGCATGGAAATAAATAATCTTTGATGTCACTTCTGACCCAAACCATTCTGTGCACTAGACTGGAGTGGGAAATGGCTGACCCCAAAGCAAGGCACAGCAGTGTGCACTCACAGCACAGTCACATGGCTTTTGCAGCTCCTTACTCATCACAGCAAGGAGGTAAAGCCTGTGAGAAACACACATGGACTGATTACATCAACAGCCAGTTCAGAAAGCTTTCATCTCTTGAGAGATCTGAACAAGACCAAAACCCCAAAGAGAACTGAGATCAGCACACAAGCAGAGCAGACACCTCCAGCAGGCACTGCCACAGAAATCCCACCCAGCTTCACTGAAAGCAGGGCTGAAAATAAACCCAGATGACAATATTCAGGAGGTCTGCACAGACTGGAGCTGTCAGATGCTATCCTCCACCTCCTCCCAGCACTTCCCTCTGTACTTTGAGGCAGTGACTTAAGGATGTTGTAATCAGTCAAAAGCTTTTTCACTCCAGCATGGAAAAGCTTTCCAAAAATGTGAATCATAAAGTCATAGAACAGTCTGAGTTGCAAAGGACCTTCAGATATCACCTCCAACCTCACTGCCATGGACAGGGTCACCTCTCAAGTGGATTTAGTTGCTCAAGGCCTCATTCATCAACTCCAGAGAGGAGGTACCCACAAACTCTCTGGGCAATCTATTCTGGACACTCACCACCCCCTTGTACTGAAGAACTTCTTCCTAAGATCTACTCTAACCCTGCTCTTCCCCAGCTTCAAACCATTCCTCCTTGTCCTGGCTCTAGACACCCTCAGGAAAAGTCCCTCAGCAGCCTTCCTGTAGAATCCCTTCAGGTACTGGAAGGCAGCTCTAAGGTCCCCCTGGAGCCTTCTCCTGTGCAGGCTGAACAAGAGTGGCACTGCTCAGCTGTTAACTAAGGCTGCACCTACCTGAAGTCTTTGACATCGGCGTCGATTCCGTTCTGCACAGGCAAACCATTTGTTTTGTCCATCACATCCCCCTCCTCCTTCAGATCTCCTAATTTATCACCATCAAACGTGCCCTTATTTTTCTTATCTCCTTTCTCATTCTCATCATTCTCTGCATCCCTTGGCCCCTAAGCAAAAGAGATATTACTTTAATAAGCTTTGTTTTCAGATCAGTTTTACTTCGATTCCGAGAGGGTAACAAATCAAAGCAACCAGGTCAGAAGAAAGCCCAGTCCCTTGCAAACATTAGTTCTTAGAAATGAAAATGTAAGAAAGCAGAAGAGTTTAGCACAGTCAAAGAGATGAGGAAATTACTTCTTGCTCTTCCCAGAGACCTTTGAGCTGTTTGGTTTCTTCCATTCAGTAACTCAGGGTCTGCTTCTTTGGCTCTGAAAATTCCACCCCAAAGGAACACTTCTCCAAACCTTCTTTCTCAATGGGACTTTAGCACTTCAAACTAAACCCAGGGACTTTGACAGCACGTTTCAAGGGGTACAAACTGAACCAGCACCTTTCCATGAGTGCCAAAAATGCAAGAACTGACTGGACAAGCGCATGTATTTGAGCAGCAGAGGATCAATCCAGTTCTGGGAGCTCACTTCTGTGATTCGCAGAGTGCATTCCGAAGCGCAGCTCACTGAAGTCAATCACCAGCTTGGATCACCACTACATATAATCCTAAAGAACATTAGTTGGGAGGAAAAAAAGGAAGCACAACTAAAAGAGAAAAATCAAAAAGGGGAAAAAAAAAAGGCTTTCTGTTCTGTTGAGCATTTGAGGAGCAGTGTTAGATCTGCAGCAGTTCTGCTCTCAATGTCTGTGTTTTATTTCAGCCGGGAGAAGAATAAAGGGTGATTATGCCAGAGGCAGAGTTCTGAACAACAAAAGGGAAAGGAAAAACAACATAATTTATGATAAAAAGCAGCAAGGGGCATACAAACATATTTATCAGAGAGTGCTTTGGTGCTGTCACAAAGATAGACATTCAAATCCTGTCCTTCACTTCATTGGAGGGAAAAGGACTCTTCACAGAGCAGAGCATTTGAGCCTTGCATCAACTAAATCACTTTTCCATTCTCTCCAACTGAAGGGGGAGTTTCCCCCTCCCTTATTTAGAAACAAAAAGATCCTTTTGAAAGCAATCAATCATCTTCTGATGCTTCTGAAAGAAAATCAACTTCTGTCTCCTTGATATTGAAGGACAGACTTGGAATTGCCAACTGGAAACACAAATGTGGAGCCCAGTTCTCATCCCACAAAGTGTCACCCAAGGTGGCATCCTTCACTCCAGAGCTGGCATCCTGACTAGAGGTGCTTCAGAGCAGACATTTCTCCAACTCTCAAGCTGGGTGATAAATTGGCTCCTTCCACTGATTGTTCATTTCTCCAAAACCATCTTTCTTAGGCCCAGGGTTCAATGAGGTTATGAGGTGCCCACTAATGAGGGACAAAAATCAAGAGGATGGATGAAGGAAACCACAAACCAGCTCCCTGAGGAGATGAGCACAGCAGCCTGACAGGAACAAACCTGCTCTGCTTGGAGGGGTTTTGATGATTCCTCATTTAGTACTTGGCCAATGAGGCAGAGCTGAGCTGCAGCCCTGTTTCCCTGCTACAGGGACAGGGGCCCGATTATGCCTCTCTCCCCATATCCTTAGGTCTGAGGCAGCAGTCGCTGTGCTCCCTCCCCAGCCCACAAAGCACAGTGCCACTTGCCACTGCTCCACAGGGAATGACGTGTCCTTCAGCACAGCCCCCAGCTGGAGTGGCTTTTGGAGCTCCTGCACCTTTCTAGCATCATTACAGGGAGCTTTTTGTTCTTAGCCAGCAACAAAGCAGCCACATCCTCACTCCAAACCCACAGCTCTGCCTGCACCCCTCAGCAGTGACGAGCTCAGCTAGGATGTCCCTGCTGGGGTGCTTCAGAAGCAGGAGGGTCAGCAGCCTCCATATCCTGAGCACCCATATCCACATCATATCTCCTGTGTCAAGGAGAGTGGCTGAACTGTGAGGTAGCTGAACTAAGAGCAAATGAAAAGAGAAAAGCTCAGCCTTTAGAGATGGAGCACCAAACAGACAAAGCAAGTAGCAAATGGAGAAAAGAACAGAATGGGAACTGAAATGTCAGAATTGGGCACACTTACAAATCCTCCTTTCCTTAGGCAGGAGTCTCCAGGAGATGAGCTCAACACATACTCCACCATGCTAACTCCAAGTCCTCCACTCTCTGACCGTGGTGAAAGCACTGAGTTGACTTCACTATTCACATGAAAGCCCTGACCAGGTCTTCTCTGAACCATAATTGGTTGGGAAACAGAGTGATCTGGAACAAAAAGATGTGTCATTCTCAGCAGCAGGTCCAACTACTCAAAGCTTTAAGACATTACATAGGTACTCTAGGTTTTGACTGCCCTAAGTGCCAGCTTTTAGCCTCTGCTGATGCCTGTTACAGAGCAGGGTGGCTTTCATGGTTTGTAGATGTTAAATCCTTGAAGCCTACAAGTGATAACTGCATTGACAGCTGATAAGCAGTAGAGGTTGTAATTAAACACTCAATGTTTTGATGTTCTGTTCAGTTTCAGTAAAACTCTTGCTTTGGTACAGTGAAAAAACCATCACTGCTGGCTTGTCATCAAAAGCAGCATCACACCCTCACACCAGCCTGCACTGGTTTGCTGGGTGATACCAACTGCCATATGCATCTCATCATCAGAGCTGCTCTGAGCTGCTACTTCAGCAAGGAAAACTTCAGGAGACCTTCATTTGTTCTTTTTCATCCCCTGTCCTGCTGCATCAGCTCCATCCCTTTTCCAGCCCTGCAGCATGAGGGTTTAAGATCCAATCAGAGCAGAACAAGGATGGATGCTTACTAAGAGAGGCTGAGAGCCCTCAGACTGTTGAGCTTGGAGATAAAGGACCTGTGGGGAGCAAGAGGATGGGGCCAGACTCTTGTCAGTGGTGCTCAGTGACAGGAAAGGGGCAACTGGAACCCAGGGTTCCATCTGAACAGGAGGAGAAAGTTGTTTGACGTGAGGGTACTGGAGGCCAGGAGCAGGTTTGCCCAGAGAGCCTGCAGAGCCTCCTTGTCTGGAGAGATTCCAAACTCCCTTAGCCATTGCAATCTTGGGCAAGCTGCTGTGAGTGCCCTGCTCTAGCAGGGGGGTTGGACTGGACGACCTTCAGAGGTCCATTCCAAGCCCACTGTGCTGGGATTCTGTGATTCTACCTCCAAGCCCATACAAGCTGCTGGCTGGGCAGGAGAAAGTGATCCCACATCCCAGCCAGGGGAGGGAAGCTGCTCTCTCTGCTCACATCTCCAACAGTCAGTGAGTCAAAACTAACAGGCAGCAGCTCCAGTTAGTCACCAGGGGCTGGTGAAAGGGCCATGTAGTGCTATTGGTGCTGCAGCTTACAGAGCAGGCACAAACTGTCAGGAGATGTCGTTCTGCTCTGTGGTTGCTCCTGGCTACACCTTCTTGCCTTCTCCTTCAAGCAAGCCCAAGCATCTCTGTGAGCACAAATGCCATGGACTAGGAAGATTTTTGAGGGGGAAAGTAAACAGCAAGCTTCAGGCCTGCTCTGTTCCCCAGCAGGTTTCACTGCACTGCTGTATGACCACTGCTATCAGCAGAGGGGGAAGAAAGGGGTAGCCTGCATGGGACAGGACTGCTTGGTTTAGTGGTACTGGCTTTAAATGCTTCACAACTCCAACTGTGGGGTCAGGTGGTGAGGAACCAAAGCCATACAAGGAGGACTGCAGTGCATACTGTGCACACAGAGAGGAAAATGGATGCAGCAAAGGGCATCTTAGAGAAAAATCAAGTGCCACTATTTCCACTATGCATGGAACAATTCAGTCTCCTGGCCAAGGATACTTCCACACCCCACCTCCAAATTGTGCTCCTTGCTCTGGGGCAGTGACCTTTAGCTCAGACCATGGCTGTTCTCTTTCCATCAGATGAGGAAAAGGGGAAACTCTTGACTTGCCTGACTCTCAGAGAGCAGTGCAGGCCAGGGCTGAGGAATAAAGGCTGTAAGGTGCACAGGATTAATGGAGAATAAACAAAGGAAGCAATGAGACGAAGGGTTTTGACTCATGGAGATTTGTGACCAGCCAGTGTAGGAGGTTACCTCCCCCAGATGTCTACTCAGCCTGCCTGGTGGATGTAACCAGCCCAGCAACAGAGGCACAGAAGGACAAAGTCTCCTCCAGAGCTGCTGCTGCTAAAAGCCTGGGTCAGCCCTTTAATTCCTCCTCAGCCTGTATCACTACAGCCAGACACAAGCTGTAGCTGAGGGCTGGGTACAGACTCTTCTCCACAGACCACTGCGGACAGGGAAGTCAGGCAGCTCCCAACCCCCCCACCCCAGACCCCAGCTGGACTGCAGGATTCAGCCCATCAGATTCTGAGCAGCTTTATCCTCTTTCACAGTATCCACAGCCACTGTGCCACTTGAATACTCAAAACTGCCCTTAGCGCTATCCCAACACCTTCACCTTGAGAACAGAGATTTTCAGCAGGAAAACAGCCTCACTCCTAGCAGTGAGGCTGCTGCAAATCACAGCTCCCCACGGCTGCAGCTCAGGGCAGCTGGCTGGAAATGCAGCAGACAGACAGCAGGGTTTGAGGAGCATTTTCATTACCCAGAGGAACGAAATACAATGGGATTTGGGGTAATTTAGCTAACCCAAACCTCAAACTCAGAACTGGGGAGAGTTTCTGATCCAAGAACAAAACTCTCAGCAGATAAACTGCAACATTACTCATTTAAAACATTTTTTCCCCTTTTTTTGAACAGGATGTTGCTGGAGTCTGGTTGGTTGGTTTAGGATTTAAAGAACTGTGGGGTTGTCCTGGTGTGTGTGTGGGGGAGGTGTTTACTGATCTTGCTTTCCAATTTTTCTGTTTAAACTCCATCCCATGGCAGAAAAATCCACCAGGAAGCTGCAACAGACGTTTTAATGGTAGGTCTGAATTTGTAAGCAGGCAACACAAGGGCTCAGAGGTTCACACTAGGCAGTGTGGAGATTCCTGCACTCTATCATAGAGCAATGTGGAGGCTCTCTTGGCTTTCTGTCCTGCAACCCAGATGTCTCTAAGAATCTTTATGAAGCTGGCAAACACCTGCCCAGTGAATGTGAGTTAGATGAGCTGCACATTTCTGTATCCAACCCCAAGTAAATGAAGTAAATAACAGAACTACCTGATGTTCCCCAAGCACTGTCTCTCCACTGATCTCCCAGAAATATCCCTTTTGGTCCATCTTTGCTGGAATCATCAGATTCCCAAAACTTTTTACCCGGCAACAGCTGCTGCAATTGAAGAAAACAAAACAAAACAAAGCATGATTAAAGTAAGTATAAAATGCAAACATAAACCATAAGAGTCTCCCTTCTAAACACGAATCAATCATCAAACACAAACCAATCCATGCCTGAAAATCAAAATATTTGTATTTCCTGGAGTGAAAGCCACCCAACAGCTGAGAGAATGATTCAATCTCCACAATCCTCTTGCATTCCTCGGTGCTCTCTGAGCCCCACACACAAGCACACCACACACACGCAGAGCGCAGGTTCTCCAGCCTCTCCCCACGACAGCTACTCGCAAGGGAAACAGCAGCAGCAAAGCTCTGTTCTGATCACAACATTCCCAGAGGTGCATTTGAAGGGGGCTACAGGAAAGCTGGGCAGGGACTCCGGAGAAAGGCAGGATGAGGAACAATGGCTTTGAACTGGGAGAGGGGAGAGTGAGAGTAGGGATGAGGGAGAAATTCTGGAGAGAGAGGGTGGGGAGAGACTGGCACAGGCTGCTCCGGGACACTGTGGATGCCCCTTCACAGGAACTATTTAAAACCAGGCTGGATGAGGCCTTGAGCAATGTGGGATAGTGGAGAGGTGTCCCTGCTCATGGCAGGGAGGTTGGAACTGGATGAGCTTTAAGGTCTCTTCCAATCCAAACCATGCAATGTCTGTGTGAACAGAAGCAAAGTAATCCTTACCTGCAGGGCTTAAGCCAACACCTCAGACTAACACACGCCAGAACAAAATGGAAGGAGATGATACATTAGGAGGAAATTCTTCCCCATGAGGGTGGTGAGAATCATAGAATAAAGCAGGTTGGAAGAGACCTCCAAGCACATCCAGTCCAACCTAGCACCCAGCCCTGTCTTATCAACCAGACCATGGCACTAAGTGCCTCATCCAGGCTTTTCTTTAACACCTCCAAGGACAGCGGCTCCACCACCTCCCTGGGCAGACCACTGCAATGGCACTGGAACAGGTTACCCAGGGGAGGTTGTTGTGGATGCTTCCTCCCTGACCAAAGATAAGCTGGATGAGGCCTTGAGCAACCTGGGCTAGTAGAAGGTGTCCCTGCCCTCAGCAGGAATTTGGAACTAGATGATCCTTAAGGTCCCTTCCAACCCAAACCATTCTGATTCTATGACAGTTTCCACTTGAGCTGTGAGGATACCTCTAAAGCTACTCAGCACCCCCAGTGCTAAGCCCCTGCCTTCAGCTACTGAGGTTCTGCTGCTAGCAGGGACAGATTAGCTCAGGAGGTGCCAAAAGCTCTCACTTCTCACTTATTCCATGACTGCTGAGGACTCTTCAAGCTAGGAAGGTTATTTGTAAACACTAATGAGAGTGAACAGTTCTGGGGCACTGCACCTGCCACACATCTACTGCTCGAACTGCATGAAAAGATGTGTGCTGAGAACAAGATGGAAAGTCACTGCTGGCCTCAATAGATCCAAGGAAGATTGTCCTGGAGTTCAGAAGATAGCAGGAGGAACCAAGCACCCCATTTAGTTTGAAAAGCATCAGCTACACCCAGGAAACACCTACTGGGTGACAGCTACTTTGGGGAGGGGAGTTTCAAGCCCTGCTGAAGTGCCTCAGATGGCAAGCACATAACCTTCATATTCACTTCCTGCTTGAGTGAGATGGGAGCTATTCAGAGAGGCAACAACACAACAGCAGGACATGGAACTGTTGGAGAAAGCCTAGAGGAAGCCACCAAGATGCTCAGCAGCTCTGCTCTGAGGACAGGCTACAAGAGTTTGGGCTCTGCAGCCTGCAGAAGGCTTCCAGGAGACTTTGGAGTGGCCTTCCAGGATCTGAAGTGGGCTCCAGGAAGGCTGGAGAGGGACTATTGACAAGGTCTGGTAATGACAGGATGAGGAGGAATGGGTTTGAAGTGTGAGAGGGGAGATTGAAAGTGGATGTCAAGAAGAAGTTGTTTGCAGTGAGGGTGGTGAGACACTGGCACAGGTTGCCCAGGGAGGTTGTGGAGCACAGAAGCACAGAATGTGATCTTTGATCTTTGATCACATTGGGTGCTTCTGTGCTCCACAACTTTCCTGGAGGTGTTCAGGACAAGGTTGGATGAGGCCCTGAGTAACCTGTTCTAGTGGGAGGTGTCTCTGCCTATGGCAGGGGGTTGCAACTGGCTGAGCTTTGAGGTCCCTTTCAACCTAAACCATTCTGTGATTCTATGAACGGAACAAAATGAACAAGCCCTGCCTGCTGAAGGAGCTGCTGAAGGAGCAGCTGAAGGAGCAGCTGAAGGAGCTGGAAGATTCACAGGCCCTTTCATCTGCTTGAAATGACCACAAAGCAAACAAGAGCCATCAGATTAGTCGGTGTCTCCTGTGTTAGCAGTGTTGGTAACTCCACACTCCACCAGCAGACCTGCAAGAGTAAGGCTCTGCCACACTGAGCACACAGGCTGCTGGATGAAGGTGAAGCAGCTCAGCTGGTTTGAGAGCTCCCAGTTTGCCCAGTACTCTAGTTTCAGACCATCAGGAACATTGTGCACTGAGGGCAAAACACCTCTGTTGTGAGGCCAGGCTGAGTTGTTCAGCCTGGAGAAGAGAAGGCTCCAGAGACCTCCTGTTAGCCTCTCAGGAATTAAAGGGGGCAAGTGGAAAGCTGGAGACAGTTCCATGACAGCCTGTTGTGACAGCACAAGGGGTGATGGTTACAACTAAAAGACTCAGACTGGAGAGAAGGGAGAAAAGTTTTACACTAAGGGTGGTGAGACCTTGGCCCAGGCTGCCCAAAGAGGTGCCCCCATCCTTGGAACCCTTCCAGGTCAGGTGCTCTGGGGCTCTGAGCAACCTGCTCTAGTTGAAGACACCCCTGCTCAGGTGCAGTGATGTCCAGATGTCCCCTTACAAGTCCTTAATTTATTTGGATAACCTGTTTCAGGTTCTCACCACCCTCACTGTAAAACAGCTCTTCCTTGTTTCCAAGTCTCTTCTTTCCTTCCATACAGTCAAACATTTGTTCCAAGCACTGCCTCTGAGGAGCAGAATCTTTCAGTAGCGCCATCAAGCTCCTCTTTTCTCCAGTTCTTCAGAGCTTGGCGCCCTACTCATGCCTGACCTCCTTGTACTCCACACACTCTATCCAAGTAGGATCATTGAATTGCCTATTTCCTCAACACCAAAGCTATCCCATTTTAGTTTCTATCCATTTCAGGCTCTTCTCACTTGCCCACTGTGATAGGACAAGGAGCAATGAATGGAAGCTGCAGCACAGGAAGTTCCACCTCAACACAAGGGGGAACTTCTTGCCTGGAAGGGTCCCAGAGCCCTGGCACAGGCTGCCCAGAGAGGCTGTGGAGTCTCCTCTGGAAACTTTCAAGGCCTGTCTGGATGTGTTCCTCTATGATCTGTGCTAGAGGTGACCTTATGGTGGCCTTTCAGTATCTAAAGGGGGCCTACAAAAAAGCTGGGGAAGGACTTTTCAGGATATCAGGGAGTGACAGGACTGGGGAGAACGGAGCAAAGCTGGAGATGGGTAGGTTCAGGCTGGATGTGAGGAGGAAGTTCTTCACCAAGGGAGTGGGGAGAGCCTGGAATGGGTTGCCCAGGGAGGTGGTTGAGGCCCTGTCCCTGGAAGTGTTTAAGGCCAGGCTGGATGGGGCTCTGGGCAAGCATGCCCCTGCCATGGGGAGGAACTGGATGATCCTTGTGGTCCCTTCCAACCCTTACTGATTCTATGATTCTAGACTGTATGGTCCTGCTCTGGCAGGGGGATTGGACTTGATGATGTCCTTTGGTCCCTTCCAACCCCTAACATCCTGTGAGCCTGTGATTTCAGCAGCAAGTCATTTCCACCTAAACCTCTTTGAAAGGTTCAAATTCAGACAGCATTTTAATCCTAGCACTAAGCTTCCTCTGGGCTTTTGTCATCCTACTGAGAGGACAAGACTCAACTTGTTTGAGAGTTAAAAGCCTCTCAAACCACTGAGTAGCAAACACAGCATGTTCCTCAGCTGCTTCTTCTCTACAGCCAGCAGCAGGAACATCAGGAGGTAGCAGCATGTCCTCACTTAGAAATGTGCTGGGGACTTTAGCAGCATGGGACTGCTCCCGAGTCCCTCCACTGAAAGCCAGAAGCAGGGAAACTCACATCACATTTCCCTTGAAGGCACTCCAAAAATAACTGCAGCCAGCTGGAAGGACAAGAAGGCCCCATCAGCAAAACTCATGTTGACACACACAGACCAACCTGTTCCTCCCTCTGCACCGTGGGGTGAGGCTGAGGAGGTGGAAGCCAAGGCCTTGCTCTCTAGTATTTAGACACAAACACACCTCAGGTCTGTCACCTTGCTTTTTTAAGCTCCTGTCATCCCCACATTGCTTAAAATGCAGCTTCTCCACTCCTGCTGCTGCCACACAGAGGAGGTAACTGCTCTGCTTCTCAGCCCATCCAGAGGGAGCTTTGAAGGAGCATCTGGAGCCAGTGACACAGCACTGTAGCTGCAGTTCAACACTTCTCATTTCCTCTCCTTTTCACAGTGCAGGACACAGTCTGTCCTACACTCACATCTCAAAGGATGAGAGAGGCATAGCTTGCAGGAAGGAGACAGGGAATTATGGAATTGCTTAGGCTGGAAGGGATCTCAGAGACCATCTATTCCAACCCCACTGCCATGGGCAGGGACACCTCTCAACTAGATTTGGTTGCTCAGGTTGTTAAACAACTCCAGGGAGGAGGCACCCACAAACGCTCTGTGCTTCCAGAGCTTCACCACTCTTGTACTGAAGAACTTCTTCCTAAGATCTACTCTTACCCTGCTCTCCCTCAGCTTCAAACCACTCCCCCTTGTCCTCTTTCTAGACATCCTCAGGAAAAGTCCCTCTGCAGCCTTCCTGTAGGATCCCTTCAGGTATTGGAAGGCAGCTCTGAGGTTCCTTCAGAGGCTTCTCTTCTCCACACTGAACACTCCCAGCTCTCTCAGCCTATCCTCAAAGCACAGAGGTGCTCCAGCCCTTGGATCATCTTTGTGGCCTCCTCTGGACTCACTCCAATAGGTCTGTGTCATTCTTGTGCTGGTGACACCAGAACTGGATGCAGTATTCCAGGTGGGGTCTCAGCAGAGCAGAAGAAGCAGAGGAGTGTTTTCTTTTCAAGGAAAGAGCAATCTCCTGTTTACAAGAAAAATTAAAACTCCTTTCACAAGCTCCTGAGTTTCCAAAGCTTTCTGTTTTCCTGATACAGCAACAGTGAATTCCTCACTGCTGGAATTTAGTTCTGCTTTAAGGTAAGAGGCAAAATGGAACTGAAGAAAAACAACCAAAAAAATCCAACCCACCACCACCAAAAAGCATCAAGTCTACTGCAAACCTAAGGGGAAACCTGCATCAATAAAGCAGCACAGAAAAGGGCAACAGGGAGCCCAGCAGCTGCCTGGGAAGTACAGGCACAGCAACAACTAATTTACCAATGATACTAAAACCTGAAGAAGGTTTGGTAGCTGCTCTTCTGAGCAGCTCTGCTGCAGGGCACTAAGCTGAAGTCTCCTTCTTGGTTCTAGCACTCTGAGGCAGTCGCTTTCTTGTACTCTATCAACAGTGACAACAAATTCAGACTGTTCACTTCCACCAAGGTAAAACTTCCAAGATATCACAGTATCAGAGTATCACCAAGGTTGGAAGAGACCTCATAGATCATCAAGTCCAACCCTTTAGCACAGAGCTCAAGGCCAGACCATGGCACCAAGTGCCACGTCCAGTCCTGCCTTGAACAGCTCCAGGGATGGCGACTCCACCACCTCCCCGGGCAGCCCATTCCAGTGGCCAATGACTCTCTCAGGGAAGAACTTTCTCCTCACCTCCAGCCTAAATCTCCCCTGGCACAGCCTGAGGCTGTGTCCTCTCCTTCTGGTGCTGGCCACCTGAGAGAAGAGAGCAACCTCCTCCTGGCCACAACCTCCCCTCAGGTAGTTGTAGACAGCAATGAGGTCTGCCCTGAGCCTCCTCTTCTCCAGGCTAACCAATCCCAGCTCCCTCAGCCTCTCCTCGTAGGGCTGTGCTCAAGGCCTCTCCCCAGCCTCGTTGCCCTTCTCTGGACACACTCAAGCATCTCAATGTCCCTCCTAAACTGGGGGGCCCAGAACTGAACACAGTACTCAAGGTGTGGTCTAACCAGTGCAGAGTACAGGGGCAGAATGACCTCCCTGCTCCTGCTGGCCACACCATTCCTGATGCAGGCCAGGAAGCCACTGGCTCTCTTGGCCACCTGGGCACACTGTTGGCTTAACAACAATATCTGCAAGCAGCAGCTCCAGCTGAACTCAGAGTAAGGCCATGCTAGGACTGTCTTCAGCAGCCATATCCCAGCACATCCCAGATGCCAGAGCAGGTGGCCCCTCAAAGCTCCTCTTTAGGCAGAACAACCTTTTGCAGGTCCATAACGTTAACAGCTTTGGGGCCCTTGCAAAGAGCAGCAGCAGCAGCCTCCAAATCTGGCTGCTGATGGACTTCAAGGAACAAAGGCAGAAGGTTGCAACAACCCCATGAGCACTCCTGGGCACCATAAGAGGAGTATCTCACACCACTGTGGCCAGCACAGGGTGCTGTGCCTCACGAAGCTCCTTCAGGTCTCAGCTATAACAGAACTCTACACTGAAAAGATGGGCAAGGACATTCACAGCTTAGAGGCACCAGGTCCAGCAACACTGGCTGCAGCTGCCCAAACCAGGCACTCCCAACTGGAAGGGAAAGGAACCTGACCAGGAATGTGTGTCCATAAACCACAGGAACACGTTGTGCTGTGAGGCAGAATGGACAGAGAGAGCTTTCATTTGTATTCTGCCTGCTCCTTCAAATCACTATTTCAATTTTCCTGACCACACAAACTAGGTCACTACCACAGAAGGCAGCAAGGCCCTTTCATAGAATCACAGAGCTGGTTTGGTTGGCAAAGATCTCTAAGGTTATTGAGTCTAACTGTCAACCTAACACAGAACCAGAGAAGGCACTGGGACTCTCCAAAGTCATCTTGTCCAATCCCTCTGCAGACAGCAGGGACACCTCCAACTAATTCAGGATGCTCAGGGCCCCATCAAGTTTGACTTTGAATGTCTCCAGGGATAGGGCTTCAACCACATCCTTGGACAACCTGTTCCAGTATTTCACCACCCTCACTCTGCAGAACTTCCTCCTGATGTCCAGCCTAAATCTGCCCTGCTCAAGCTTCAAACCATTGCCCTCACCTTTCACTACAAGTCCTTCTGTCCCTCCCCAGCTCTCCTGTAGGCCCCTTCAGGTACTGCAAGGCTGCTCTAAGGTCTCCACAGAGACTTCTCCAGGCTGAACAACCCCAACTCTCCAAGCACATCCCCATACAAGACGTACTCCAAGCCCTCTGATCGTGTCTGGGGCCTCCTCTGGATGTGCTCCATGTCCTTCTTGCACTGGGGACCATGAGGCTAGACACAGTACTCCAACATCATCATGGCCATTAAACCATGACCCCAGTTTTTTGAACATCTCCAGGGATGGTGACTGCACCACCTCCAAGAGCAACCTGTTCCAATCCCTGACCACTCCTGCAGCAAGGAAATTCCCTCATCTCCAACTTTAACCTCCTCTGGGTCAACTTGAGGCCTCTGGCTGGAAGGCAGCTTGAGACTAGGGTACCCCCCTAAATTGCTCTGACTCCCCTCCACCCCCTTCTAATGAGTGGGAACACCAAGATCCTGAAGGTGCCAGCACCTTCTTATGATTTTGCAGTGAACCACAGACAAGGAGAAGAAACTAATTCTAACACTCCTTATCTAGGGCCCAGACACAGCCCTTGGACTGCACAAACGGCTCCAATTCTGTCCCCTGTAGTTTCATCTTCCCCTCCCTCAACACAAGCACAAAGTTTCCTCCTGGAAGCTCTGTTCTACAAGCAGAACTAAAATAAAACATAAAGGTTGATTTGACAGCCAAGTTCCAGAGGTATTTACTGATACTGGGAAGGGGAAAGACCAAAAGCCAGCATTAACAGATGGCAGTGGGGGACCTTCTTCTATCATAACTGCCCTGACCAAATTGAATGTTTAGAGAGCAGTAATCATCTGAACTCAATTAAGCAAAAGGCTGCCAGGAGGAGGAATGGCTCCTCAGGGAAAGTTGTCACTTGCAATGGAGAAATAAAACAAAAAATAAAACCCAAACTCAAATTTATTTCAAGTGAGGATCAGCCATCAGGTTGGAGATTAAAAAGAAGATGCAACAGTTTAGTTCAGAACTAGACTTGTTTATTTGTTGCTCAGTTTTATTAAAATTGACCCTATCTAATACAAAAATAATCTCTCTAAGCCCTCTTAGACGGACTTAAGAGTCAGGGCAATATCCAATCCAGCAGAGCAGTGAAGAGGGGACAATGTACACATCACCAAAAGCAATTCTACAATCAATATAGAGATCCCAATGAGATGGGATTATAAATTAGGCAAATTAAGTAAACTGATCCCCTCCAGATAAGGCAAATGTGAAGACAAAAGCAACCATCTGTGCTGCTGGAGAACTGGGGTTATCTGCAGCAACAGGTAGGAGAAGGCAGAGCCTGTATTTACAAGTCCCATTTGGGCAACACTGCAGGTTTACAAACACCAAGATGTTATCTTGCCTCAAAAAATGTTGCCATCTAAAAGCCAAACAAGATAAGGGAGGCTGAGCACACAAGCAGCAATCTCAGCTGGAGCGATTCAGCAGCTGGAGGGCTGCTGCAAGGGCAGCTTTGCTCCCCCCGGCCCAGGCAGCTTGCTGCAGGCTCAGGAAGAGAGTTCTGCTGGCTCACAGGGGGCTCTAAGCACCCAAAACTCAAGGGGCAGGATGAAGAGTGGGAATAGAGAGAAAAAAACCTCAAACACCTCCAGCTTGCCAGGATGCTGAGGAGTTGAACAGTTTGCATTTCACTGATCCCACAGCCATAAGTTGGCTCTTGGCAGCTGTCAGCAGACACCCAATTGTCCCCTCGTGTGGCCTTAAAACTCACAGAATCATGGAACTGTTTTAGCTGAAAAGACCTTTTCCAGCTCCAAAGTCTCCCCTCAACCTTCTCTTCTCCAGGCTGAACATCCCCAGCTCCCTCAGTTGCTCCTCCCCAGCCCTGTTCTCCAGACCCTTCACCAGCTCCACTGTCCTCCTCTAGCCCCTAATGCTCTTCTAGGAGTGAGAAGCCCAAACCTGAAGCCAATATTCAAGGTGTGGCCTCAACAGTGCCCAGTGCTGGAGGACAATCACTCCCTTACTCCTGCTGGCCACACCACTGCTGATGCAGGCCATGATGCTGGTGACCTTCTTGCCCACCTGGGCATACCCTGCCTCATCTTCAGGAGATGTTGACTAACACCCCTAGGTCTTTTTCCACTAAGGCAGTTTCTGCCCCAAGCCTGAGGCATTCATGGGGTTGTTGTGACCCAAGTGCAGGACCCAGCACTGGGCCTTGTTGAACCTCATTCCATTGACCTCAGCCCACTGATCCAGCCTGTCCAGGTCCCTGTTTAGAGCCTCCCTGCCCTCCAGCAAATCAACACTCACACCCAACTTGGTGTCACCTGCAAAGTGACTGAGGGTGCCTCCATCCCCTCACCTAGATCACTGATAAAGATATTAAAGAGAACTGGGCCCAGCAGTGAGCCCATGTTCAGGTGTTCTCAGGCCCTGCACTGAGCCATGCAGATGTGCCAGCCTGGCTGCTGCAGCACACTCACACCTCACTAACATGGCTTCAATCCTCCTCCTTGCCTTGCTGCTAGCAATTGGTAAACTGAAGGGAAGGACACCTCCTCTACAGAAACATGACCCCAGACTGTCAATACTGCTCAACTGCCAATGAATCATCAATTTCTGAGAACACAGCAGAGGCATCAGGAGCAGGAAAGCAGTCACAGGGTGGAGCTTTTTGGTTTGCTTTCTGTTGGGTTTCATTGTTCACTCAGACAGAAGAATGTCTAAGCCAAATGCCACAACCACTCTGCTCAAAAACAAGTACTGGTCACCGGGGAGACAGAGACTTAGCAAAGACCCAACCAACCTGGACATGGTCCAGTTGATTGGATAGGGCTGGGTGATAGGTTGGACTGGATGAGCTTGGAGGTCTCTTCCAACCTGGTTGACTCTATGATTCTATGGTGGACCATGGCCCCACCTTAGCATTTGATGGTCAAGAGCTCTGGTACCATGAGGTATGGGGACTGCAGCAACAGAATGGTTTGGGTTGGAAGGGACCCCCAAAGGTTGTCTAGTCCAACCCACACTAGGCTCCAGAGGGGACAGCAGCAGAGAGCAGTAATTAAGTGCTCATCAGATGAAGTACTTCTCACCAGCACTTCCTTTCCAATAGCAGGGTGAGACTCACTCTTACCCCCAAGATTCATAGTTCATATGTTTGGTCCAATTCCTTCTATTTTTGAAGTATCTACCACTTGTCTCACATCTTTCTGTCCCTCCCTTCCCACTCTCCCAGATTTAAGTTACAGCCAGCTCCTCACCCAGCTGCTCTCCCATTCTAGGCACAACCTACCACCAACCCAAGAACGCTGCCACAGTTCAGAATGCCTGCAATGCCCTGGTGACAAGGACAAACACCACCTGGCTGCCCCTCTGCATTCTCTGCTGTCCCAAAAAGACACTGCAGGGGTGTTCAGCTACAGCTGCACCTAGGTTAAGGCAAGGTTAGATATCAATCCAGGCTGAGGGAAGATGAAATTGAAAGCAGCCTTACAGAAAAGGATTTGGGGGTGCTGGTGGGAGAGAAGCTGGACAGGAGCCAGCAATGGGCACTGTCAGCACAGAAGGCCAAGGGCAGCCTGGGCTGCATCCAAAGCAGCGTGGCCAGAGATGGAGAGAGGGGATCCTGCCCCTCTGTTCTGCTCTGAGGAGACCTCACCTGCACTGCTGTGTCCAACCATGGAGCCCTCAACATAAGAGGGCATAGACCTGATAAGAGTGGGTCCAGAGCTGGCCACAAAGATTATCCAAGGGCTGGAGCACCTTTGCTACAAGGACAGGCTGAGGGAGTTGGGGCTGTTCAGCCTGGAGTAGAGAAGGCTCCAGGGAGACCTTAGTGCAGCCTTCCAGTACATGAAGAGGACTACAAGAAGGCTGCAGAGGGACTGTGTGCAAAGGCCTGCAGTGACAGGAAAAGGGCAATGGTTTGAAATTAGAGAAGAGCAGATTGAGATTAGATGTTAGGAACAAGTTCTGCACTGCAAGAGTGGTGGAACACCAGAACAGGTTGCCCAGAAGGGCAGTGGAGCCCTCATCCCTGGAGATATTCACAGCCAGGATCGACAAGGCTCTGAGCAACCTGCTCTAGTGGAGAACGTCCCTGCTGACTGCAGGGGGTTGGACTGGATTACCTCTGGAGGTCCCTTCCAACCCAAACCATTCTATGAGTCCATGAAAGGGATTCAAGTGAAGTAAAGTCTATATCCAGCTCCCCTGTCTAGAAGGCTGTAAAGAAACAGAACTTGAACAACTCATGTTAAGGCTCAGATAAGCATCACTGTGGTGTGATCCAAAGGCTCAGAAGATGGCCCAAGCAGCATGGACACAGGTTCTGCTCTAGGAGCTGAAGCATCCAAACCAACTGGTGCCTGTGTATGACACCTGAAGCACCATTCCCTTCCTACACCAGCAGGTATCTGCTAGAAGTGGAGTTTGGGACAAACATCTCCTTACGCTTATGTGGCTTGTGCTAAAGCTCCAAGACAGCTTCCACCATAGCAGCTGACCAGCAGGACACAGCTTTCAAGTGCTGGTTCTTGTACTTGGATCACAACCACCCCATGAACGTGCTAGGCTGGGCAATGGGGAGGCAACACCTCTAATACTGGGCTCAGTTTATAGCTCTTCACTCCAAGAAGGACACTGAAGGGCTGGAGCAGGTCTAGAGAAGGGCAACAAAGCTGGGGAAAGGGCTGGAGGATGAGGCTGGGGAGGAGCAGCTGATGGAGCTGGAATTTTTCATCCTGGAGAAAAGAAAGCTGAGGTGAAACCTTCTGGCTCTCTCCACCTCCCTGGGAGGAGGCTGGAGCCAGGTGGGGTTTGGTCTCTTCTCCCAATAAGTGACAGGATGAGAGAAAATGGCCTCAAGATGTGCCAGAGGAGGTTTAGGTTGGACAGGAAGCCTTGACACCCCTTTCTTCCCCTAAAGAGTTGTCAAGGACTGGAACAGGCTGCACAGGGCAATGGTAGAGTCACCATCCCTGAAAGGGTTAAAAAGCCATGGAGATGTGGTGCTGAGGGACATGGTTTAGCAGCAGACTTGGTAGTGGCAGGTTAATGGTTGGACTGGATGACCTTAAAGGTCTTTTCCAACCTAAACAATTCTGTGATTCTGTGACAGTGGTAAAAAGGTGAGGTCAAACTTTTCAAAAGGTAACTTTCAACATTATTGATCATATTCACTAACATCAGCCCGAATCTCTTCCATTTTAGAGCAGGGCAGGAGGGGTTTCTGTAGCTCTTCTTTTCAACCTCACACTGGAGAATGCATTGCATTTCCACCTGCACAGTGAAGGGGGTAGGAGGCTGACTGCCATGGGGCAGGGTGGGATTTGGAAGCCACAAAGCAGATGGAGGTGAGGGGGGGGGTGGGTTAAACTCCTCCTAACCTCTCCAGATTAGGGCATCTGTTCATCACTTCTTATTATCTCTTGCACTGTCAAAATCCAAATAAGAGACAGAAGTGTTTGACTGAGCCCTTTAAAGCAAACCTCTGATGTGATGTCTTCAGAGACAGAAACTCCTTCAATCACTAAGATTACAATGATGTTGCTCACTAAGGAGCAAGAAAACAAGATAAAAAGGTGCATTGAATGTGTAAACTCTTTTCTCCAGGTTTTTCCTTGTCAACTGAAGGTAAGAGATCATAGACACTTCCTGCAGGTAAGGCTCAGAAGACACAAGATCAAGACACACAAATCAGCTTTGCTCCTTGCCTCATGTACTTCACACTTTTTTTTTCTTCTCACTACGCTGACTTTCTCCAGGATTCTCCTTCATATTCTAGGAGCAGGAGGAAGGGGAAAAGACATCAGTACCTTCTTGTTAAAGCATATGAACAGACAGAGCTTGCTGCACAAAATCAAAGTGTGTGGCTGAAGCACATGGTAGTGAAAGCCAACACCATATCCTGTGGGATCTCAGTTTACACAGCGTTGTGCATCAGCCAGCTGGATCTGTGCTGGACACTTCAGGAAACACAGTGAAAATTCAGTGGATAGAGAAAGGAAACTGTGGGAGAGGTTGAGGAATCCTGGGGCTGCTGAGCCTGGAGAAGAGCAGCCCCAGAGGGGATCTAAGCAATGCTCAGTAAGAGCTAAAGAGTGGGAGGCAAGAACTCTTGTCAGGTGTGCCCAGGCCAAGGGACAATGGGCACAAAGTGGAACCCAGGAAGTTCCATATGAACAGGAGGAGAAACTTCTATGGTGTAAGGATGCTGGAGGCCTGGAGCAGCCTGCCCAGAGAGGCTGTGGAGTCTCTTTCTCTGGAGACTTTCAAGGCTCCTCTGGATGTGTTCCTGAGTGCCCTGCCTTACGTGACCCTGCTTTGGCAGAGGTGTTGGACTAGATGATCTCTGGAGATCCCTTCCAACATCTACCACTCTATGATCCCATGAATACCTTCAGGCACTTAAGCTGACACAATCCAATGCCATAGTGAGCACTAAAGAAGTGCTGTAATTCTTTATCTCTAAATTAATGTCTTGCTCAAGTGAGGTGGGAAAAAATACTATTCCTAGAACATTCTCAGCCCCCTCATTCCCCTGGCACACTTCAGATGAAGACACATCAGCTGGTTTCCAGCAGTGGTTTTTATGTCATGTTTTTTTTCCTTTGTAAATCATTTTCACCTCTCTTATTCAATAAGGCTCAGGGGAGGTTAACACAACCTGGAGTAGCAGAGATCTTCCTATCAGCTCCTGTCAGATGAAAATGCAGCTCAGTGGTCTGATCTTCCAGAGAAGGAAGAGGGGCAAGGCAAGGAAGAAGCTAAGCTGCTAGCACCAGGAATTCCCTGAGGTCTTTCATCTGAGAGAGGCATCTTTTGAATGTACCATACAACAACCCCAGTCTGCCACTCTCTTCATAACATTAACTTCTGGGTTTTAGGGATTTAGCATTTTTATTCAGCCTGGCTCCTAAGCCAAGTTACAGAGAGGAATGGGCTAAATATGGAGAAAAATGACCTCATCTGAGCTTACCAGTCAGGAACTCAAAAAAGAAGCCTCTGCAAACAGAGCTGACCTGCTGTACCTCAACAGACTCCTACACCTCTGTTCTACAAGCCTCTGAAGGGATTGACTGGGAAAAAAAAAGAGAACACAGCAAGACAAAGAAGTGTTTCCATCCAACTTCAGCCTGGAAGAGAGGAGGCTCCAGGGAGACCTTAGAGTGGCCTTCCAGTGTCTGGGAAGGGGCTACAAGAAAGCTGAGGAGGGACTTCTAATGAGGACTTTGAGCTGGGAGAGGGGAGACTGAGACCGGAGATTAGGAAGAAATTCTTGAGAGTGAGGGTGAGGAGACACTGGCACAGGTTGCCAAGGAAGGTTGTGGACACCTCATTCCTGGAAGCATTCAGGGCCAGTTTGGATGAGGTATAGTGGGAGGTGTCCCTGCCCATGGCAAGGGGATTTGAACTGGATAATGTTTAAGGTTCCTTCCAAGCCAAACCATTCTATGAATGTCTGAACTTCCAGGAACCTATCAGGCAGCTACAGTAACTTGTTCTTTCAAGTGACCTTAAAAATAGGTAAATTCTGTCTCTACAAAGAAAACCAAAGGCCATCTGCCCCAAAGCAGCCACCTCCTCACCACACTCTGACATTAAATTCCTCTGCCTATGTTCCTCTGCAGTTAGAACTGAAGGGCCTCTTATCTGCCAGCTCCTGCCTGCTTCTTCGACCTGTCCGAAGCACTTAGCACCTCTGCAGTCCTTGATGACGTTTCCCAGCTAACTTTAACCATTAAACAATCTTGTGCTTTGTGACAAGAGCCAAAAGGTGGCCAGGAGTGAAAACAGGGCAGCTAACAATGACAGACAACTTAACTCCACAATGTTATGGGGTCTGAGATCACTGGATCTCAAAATAGCCACGTTCCAAGTATTGTACCACTTGTCACAAGACATATTTCTATCCGTTTTTTACAGCCACCCTTCTGCTGTTTGATGATACAACAGGTGGGGGCTTAGCTGTTCCTCCTGCTGAGACATATTCCAGCCTGGCAGGTGTTTGTTTTGTTCAAACACACACACACAAACACACACACTTCACAGTCACAACAGACAGCTCTCTAGCTCAGAATCATTCCAGCAGCCTCCAAACCTCTTTCTGTCCCTCCCTCCCCCTGCAAACACACAGATGTTTTCCCGTAGGCCTTTCACTTACTTCTCCCATGGCCCGTCCTTCCAGAGCAAGTGCTTGAAAATCATGATTCAGCTCATCCATGGAACGCACCTATTTAGAGATGGGCAAGAAAAAAGAGATGAGGAAATGCCTGTAGTTGGATTTATTAATACTTCTCACAGTCCACAGCAATTCTGATACAGAGTGAGAGCTACATTCCATAGTACAGAACATAAGGAGGTTACTGAGCTCCAACAGGCAACTTACCTTTGAAGACTCCAAGAAGCTACAAAGTTTATAGTTAAGACTTATGCACACATAGAGAAAAGAAAAAAAGACCCAACCATTACTTTTAAGCCATCCAAAGTCTAACACAACCACATTTGCTAAGTGTATTGCAGAAGCTAGTACTGCACAGTGAGCTGCATGATTCTCCAAGTCAGGCACTGAAGGCATAAGCCAGTTGGCATCATCTCCCTGGAGGTGAAAATCAGGTGAAGGCTTTCATGGCAAAGAGGCAGATTTATAGTAAGGTGATATTAATATGAAAGAGAAAAACACAATGGTAGGAACAGAAAGCCAATTAAATTACACAAGACTAATGAGAGCAAGCAATGCCTTCAGTTCACTCAATAACTTTAATCATTGAACCCACAGCAATCAGAGAATCAGATAACCAGAAAGCCTCCAAGATCACCAAGTTCTGCTGCTAATACAGCACCGCCAGATCACCACTAATCCATGCCCCTCAGCACCACATCTACACAGCTCTGAAACCCTTCTAAGGATGCCAAGTCCACCACTGCCTTGGGCAGCCTGGACTTGAAGGAAGAAATCGTTTATGCCCAACCTAAACCTCCCCAGGTGCAACTTGAAGCCATTTCCTCTTACCTTATCACCAGTTACTAGGGAGAACAGACCAACCCCCACCTGGCTCCAACATCCTTTCCAGGAATTTGAAGCCTCCTTTTCTCCAAGCTGAACAACCCCAGGTCACACAGACAGAATCCAGAGGCACACAGCCTGTGGGGCAGAACTCCTGAAGCAAACCCACTGTGGCCTTTCCCTTACTCCCAGGAAGCTGCTGGTGCATGACATGGCAGCCATACAGCCCTGTGGCTCTGCTGGGGTTCAAGGCTTGCAACACACACAAGGACAAGGCATGGTGAAGCTGCCCCTCCAGACTCTCCAGGGCAGAGCTTGGGCACTGCAGGAGCAAGGACACAGGCCAGGAGGTGATGCAGGCCTTGCTGACCTGGAGGGCCTGTAAGAATACATTTCCCTGGGCAGCTGGGCCATTTTCTGCTTCTGCTTTGGATCTGGTTCATAAAAGAAGCTATTTCAAACTCTTAGCTGGGTCAGTCAGCCGCACTGAGGGCACAAAAAAATACATCTGATTTTCAGTCCCAAACCTCACCCAGCCAAGTCCCTGCAGATGCAGTCACGGAGCACACGTGCAGGAGAAGCAAAGTTAAAACCCAACTGTGGACTTGAGGACAAAGCACAGAAGTTCAGCCACAGGCTGGGATTCAGTTACTGCCCTCCTCAGATAACAGCACCGTATCAAAGCAGGGCTTGCTACAACAGCCACAAACGCTTATGGTGGCACATAAGCAATACTACACACCTCCTACTCCATGTTTACACATTCCCTGCAACCCAACTGCTCTGCTCTGATCCATAGATACTGCTGGAGTAAGGAGTCTGAAATAAAAGCACTTCTTTAAGAGTAACCAACAGCCTCTGTTCAGTGAGCTGCTTTCTGGGCTCTTTTTAACATCAGTTTAGTTGTTACCACTGAAGACATGGCAGGGGATGTGAAGAACAACAGAAAGAGCCCAGTAATACCTGGTGATTTATAGGACAAAAAAAAAACAGTTTAGATGCTAAGATACCTGCAGAAATAAGTGCTGTAAATGGTTACACCACATTCACCAAGCTCCTGCCACTGCTTCCAGCAGAACCAAGTCAAGATTTTGTTATGACTACACTTCATTTTTCAAGACAAGATCCAACAGACCTCACCCAAGAATATCAGATATAGGAAGGGCACCAAATCCAACAGATCTCACCCAAGAATATCAGATATAGGAAGGGCACCAGAGATACCCTCCAGAAGTCCCTTTGTCCTGTGACACCACAGCTTTGCAGACAATTAGTAACACGCTGTTAGATTATCTATCACCTGCTTCTGCCATTTGCAAATGCCCACCAGCCAGTCACTTGAAGGACATGGATCTGTTGGAGCAGGTCCAGAGGAGGACATGAAGATCATCAGAGGGCTGGAGAATCTCCCCTATGGGGATAGGTTGAGAGTTGGCAATGTTCAGTCTGAAGAGGGCTCCAGAGCAGCCCTGAAGTACCTGAAGGGGGCCACAGGAGAGCTGACAAGGACTTGTTGTGACAGAATGAGAGACAATGGCTTTGAGCTGGAAGAAGGGAGATTGAGACAGGAAATCAGGGAGTGAGGGTAGTGAGACACTGGAACAGGTTGCTCAAGGAGTCTGTGGATGCTCCCTCCCTGGAAGTGTTCAAGGCCAAGTGGGAGGTGTCCCTGTCCATGGCAAGGGGTTTGGAACTGGATGATCTTTGACTCAAATCATTCTACCATTCTATAAAACCACAGTATCCTCTCCTTGATAAATCTCACTCAAAGCTATATCCAGTAATGCCTCCATCTTGCCACCTCCTGCAGTGACACTTATCACACCAACCATGAGCACAGAGCGCACAAACAGGACTTCACCTTCCAGAAGCTACAGCACCAAAGTCCTGCTTTCCTGTCAGCCCCATCCCCCAGGGAAGATATATCTCAGATGAGACAGAAGCTAACAAGAACATACTCTTCCATGAAGCATTGCAAGCTGCACTTATCCAAGTGCTACAGCCCCCAGACGTGTGAAGCCACAAAAGCTGAACAGTGGCCATTGATAACTTCAGTGATCCATCTGAGGCCTGGAGAAGCTACACCAAGAGATTCCCTGGATGATGTTTATTACTCTCACTCTAAAGTAGTGTCCCAGCAAACCACAGATGCAGCCACGCTGGCACCAAGCCAAGACTTGCAGCGCTGTGGAAAGTGCCGGTGGAGAAACAGAGCTTGCTCCACGTGTGTGTCCCAACTGCTCCAAAGCAAACGAGCTCCCAAAGGTGCTATGGGAACCTCCCCAAACAGCTGCTACAAACCTGTGATCATCAGGTCCTTGTACAAATCATGTCAAGTGACATTTGTACGTTGTTTGGTCAGATCCCAGCACCATCAACTCCCTCTGCTGAAATGAGCTCCCCTTATAGCTTCAGATCATCAACACCCCTGATCATGGCCCTGTGTAAAACACAGGCAGCTTCTCAACAGGAGTGAGTTCTTCTCAGCTCCAATCTCACCCTTCCCTCTGGTACTTCAGCACATTACACATTACCCCATCAAACACTTTAAAGACTGATAGAATCATCCATTCTACTTGTTCATATCAAATGTAACAACACTTTCAGATGTCTTGTTCAGGTGTTGGCCTTGAGTATGAGAATGTCTTATCACAGCAGTGTAAATATGTGCCTTAGTGTCAAGACTTTCTCCCATGTTGGCCCCAAGTATCAGAGAAGCTAGAGCTGGTGGAACTATTGACAATGACACCAACTCCATCAGTCAAAGCCTGCAAGTTCATGACTCTCCACCAGACACCACCACAATTCCACAAGTCCACTCTCTCCAAGAGCTACAGAGCCACTGAGCATGCACAGCTCTGCTCGGTGCTGACCATGTGGCCATCTCCAAGGTGGAGAAGCACAGGACCACAGGATGTCAGGGCCTGCAAGGGACCCAAAGAGATCACAGAATCAGGCAGGTTGGAAGAGAGCTCCAAGCTCACCCAGCCCAACCTAGCACCCAGCCCTGCCCAACCAACCAGACCATGGCACTAAGTGCCCCAGCCAGGCTTGGCTGCAACACCTCCAGCCACACAGACTCCACCACCTCCCTGGGCAGCCCATTCCAATGCCAATCACTCTCTCTGACAACAACTTCCTCCTAGCATCAAGCCTAGACCTCCCCTGGCACAGCTTCAGGCTACGTCCCATTGTTCTGCTGCTGGTTGCCTGGGAGAAAAGACCAACCCCACCTGGCTGCATCGAGTCCACTCCCCATGCCAGAGCAGGACCCTATGGTCAATCTAGCTCAGGTCATAGAGGAATGCATCCAGACAGGCCTTGAAAGTCTCCATAGAAGGAGACTCCACAACCTCTCTGGAGAGCTTGTTCCATTGCTTTGTGACCCTTACAGTAAAGAAGTTCCCCTTTGTGTTGAGATGGAACCTCCATTCGTCTTCAAACCATGAGAGCTGATTGCTACAGAGGTGACAGAGACCAAGTTAAGAAGATTAGTAAAGAGCAAAAAAGCAGGATCAACCTGAACGTAAAGTGCACCCCAAAGGTTTCAGACTCAGCAGATCTGAGAGTACTGATGCTTTCATTCCTCTCTCGAGGGTCTGCAGGAAGCTGGCCTTCAAACCTGACACTGCCAACTCTCACCCCAGCCTCCCTGATGAAGAAGACCTAGCATAAATGAGCTGCCTCCATCTTCTTCCAGAGATGTTTTACCTCAGGCACTATCTAAACCATACTAGCTTCTGTCTGCTGTCAGAGGTCAGGTAACAGAAGAAATCATCCTCTAGATACTGAAGACCCACCTCATCATCTCACTTTCAGCAATCTCAACAATTATGGATAAAATAATTGTCTAGATCAGGTCTTTGTGTCTGACTTTCAGACACTGTATGCCCAAACTGTACAGAATCATCAATTCTGAGGCCCTTTCAGTCCCACTGTTCCTTTATCTCCACAGACCTCTGCATCTATGTTTGTAATACAGGCAGTTTATTATTCAGTTTTCACAGATTGTACCCAAAAGCTCCTCTTCTGATTTGGCCAATTCTGTTAACACTAACCAGCAGCACCTCTCCACCTCATGCACTTAGACAGTAAGCACAAATATCAGAGGGCTCCTGCCACTCCCTTTGAAAGAACAAAGAGCTTCAGAAACAGCAGAACATGTGCCAAAGTCATGACTGCCCACACCTCAGTACTCCAAAAGGCAGGCAGTCGTCTGAAATGGTAATTAAACGAGATTGGTGAGCTATCACCTCACGGGATCTACTCTTTCTCACTACCACTGCCCTGGAACAAACGCAGACATGCAGTGCAGAATCAGGATGTGTAAACACTAGAAACAAGGAGGGCCACAGAGCAAGATCTTCTTCCCAGATGAGCACTAACGTCAATGAGATTTGACTGCCATAAAACTCAGCTCACTGCTGAACCAGAGCTTTGAAAGAAATCCAGAAGACAACGCCAAGATGAATTGGCTGCACACAGAGGTGATGCCCTGACTGGATGTGACATGACAACCTGGTTCCTTGGAGGGAGAGATGATCTCGAGAAACATCAGGAATCACAGGAGAGGAGGTCAGCTGTAGCTCCAGCTGCCTCATAGGTGATCCAACTAAACCTGACTCCAGCTCTTAGCCAGCAGCACTTCATGGTCACCCCATTTCAGCCTCTTCCACACACACCTCTTTGCTAAGCAGAACACGAAATGCGGATCCTTGCTTCCACCAGAGCGAGCTCCCTGCCCCCTCAGCAAGAGCCCTCCTTCTGTCTGATAAGGTGGCAAACCAGCAAATTTGCTTTTGAAGCCTAATCAACAAAATTAAGGCTCTGTGCATCAGCACCACTCTGCTGAATGAGTTGTGGAGCAGTTTGACTGCAGAGGCACATTCCTCCCCTCCACGGTAACTGCTGTGCCTGCACTCAGGAATTATGTAAATCTCCCTGAAATTAACGAGGAGCTCATTCAAGAAGAGCAATTTCCACGCAGGCTAATGCATGAATGTATGTCACTGTAACACACTCCAGCCACTCCACTGACTCACAACTAACTCCTGAATGCTCAGAGGAAGCAGCATGTACCCAAGAGAGAGTTTCCAGCGTGCTGTAGAGCTGCAGCCTAGAGCTGGGGTAAAGACATCTTGCCCATGTTCAGGTTAGTTCTGCTTCTTAAGTCCCTTAACCAATTCCCACCTCTGCTCTGAAAAACATCCTAAAGCCAGAGAGGGCTTTACTGCTCAGCACACAGGCTAGGTCAAGCCTCTAAACCCGACTTTTCCTCTCCTGAATAAAAGCACTTGGCCTCACACAGGCTTTCCAAGTTCCAACAGAAGGCATCACTGCCTGTGTTCAAGAGGCCAAAAGGCAGGACACTTTCTGCTCTCACCTGCTGCAGGCTGCCACGACACACACCAACGCCCACAGCTCAATGGCCACTTTCAAATCTAAGCCTCCCACACAACTCCCCATCCGACCTCCTCACTGTGCACTCTCCAAGCCCTCAAGCGGCAGCCATCCTACACAGGACAGAGCCTCACCACTGCCAACTGAAGGACAGCAGCTCAGAACTTCCAGTAACTCATCTTTTCCTGATCCTAAAGCTACACAGCCACTAGACCTTGTCGATATCTAGAGCACTCTGGGCTTCACATACAGAGAATTCTGGCATCTAAAGATGTTCTATGCACTGGTACCATTTGGTACTAGAGCTACTGCTCACCTAACACACCACAAACCCAGATGAGACGCTTTTCTCCCTTTTCATCCCTCATCAAAACACAACTACAATTATAACCAATACTTGGATGCTCTGGAAGCTGACTCTTTTAGAAGAGCAAAGCAGATCCAGATGACCCTCACCGAAGACCCAAGGCTCTGAACCAGCCTTCAGAGAGGCTGGGGAAGGAACAGCCTCCCGCAGGAACTTTTTACAAGAGCTTGCAGTGACAGGACAAAAGGGGATGGATTGAAGCTTGAGGAGGGCAGATTTAGACTGGAGATTAGAAGAAATTCTTTCCAGTGAGGGTGCAGAGACATTGGCACAGGCTGCTCATGGACATTGTGGATGCCCCCTCCCTGAAGGAATTCAAGGCCAAGTTGGATGAAGCCTTGAGCAATCCTGGGAAGTGTTCCTGCCGATGGCAGGGGGTTGGAACTGGATGACCTTTGAGAGCTCTTCCAATGCAAACCATTCTATGGTTTCATGGATTTCCATTCATTCTATGGTCTCTAAGGATTCATTCCATAAATGCACTTACAGCCAGAACAGGACCAAATCACTCCAGTTACACCTCTTAACAATCCATCCCAAAACAGGGCCTGATGTCCCCTGTTCTCTAAAGGTGCCACAGAGCAAAGGATGTGCAGGCAAAGCTGTGAAACACCAAGTCCCACCAAAAGGAGCAGTAAAGCTCAGCACTTTACAGGACACCCTGCCCTGCTGGGACTGCAAACCCCAGTTCATTTTAACCTCACAAGCAGCCAGGCCCACAGGGCTAAATGACACTTGTCAGAAGGGATTCTGCAGTCAGCTAAATCAACAGTAACCAGGGCTCCAAACTGTCCTTACAATTACTAAAGAGGGATCTGAGGGACCTAACAAATTAACATTGAGAGCAACCCTCTATTTACCTTTTGGATTTCCAGTACCATGCTCTTTATTCTAGAATAATCCAAGGGTTTGGGTTGGGTTTTTTTTTTCCTTCCAAACTATTATCAGCAAAGCAGCTGAATTGGAATTTGAAGTAAATATTAATGTCAACAATCAGTGTTAATACTGCACCTTATATTAAGCAAATATGGTTGCTAATATGACCTTTCCATCCAAATTCCAAGTGCAATACTCCAGCCCATTTCACAGTTTGCAGGTGTCCTGGGGGATTGTAGCTTTATGTGTTAAGGAATCCTCATTTATGGAGAATTTATATTCACCCAGCAAAACCATCCAAGGCTGAATTTCATTCTTAATCACAAAAAGGGTTGTTGTTTTTTTTCTTCCCCTTTATGCAAGTGATGTTGCCCAGAAAGAGAATGGAGAGGTGTAATTATCAAAGAAAAGCAGGTGAACACACAGGAGGGGAAAAAAAAAGCCAGCAAATAAACAAACTAAAAAGTGCTCTGGAGAAAAAGCAGCTGAAAAATAACAGCTGAGAAATATTCTAGTTGATGATGTAAAAAATTACCTCTAAGAGCACACCACAAAGCCTGAGGGTGGATGATTATTTTATTTTTGATGTTGGACAACATTAACCAGATCAAATATCTGCCTTTATTAACAGCACCAGTGACTGCAGAGGATTTATATTCTCTAGTTCTGTGAAGCCAATATGTTAAAGAGGGGAAGAACCAAAGCAAACCAGAGGACTGCCCCTGTGAGCTCCAGCTCTCCTGTTTCTCCCTCTCCTAATGCCCTCTCCACATGGTCCTATTTCAAAGGCTGTTTTTCCCCCTCCCCAGCACTGGATCTCTCCAGCCCCCAGCTGTTTCTCCCTTCAACTAGAGCACTTTTCCCACTATACTCATCTCCCCCAGCGCTACTTGTGCTAGTTTGAAGCTAGCTAGAATGTTTTGGTGAGAAGAATTAGATTACAGGCTGTGAAAGGCAAACAATGATGATGTCTACTTCACTCATAGGCTTGCTGAGATGTATAAGAACAAAAAGCAAAACACAGATAACCACTCTCACTTCTGCTGGGGAACTGGCTGAGCTGCATCTCTTCTAACCTCACCCTCCATTTCTTTTCTAATCCACCTTTGCTTCCTAACCCCGTGGCCAAACCTCCATTCTTCCCTGGGACTGGGGTAAGGTTGAGAGGGGTAGGGGGAAGGTGCAGAGGTGGTTGAGAGCCCCTCCTGGGGACTCAGGTTTCTGGGAAGGGAGTTGTGTTTCTGTATTACCTTTTATCTTGTATATTTCTGTCTATAACTGTATATACTGTAAATATCTGCTTGTATATTGTGCTAGCTGTAAATATAAGCTTCATTCAATTTCCAGAGCCAGCTGAGTCTAGTCTGGGTGATTTCTGAAGGGGGTGGGGGGGGAACACCCAAACCATCACACTACTCCAGACCAGGAGGCAAATCCCCTCGGGAAAAAGAAGGGTAGGAAGGTGTAGGATGGGCACTGCAGAGACAGGATTCCATGAAGCTGCAACACGTAAATGGCTGCTTTGCAACTTCTTTGATCCACAGCAAATTACAGGCCTGACTGCAGCCTTGAGTCCTGCCAGCCAAGCAAGCCAACTCCAGGGGATCCCACAGATACCACCCTAAAGAAGGCTGGGCAAAGCACCCTCAACTTATCTGCCATGACAGCAAACAAGAGCCAGGTGCTGGGACCACAAACCCAGGGGCTGGGCTCATTCTGCAGTCTTCGCTGGTGCTGACCATGCCTGCAGGAGCCCACTGACAATTTCAGCTCTGCACAAGCTTGATGGGACCAACTTGCTCCCAGCCCACTTCGTTTGCTTCCCTGCTTCCCTGTAATGTGGGATATGGTGTTACACTTGCCAAGAGAGATCAACACCTTGGAATCTGTCAGCTCTGTAATGTAAAGCTTTGGTTTGTTTCTGTGAGAAGAGAGATTCCAAGTTCTCCCTGTTTGGTGTTTATCCAGAGCACCTCAAAAGTGTGACTTTTACTTGGGTATTTATTTTTAACTTAGGTGGACTGTGCAAGTGTGAAAAGGCAAGTGTGGTGTAAAGTTTCCATCCATTAAGCCTCCACGTTTTAAATCCTGGTCAATTTGTAATAGGAAAAACCCAAACTCTTTATTTTCTAGTAAAACATTCCTCTAAGAAAAAAAAAAGTCAATTTTATTACAGAACATTGAGACTGAGATAGGAAGAGCAAGAAATAACAAAAATACTCAGGCTGATGCCTCAATAAAACACTCTTAGAAGGGAGAAAAAGGAAACCAAATATATATATACACATCTGAACAGCCTAAATAAGAAGGGCAAGAAATCTGGGGAAGGGTCTGGAGAATCTCACAGGGCTGATGAGAAGCAGTTGAAGGAGCTGGGGGTCTTCAGCCTTGAGAAAAGGCAGCATAGGGGAGACCTCAATGCTCTCTGTAACTCCCTGAGAGGAGGCTGCAGTGAGGTGCACCCTAGTGTCAGGTGAAAAAATGAGAGGAAATGGTCTGAAATTGTGCCAGGGGAGGGTTAGGTTGGAGACAAGGAAAAAATTCTCTGCTGCAAGAATAGTCAGAGATTGGCACATGCTGCCCAGGGAGGTGGTGGAGTCCCCACCCCAGAGGTATTCATGAAACACATGGTCACGGCATTAGAGGCCATAGTTTAGTGGCCATAGTGGCGTTGGGTTGATGGCTGGACCTTGTCCAACACAAACAATTCTATGATTCTATTTTGCAGCACTTAATTTATATCCTCCCAAGTTGTTAAAGCTTTTTAAACTACCCCGAGGTTTACAAATTTCAGATGGAAACAAGAGCCTCCCACTCAGCCGTGGGAGAACAGCAGAGCTTGGCCGGTTTGATAGCTCACAGAGCACCTTCCTTACAACACACCTACCCTGTCTGCACACACAGAGTATCTTGGAGAGGAGAAAAAGAATAGCCAATTTCCCAGCTGACAACAACAGCACAGTGTCAACAACAGGCTCACCACATACACACCCAGACCCAGGGTTAAAATATACTGTTCCATCAACTGGTTATGGCCCTATTTTTAATCCTCTCCTACAACAATAGTCAGTGAAGAAAAAAAACATGAAGCCACACGTCTTACATAGGATTAGGTGCTTTAACTACTATTTTTGTAGTAAAGGATTCATCATTGGAATTGCTCCTACCATTAGCATTGGAAGCAAAAGGCTGTTGAAACCCTGGATTGGCTAATGCTGCGTGTGGCACACGGCCAAGGCGATTAACGATTCAGGGCACAGAAATACAGCAGCCAAAGGAGCCTCTCCAACGGCTCCACGGCCTCAGCTAACGATGTTTTCCCTCGGATTCGATTCACCCAGGGAAGTGCTTCATCAATGTGGAATTTCAGCTCCTCTGCAACAGCTCAGGCACAGACTATTGGGAGTGAAAACTTTCAAGCTGTCAGATTGAAGAAGAAACAGCTTTAATTTTGCCCCGCTGGCGCTGGTGGTACCTTGGGAAAACTGCCTTCAGCTCCCCAGGTGTGTGAGTAGGGGAGTGGGGGGGGGGGGTGATGTCCATGTGTTTTGTGCAACCACTCAGGGCTACACTAAGATCTGGCTTGTTTCACCCCGAAAAGGCTTATCAAGAATCACTAAGGTTGGAAAAGACCTTTAAGACAGCAAGCCCAACCTTCTACCAACACCTTCATGACCACTAGACCATGTCCTGAAGGTAGGCTGTATTCAGGTGGGGTTGGGCTCTTCTGCCAGGCAATCAGCAACAGAACAAGGGGACACAGTCTCAAGTTGTGCTGGGGGAGGTTCAGGCTGGATGCCAGGAGGAAGCTCTTGGCAGTGAGAGTGATTGGCACTGGAATGGGCTGCCCAGGGAGGCGGTGGAGTCACTGTCCCTAGAACCGTTGAAGCAAAGCCTGGCTGGGGTACTTAGTGCCATGATCTGGTTGATTGGATAGGGCTGGGTGATAGGTTGGACTGGATGAGCTTGGAGGTCTCTTCCAACCTCGTTGATGCTATGATTCCTAGAGGGCCACATCTCCTACTTTCTTGAACACCTCCTGAGACAGTGAATCCACCTCCTCCCTGGGCAGCATGTTCCAATGCCTGACCACTCTTGCAGCAGAGAAATATTTCCTGACACTCAATCTAATCTGTATCTAATATCTATTCCTTCACTCCTATCCCTACTCTGACCTTTTGAGGTTTAAGTTCAGAGGGAGAAATATGCAAGGAAGTGACACAGCACCGAGTCTCCTTCCCTACAGACTTTCAAGACCCATCTGGACATGCTTCTGTGTGACCTGCCCTAAGTGATCCTGCTCTGGCAGTAGGGTTGGACCTTAATGGTCCCTTCCAACCCCTACCACTGATTCTCATTCCAGTGCCAAGCTCCTGCCAGAAACAGATCTGAGCATCTCCATGCAACACCAACTGCTAAGGAATAATTTGGACACTTAATAACAATCAAGCTTCACTCCAGTGCAGAACCAAGGTCCAAATCATGGCTCTTGTACAGAGTAAGTCACATGGCCAGGTGTTCCTACTAAAAACCACTGCCCATAACAAAGGGAGAGGAGCAACAGGATATCTGAGAGCAGATCGCTGTGAGGAAGGAGCACAGCATCACATGATATCCGCACACAAAGGAAAGTTTGTTCACTGCAGACCTGCAAGATCATCCTTCAGAGAAAACAACTTGGAACCTGTCCCAGCACACACCCACCAGTGAGATGTGGGACACAACACCACTGGATTCACTGGAACAGCTCTCTGTTGAGGTGGTTTCTGAGCAGAAGTTGAAATTAATGGTGTCAGTTTGCTGTGGCTGGAATGCAGCTTGTGCCTTACCTGAAGTTTCACCCACGCTGAGTACCACAACCTGCTCTGCAGGAGCACAAAGAGGTCACAGCAGCTCAGCAAACCACAGAAGAGTTGATAAGGGGAAAGCAAAGATGAGGAGAGGGGAGGAAGAAAACAAGCAGAAGCTGTGCTCTAAGAAAGCTCTGCTGAAAACACATTTGTGTGCTATGCGCCCACTGAAACACTTCTTGAAGCGCTGAAATGTGCCAAACCCAGAGTGTGGAAACCTCCTTGCTCTCCCTGAGCAAGCACCACGGCAAGGAAGCAGAGTACAAAGATGACAGACCACAGAGAGCACATCAGGTCACCTGTGCAATCCCAACTCAAGCCAGGTACCTCACAGCTGCCTGTCAAGGACTGTAAAAGCAGCAGATTCAGTGGGAACAGACTCAAACTGACCACCTGCAGATTTCAGGCTGGGTTTTGTCCCCTGTTCAAAAGAAGGGCTTTCCAATCCCCATCCTTAAATACCCAGCTCAGCCAATCAACTCATGCTCTTCTATCTCAGGAGGAATTATTCAAAGGGCAATGTAAAGCAGAAAACTACAAATGTCGGACCTTTTAATCTCCCTCCCTCTAAACTCCCTCTGCCACAAAGCAATCTCTGTGGGACAAATCAGCCAAAGAAGACATCTCACTTCAGCAAGGTATTATGTCCTGGATTAGCTGGGCATCAAGTGATCACAGCCATTTCGGTGTCAACCTAAGGGAAGTCCCAACTGCTTCACTGCCATACATGGAGGGAGTCATAAAAATACAACAGATTTAACTGAGCACACATCAGAAAACGTTCTTTGAGAGCAGTCTCACACATTCTGCTACAAGGTGTACATGAATAAGGACTCTCTCCATGCTTTCAATTCCAGCCCAGACAACAAGCCAGGTTATTAGAACCACAGCAGCTCTCAGACACTAGTTGCTTGCCATGGGCATATCAGGATATCTCCATTCTGAAGTTAACTGTTCCTTAAAGAGGATTTCTCCTTGGAAAAATAAATGCTAGATCTTAGAATCACAGAAGGGATTGGGTTGGAAGGGACCTTGAAGATCATCTAGTTCCAAACCTCCTGCCATGGGCCGGGACACCTCCTACTAAATCAGCTTGCTTAAGGTCCCATCCAACCTGGCTTGGAACACAACCCAAATGGAATATCACTGTCAGGATACAAACCTCTGGGAGGGCACTTCTGAGCTTCTCTTTCCTTAGCTTTCATGTTCTACTTACAGGAGCTGGCCACAACTTCAAGGGAAAGTGGTTATGGTGCCTGCCAACAGGCACCAAACATTGTCAAACAATGTTAAATCCAGACACATCCACAGCAGCAAGTAGCACAGTTTGAGCAGTACTGTTCTAGAAGGGTAGTTGCCAGGAGAGTCACCTTCTGGCTCCACTTGAATGTAAGTTCCCAGTTAAGAAGCTGCATAGTCACACTGCCAAAAGACAAAACAGCAGAAAACCCAGCCCCAGGCCTGTTGCTCTCACTATTCTTCACCAACTATATGTGAAAAATTCCCCACATTCACCCAGATGATCCCTGCAGAGTTCTATTGTCTCCAATTATTAATTAAACATGCTCTCAAAGAAAAGTAAATCCCTACCATCGTTTGCTTCCACTAAGCAAGTCCCTCACTGCCCCAACTGCAATTCAGACAGTCTGAGTACATCCACTCTGCAATTCAGAAGGGACCACCACCAGAGCAGCTTCTCTCTGCTCCAGTCTGAGCACATACACACAGACACAAGCCACAGGAGACCCCAGCCAAGAGAACCCAGCCAATTTTCCAAAAAATCTGCTCAGTGTTGATAACTTCTCCCAGCTGAGTATCTCCACCAGCATTCCATTCCCCTCAGGAGCAGCAAATGGCTCTCTGAATTCGTAATGTGCAACCTCTCCCTATCAGGATAAATCTGACCCAGGCCACCTCTTCACTCACCTGTGTGAGGAGAGGTTTTGATCCCCACCTATTTTTTTTGTGGGATAAACAGCACAAAACTACCCCAGAGCAGCTACTACCAGAACTCTGTCTCCACAGCCTGAAGAGTAACTGAGCACCACATGAAAGTGAGAGCCTTAGACTGAATCTGATCATTACTGCTGGGCACTAACACTCATCTCCTTGATTTCTATGGATTAACAAGGCCAAGTGCTGAGGTCTGCACCTGAGGTCACAATCCTACCAACACTCCTGGCTATGGGCAGAGAGTATGGAGCAAGACCTGCAGGTGTCAGTCAACAGTAACTGAAGATGAGGTCAAGGTGTGCCCAGGTGGCCAAAAAGGGCACCAGCATCCTGGCCTGGATCAGCCAATAGTGTGGCCAGCAGGATCAGGGCAGGGATTTTCCCCCCGACTGGGTAATGCTGAGACCATACACACCTCAAATACTAGGTTCAGTTTTGGGACCCTCGCTCCAAGAAAGACATTGAAGGGCTGTAGCAGGTCCAGAGAAGGTCAATTAAGCTGGTGGAGGGTCTGGAGAACAGGGCTGGTGAGAAGCAGCTGAGGGAACTGGGGTTATTCGGCCTGGAGGAAAGGAGGCTGAAGAGGCACCTTTTAGCTATCACTTCCTGTAAGGAGGCTGAAGCAAGGTGGAGGTTGGTCTCCCTAATAACAAGTGATGAGAGGGAATGGCCTCAAGCTGCCTCGGGGGAGGTTTAGGCTGGATATTAGAAGGAAACTTCTTCACTGAAAGGGTTCTCAAACACTGGCACAGGCTGCCTAGGGAGGTGATTGAATCCCCATCCCTGAAGGCATTGAAAAGAGGCAGAGATGTGGTGCTGAGGACATGGTTTAGCACCAGCGTAAGCCAAGTCAGAGAATGGTTGGACTCAATGACCTTAATGGGCTTTTCCAACCACAACGACTATGTTATTCTATGGTTCTAAAGAGAGTAGACTGCATTTTGAAGTCAAGATTTGGGTGATTGAAGCATCTTCCCTTTAAAATTTGGTGACAAAGTACTTGTAGCTGCTCACAGCTTGAATTTTGCTTAGGAGCTTCAATCCAGGAAAAAAACTCTGATCCCACCCTTGCTGCAGTAACAAAGGAGTTTATAACATGTGCTGTTGATGTAGATATGTCTGAGGTCCAGACATAGCAACAGGACAGCAGCATCTTTAATTCCTTGAATTTATATTAAAATGTAATTATTTTTCCCCTGCTCCTTCTTGATGAGGGAAATACACAAAGGGAAGAGAAAGTTTCCAGGTAAAACATAAGAGGACCCAACATTATCTGGTGTGCAAAAGGCCACACTAAGTTCTTCCTCGGGAGAAGAGAAATTTTTGTCTTAAGCCCTCCCTCCCTCCTAAAGCCATTCACAGCTCGATTCTCAGACCTCTTACGAGAGGGAGGAGCAGGCAGCCCCACAAAAATGGGAAGGCAGGATCCCGTAAATAAGCTCTGACTCACAGTGCTCACAGCTATTTAACAAGCTCTGCCGAAATGCTATCATTCGGTAGAAATCACCGGGAGTATTATCACCCACAGAGACAGATGTCTGGCTACCGACAGAACAAAGGACAAACTGGGATTCCACAATTAACACAAAAATCCCTCTACCTTTAATTCCAGCCTCCCAAGCTCTAGGCAGGCATTAACCTATATTACCCTGTAATTATTTTTTTCCTGACTTTCTATTATCTTTTAGCTACCGAGTTTCCTAACCAGTCTTTAAGGCAGCACAGTCCTTGTAGCATTATCTTTGAAAGCCTAAAATCTAAAGTACAGTAATTTAAAGACACAGAATGCTTTGGGTTGGAAGGGACCTTAAAGATCAGCTAGTTCAAATCCCACCCCGACATGGGGGACATCCCCTGCTACACCAGGTTGCTCAAGGCCCCATCTAACCTGGCCTTGAAAACTTCCAGGCTTGGAGCTTCCACAACTTGTCTGGGCAACTTGTTCCAATGCTTTGCCTCCCTCACGAGGAACTATTTTTTCCTCGTGTCTCATCTAAACTCAGCTTCACCCAGTTCGAAGCCATCACCCTTCATCCTGTCACTCCATGCCGCAGTACAAGTCCCTCCTCAGCTCTCCTGTAGCCCCCTCATCCTGTCACTCCATGGCTTAGTACAAGTCCCTCCCCAGCTCTCCTGCAGCCCCTTCACATACTGGAAGGCTGCTCTAAGGTATCCCTGGAGTCTTCTCTTTTCCAGGCTGAACAGACCCAACTCTCAGCCTGTCCCTACAGAAGAGGTGCTTCAGCCCTTGGATAATCTTCATAACCTCCTCTGGACCTGCTCTAACCCACATTTATGACACTTAGCAGACTCTATGACAATTCCCCACGCCTCTGCATGTCCCAGCACTTCCTTCCACTTCTGCTCTTGCAGGACAAATTCATTCCTATCCCAGCTAAGCTCAAACTGAATTAATTCATTTTGCATGCATAAGGCTAGCTCTTGCTTGCAGGAATTTATAATTTAAGAAGCAGATGCAGAGGCAGCCAAGAAGTCAAAAGGAATGGCAGTATCAGGATCGCATATCCTGTACTCTGCTTCCCAGCAGCAAAACCCTGAGGCAAACAGAGAACCATGGAGAAGAGGCACTCAGGAAAGGCTGGAGAAATGAATACAGCGATAAAACTGCTCAATGAAGTACATGGTATCAAATAAACCACACCAGAAAAGGGTCAGGAGCCATCTCAGGGCTGGCTGTGAAGGAATTCATCATGAGGTCTGGTTTAGAGATGCACATTCAACATACAACACCAAAACTCTGTCACAAAGGTACTACAACCAGCATAAAAATCACCAGGCCATAGCACAGGGAAGATCCCAACACTAATTATCTTGGCATGGGAATCTCTTGACCTTCAGAGCACACAACACATGGGGTAAAAACAGAGAAAGCACCACACAGAAACTTGTGAGTTTAAGCCTGAAGGTGTATTTTGTCCACACAACCTGCTCAGAAGCATTCTGTCTCCAAAGAACACAGGCATTGTGTCTCTAAAAGTTCATTTAAACTAGTACAAGCTGGTGAGTTTTTCTGCTATTAAGTAGCACAGTTACCACTATCACTTCATTCAAAAAGCTGCTGTTCCTCAGCTTGATTTCCTTCACAAACATCTACTGAGAGCAGGGCAAGCCTCTGCATCAGGAAGAATTCTTTTGCTTGAGTGAAAAGTTTAAGTCTATTAAAGAATGCAGTTCAAATGCCAGCACCACTTTCAATAGCTGCAGAATTTGGGTGTCTCATCTGTGCCCCCTGGGTCTCCAGTGAGATTTGTTGGCTTGGCTTTCAGGGCTTTTCAGAGAAAGGCAAACGAAAGCCTGAGTTGGAGAAAAAAGGGATTAAGAATTTTATGATGTTCATTTCAATCCATGAAGTTTTCTTTCCACAGAATGCCCAAACACCAGCAGGTTCTGCTTAAAGAACTCTATCCACACTAGACTGGGTGACAGCTTTCATCTGAAAAACCTGAAAGCTACAGCCTCTCAAAACACTTCTGCTACTCACACAACTTAGTACCTCTTCCATCAATGTCTCTTAAAACAAGTTTTCATTTAGCAACTGAAAACTCTGGTCGTTATGAGAAAAGTTACATCTCATTTCAATGCAGTCCTTTCCTTTAAGCAATAACTGCACTACACACTGTGCTGCCACAGAAGAGAACAACCACAGTGCTCCTCCAGCTGCTCAGCTCACATTGCAGGGCTTTATGTGATTTTTCTTCCAGAACAACTTAACAGGGCACTTGGGTTTACTGCTTTGTTGATGTACACACTGACTTCAGCAAGGTTGCAAAATTCACTGCAATGTTTGCTTTTAAATGGTCTGGATGGCAACACATCCCCTGGGGAGGCTGGGCAAAGGAACAAGGGCTTGTTCCCTTTTATTTGAGAAACTGGAGGCAGGAGCTACTCATAAGGGTTGCAAAAGCTTTGTGTCTGCTGCTCTGACAGCGTCTGTGGGAATCAATCCTTTCTTACCCGTGCTTAAAGTGAAGCTGTGCTCCCTCAGCAGAGGAAGCACTTCTCCTTTGAGGAGCTCCTCACGGGTCAGAGCCAGCCAGCCCCAGTGAGTCATGCACTCATTTCACTCAGCACATCTGACAATGCAGCTCCTGAAAAGGCTGCTAGTAAACACTGCTACCGAGACACGGCTGGGCCCACTACCCTGGGTAAACCTGAAGGCACTGCCAGAAGTCAGCTGTGTGGCTAAAAACACTGTTTCATGGCATTATTAAGGCAGCTCTCACTTTAGTTAAGCACATTAATAGCTCCTTCCCCCCACTTATAACCAAAAAAAACCCAACCCAAACCAAACAAGCAAAGAAACCCAAGAAAAAAACATTACCAGCAACTTCCAGAGCTGTGTTTTTCACTACTGGGAACGGTGAGAGCCCAACCTACATCATTGGCAGTTTTGTAATACCATTACATAAGAATTATTTAACTACAGCACCAGCTCTGAAAGGCAGCAGCAGCCACTGACACGCTGCTCCACACAGCCAAAACAACAACAAAAAGATCAATAAAGGGAACGATCCACTCCACAAACACATATTCGACCGTCAAGAGAGCGGACTGCGATTTCGACATTCTCAAGAGCAGAAACATTTCAGCTTAAAACAACCAAGGCCCCACGATCCTGGAAAGAGAAAACATAAAGTAAAACCACTGCCATTCCCCACCCGCACAACCACCAGCTGGAGCTCCAGAAAGTGTCATTAAAAGCATCTATCACAAGCCCAACGCATTCAATGTGTGGAGTTTGGAAACATGGAACTGGTTTTTTACCTGATGCTCTGCATGAATGTTATCCCCAGTAGGCCAACGATGTTTGCTGTTATTATAGCCGCCTCCACCACTTCCTCCTCCCCCAAGCTGCTCACCATGCTGCCTCTGGAAGAAGTAATCCACCATAGCGTCGTCCTGGGAGCGGCCTGCGACCCCAATGGACCCAGGAACAGGGCTGGAGTGTGTCCCTGCTGCGAGTGCCTGGTTTGCAGCTGGCTGTGGCTGAGCCTGGGACCCTGTTCCAGATGTCAGTACAACAGGCATGGTGGGATTAGCTGTATCTTGAGCGTGCTGCTTCAGGTGGGGGCTGAACGAGTCCTGCCAGAGTACTGCTTTTCTCTTCAAAACACACGCAACGCTCATTCCACCAGCACCTATGGAGGGGAGAGGCGAAGGGAGAGAAGGAAAAGAAAGCATCAGCTGGGGCTCTTTAGTCTTTAGAAGAGAAGGCTGAGTGGATCTTGTTAATGACTATAAATATCTGAGGGGTGGGTGTCAAGATGAAGGTGCCAGGATCTTTTTGGTGGTATCCTGCAATAAGACAAGGAACATCAGGTACGAGCTGGAACCCAGGAGGTTCAACGTGACATGAGGAAAAACTTCTTTGCTGTTACGGTGCTGGAGCCCTTGAGTAGGCTGCCCAAAGAGGCTGTGGAGTCTCCTTCTCTGGAGACTTTCAAAACCTGCCTGGACCTGTTCCTGTGAGGCCTGCCCTAGGTGATCCTAATTTGGCACAGAGTTCAGACTCCATGATCTCCAGAGGTCCCTTCCAACCTCTAACATTCTATGATTCCGTGATTCTATGAAATCATAAACTCTGGCTCTATTTTCTGTGAAGAATGCCTTTGTTTATCATTCCATTAGAATCAATCAGCTTCAAGTGCAAAATGTTTTGTACATAGGTTTTAAAACACTAAGTCTAAATCTGACATCTGTAATTCTATCAGAGATTGGCTCCAATTCCTTTCCAAACAGGAATGAGGACGTCAGGGCCCTGGAGCAGGCTGCCCAGAGAGTTGGTGAAGTCTCCTTCTCTGGAGACTTACAAAACCTGTCTGGACATGCTCCCATGTGGCCTGCTCTAGGTGATCCTGACTTGGCATGGAGTTTGGACTCCGTAATCTCCAGAGGTCCTTTCCAACCTCTACCATTCTGTGATCTCCAGAGGTCCTTTCCAACCCCTACCATTCTGTGATCTCCAGAGGTCCTTTCCAACCCCTACCATTCTGTGATCTCCAGAGGTCCTTTCCAACCCCTACCATTCTGTGATCTCCAGAGGTCCTTTCCAACCCCTACCATTCTGTGATCTCCAGAGGTCCTTTCCAACCCCTACCATTCTGTGATCTCCAGAGGTCCTTTCCAACCACTACCAGTCTGTGATCTCCAGAGGTCCTTTCCAACCCCTACCATTCTGTGATCTCCAGAGGTCCTTTCCAACCCCTACCATTCTGTGATCTCCAGAGGTCCTTTCCAACCACTACCAGTCTGTGATCTCCAGCAGTCCCGTCCCACCCCTACCATTCTGTGCTTGTGACTATGAAATCCTCACAGATTCAACTTTACATCTTAAATAACACACCCATCTTGAGACTGGCAGGGCAACACCACAATGCCAAATCTGATGATTTTAACACAGATATTTGCTCCATTAACCCAGCAACTAAAATATCATAAAAAAAAAAAGAGAGCTAGCCAAAAACGTCACATTTTGTGCTGCCAAGAGTTAGCAGTAAAGGCAAGATTCATGCAAGGCACCCATTAGAACCACATCAAAATGGCAATTTATGCAATGGACAAAGCCCCAACTGGAGTACTGCCATGGAGAACGGCTGGGAAAACCTCCCAGAGAAGCCAGGGGAAGGCAGATTCCACCATGGGTGCCTGTTGTGCTTGTTTACAGCCCACAAATTACGAGGCAGATCTCGGATCAATACAAGAGTCACTCTGTATCACAATGTCTCCACTCAGTCATGCAAAGCATCAAGGCAACAGGGTTTGGTGTTTTGGTTTTTCTGTTTTCCAAATGCAAGCTTTAAATCATAGAATGGTTTCAAGATCATCTGGAGACCTTAAAGATCATCTAGTTCCAAATCTCCTGCTACGGGCAGGAATTCCTCCTACCAGACCAGGTTGCTCAGAGCCTCATCTAATCTGCCTCTGCAATGCTTCCAGGCTAGGAACCTTCAAAACTTGTCTGGGCAATCTGTTCCAGTGCCTCACCACCTTCCTGGTAAAAAGCAGAAATACTGGATTTCTGCTTCTACAGTTAATAAAACCCCAAACCAGCTGAAAAATCCAGAGCTGGCTTTGGTCATGCAATGGTAAAATACACCAGCATGTTTTGTGAGAGATTCCCTGGAGAAAGGACAGCTAACCTCTTGGTGCCTTGGGATCTTGGCAGAACCTTCCAGAGCTGGAGCTGCCAGTAATGCTGGTCCCACTCTTGACAGCACTAGGGGAGAGCTGGACAAGTCACAGAGCCCATCCAAAACTGAAATACCCCAAGGCTTTGGACAGACCCAAAGTCATCTGCGGGCAAAAGGAAAACTGGCAGAGTGTGCTGGCAGCATCTCTCTAATTTACTATCCCCCAAATAATTTGAGGACATCACAGAATCCTTTTGGTTGGAAAAGACCTTTAAGATCATTGAGTTCAACCATTCTCTAGCTCTTCATCCCAGCAGCACAAACCCACAAAGGTTTGTTTGTTGTTTTCACACACCACTATGGGCTGCTGCTGAGAGCAATGAACACATTACACATGTGAAGAGCAAAGTGTCTCCCTTGTTATGTAGGTTTCAGCCCATGCAGAGCACACACAAATCCAATGTGGTTTCAAAAGCACAGCATGGCCAGAATCACTATTTTTTACAAGATCATTAGTTTATGACTTCAGTTACCTAAAGGCAACCCCATAAATCCCACAGAAGACGAAACTGGGGTGGCAAGATCTCAGAGACTTCCACCACAGCTACACACCCGCCCTTAAATGTTTTTACTCTGGGTACCTTGGTGGCTGCAAGCCTTGGCCCTGATCCTGACAGCAGCTCCCAGGGCCTACAAGGCAGCTCTGTTCCTCCCCTGCTCATCTGAGTTGCCCTGAACAACAGGCAGCTACAACAGGAACAATTTCCTAACGGCAGAGAGAGAAAGTTGACACCAAAAAAAAACAAACCAGACTTTCACCAAACTTTGCCAGGCCAGTCCCACCAACTGAGAACAGGGTTAATATTCAGAGGAAAACGACTGCAAGGACTGCAGAGGTGAGATTATTTTAATTGCCCCTGTAACACATTTGTTCCAAGGCCACATAAACAACAGCTCCATAGGGCTTTGTAGAGACCTCCACCAGCAACATTCCACACAACTCACTCCTCTGTCCTCCAGAAGATCTGGAAATCACTGAACCTTCCCCAAATCCTTTGTGAAACACACTGTGACAACACCTGGTATCACTAAACCTCCACTGATTTTTACCACAGTACTGCCAGTTAATGGCACTTCCCCTTAGTCTCACTTTAATAAACTCACCAGAATCCTTCAGCAACACAAAATGAAGCAATAAAGCTCCTCTATGGAGTAAGAGAAAAAAATTAACTACTGGTAAGAAATTCATGTACCAGAAGCTGAGGTGTGTATTAATTGCAGACAATAAAATCTGAGCAGGGGGTTTCAAGTTATCTCAGATCAGGCTTTAATAGCCCAGGAAGATAGTATGAATCCAGAGGGAGCTTCAGGTGTCTCTGTACCGGACAAGCCCCGTTCCCAGCACCAACACAGTGCACAATGTGGCCAGTGGAAGTTGCAGAGCCCCTACTGTCCTCCCTCAGAAGGCTGCAAAGTTTCCCTGCTCACCCAGGTTGATTCCTGCTTTAATTTCCACACACATCATTAATAACTGCGTTAGGACAAAATTCGGAGGGAGGTGCTGAAGCTCCAGAAAACTTCAGTCACCTTACTACAAAGAACCATACAAGTGCCTCCTGCTCCCAGACGCTTCCTCTTCGGTCTGCCACAGGCGAGGCAGCTCCCAACACCAGGAGAAAACTTGGCAAAGGCGACATTTTGAAAGGGAGCAAAGGGGAAGGCAGCATTCTGGGTAGTTCAAGTTTAGTTGCAGGCTGTGTTTTGATGGCAGGGCCGAGGGAACCGCAGCCGACAGCTGAATCCTGTCATTCAGGGCCGATGGAGCATTCCAACTACGGGAAGTCACCTACACAAGGCACAGGCAGGAGCCAGCTGCGAGGCTCGCAGCGCTCAGGGCCACGAGGATCCTTTCCATTCTCAAGCTCTTCCTTAAAACACAGAATAAACTTTGCCGAGGTAAACTGTTTGCTGGGAAGAGTTAGCTATTTACAAACACAGGTTTAACACGCTCAAAGCAGGCAAACCTCCCTCCTCAGTAGAAACACCTCGTGTAGATAAACCCCTCTGCGTTATCAACACGAGCAAAATCCTTTCGATTATGGGAGGCTCCCCAAGCACCAAAAACTTGGGAGCCGTCCCCAAAGCGAGTTCGAAGCAGGAGGCTTTAATCAAGGGAGACCCCAGCTCTGTGCACACAGCTTGCAGCTTATTCAATACGCACTGAATTGTCTGGGTTGGGAAAAACCTCTAAGATCACCGAGTCCAACCATCGACCTAACAGCACCACTGCGGCCATCAAATCACTGCCCAAAGTGCCATGTCCACACGTTCACTTGACCACCTCCTCCTCCAGGGATGGTGACTCCTCCTCCCAAAACAGAATAGAATGGAAAAAAATCAGCCAGCACACGACGGGCAGCTCGCAAAGTTTAAGCACAAAGAAGAGTTTGGGATGTTTGGGATGCGGTGGAAGTGGGGGGGAAAGTTTTGTTTAGGAAGTTGGCCTGGCAATGGCAGCCCTGCCATTGTTCCCCAGCAATGTGGCCTGCAAGAAGTTTGAAGGGCTTAAACCTGGCGTTTTCCTGCAATCCCGGAGAGGCGGCGGAAAGAGAAGGAACCAAGCACCCAGCGAACGCCTCCACCACCACCAAAACCCGGTGAGATAAACGCGACCCCTTACCCCCTCACCCTCCCATCCTTGCTTCTTCGTAAAGGAAATTCCTTACTCATGATCTGGCTAACGAAATCCGCGGCTCGGAACAAAGTTATTAAACACCGTCCGAAAAAGGAAGGAAAAAAAAAAAAAAAAACACAAACCCCGAAAAAAAAAAACCCCAAACAACCAAACCAAAACAACAATAAGGACAATAAGAATCGAGGCTACAGCAGGCTGGGGCAAGAGACAGGCTCTGGAAATGCCAAGTGTGGCATGAAAAGGGCCCAACACTGTTAGTGCACGAACACCAGATAAAAACAAAGCAGAAACAGCACATCTCCCCTCCCCCCCCCCCAAACACAACACCCCAGGGTCACTCAGCACAGCATAAAGTATTGTCTACATCTTCCTGACGCGCCCACACACACACACACACACTTTCCAGGCACCGTCCCCCTCCCCTGCCAGGAGCCTCGATCCCCTCCCCAGCCCCGCCGATACACCCCCCCCCCCCCCCCCCAAAAGCCAGGGTGGTGATGGAACCCAGCCACCCCTGTACACCACCGCGGGGCCAGGCCCCTCGGGGCAACAAAGCGGAGCTTCGGCTCTACCCGACGGGCCGGCCTGGACCCCTCCTGGGAGAAGAGGGAGCCCCGAAGAGGCCCCCACCGAGGCAGGCCAGGCCCGAGGGGGCCGCAGGCGGGGGGCGCCCGGCCGGGATGGGCCTGCGGCCCCCAACAATAACAACCCCCCCCACACCTTCTGCCTGCCAGCCGGGGCGCGGTGAAAAGGGGCCGCGGAGCCTTCACGAGAGACAAGGACCCATCGTGCCCTCTCTCCCCGGTAACAATAGGGGCCAGGCCCGGGCCCCCGAGCGCCGACAAGAAGCCGGGCGGGAGAGCCGGGCGCCAGCGCCCCGCCGCCGCTCGCCTTCGGGGCGGCCTGGCGCCACTCCGCCCGCTCCCCCCACCAATATGGCCCCATCGGCGGCTCCGCTGGGGTGCGCGGCGCGTGGAGCCCCGTTCCGGTGTCGGTACTCACGGGCGGAGCGGTAGGATGAAGACGGATCTCGGCCCCCCCCCCAGGCCGCTCGCCGCCTGCCTCTCCCCCTGCCTTTCACTCCGACAACATGGCGGCCCGGCGGGGACGGGCGCCGCGCTGCACGCCGGGAAGGCGAGGCCGGGCCGCCGCTGCCAGGCCGGGACGGGCCGGGGCGAGCCCTGCCTGCGGCCCCTGCCCCCTCCGCACGCCCGCCCCGCTCTGGCCCTGCTGCGCCGCGGGGGCACCCTGGACGTGCCCGGCTCTTTCCCGAGCAGCCTTTGCGGGCGCCGCCGCTCTCCTGCCAGCCCCAGCTGGGTCGGAGCCAGGCCCTGGCTGGGGGCCTCAGGCTTTGAGCGAAGCCCCTTCCCCAGCCGGGCTGAGGATGCAGGTGGTGCTCAGCCCCATGCAGCCGCCATCAGCTCAGGGGGCTGCGCCTGCATGCCCGCGGCAGCCAGCACCTAAGGGGGCTGCGCCTGCATGCCCGCGGCAGCCAGCACCTAAGGGGGCTGCGCCTGCATGCCCGCGGCAGCCATCAGCTCAGGGGGCTGCGCCTGCATGCCCGCGGCAGCCAGCACCTAAGGGGGCTGCGCCTGCATGCCCGCGGCAGCCATCAGCTCAGGGGGCTGCGCCTGCATGCCCGCGGCAGCCAGCACCTAAGGGGGCTGCGCCTGCATGCCCGCGGCAGCCAGCACCCGATGGCCAGCGGCGGGGACACGACGGCAGACAGCCGCCTGCCTCAGCCGCAGCCACCATCGCGGGGCCTGCAGCACACAAAAGGCGATGGAGAACCGCACCGGTGGCACGAAACGCAGGCGGGGAGAGAGCTTTTCCCGAGCCCTGCGCCTTTCCGAGCCCTGCGCCAGCAGCAGAGCGCCATTCTGGAGCGTTCTCCCTTCATGTTCCCCCTCCCCTTTGCTCCGCTCCCCTGCGGGTCACTGGTGACTGGGCAGCGCTGGCTTAACGGTCGGGCTCCAGCACCCTACAGGTCTCTCCTAACCGACACCCATCTACGACAGGCAGCGCTGCGGAGGAGACTACAGAGCCCAGCGTGCGCCGCTGCAGCGCCGGCCAGGCTCCCGGGCTGCCCGTTGCAACCCAGCGCCGTAGCCTGGGAGCCGTAGTTCCTGCCGCGACACCTCCATGTTAAAGGGACAGCTCGGTGCGGAGCGGCCGCCGCTGCCGTTGTCCGTCCTCTTGCACCGCCGTGTCGAGCTCCTGAGTTTTAGAAGGGCTTGACACCGAAATGCCAGGGTTTTTTCCCCCCCTGCCTTTTGGCCAGGCAAGAAGAAAAACGGGAGGCAAAGTGAAGCGGCTTGGGGCATGCCCTCGCATGCAGGCAGAGAGCAAAGCGAGCAGCAGCCCAGCTCCCTGCCTGCTGCCTTTCCAAGCGCCCGCGGACCGCAGCGAGGCTCGCCGAGAGGTCTCCCTCAAGCCTGAGCTTTTCCCCGGCCGTGGTTCCAGGTCCGAGGGGTTGCCCCACGCCCGGTGTCTCCATGGCGGGCGTTAAAGCGCGACCTGGCTGCGCGGCTTGCGTCCATGTCCTCCCCGAAAGGCTGCTGGGTGTCTGCGCTGCCTCCTGCAAGTGCCCACGCTGCTCCCTGCAGCCCTGCCAGCCTCGCCTGGCCACCCTCCTGCTCCATGAGGAGACACAGGTCGTGGCTGCAGCCCCCCGGGAGGTGCTGAGTGCTCCAGGCTGGCCTTCAGGGCAAGCAGTGAGCAAAGGCTTTTGCTGTCCATGTCAAGCCAAGTCTTGCAGAGCCACCCAAATCTGGGTCGGGGCAATGCCAAGCACAAATCCAGGCTGGGCAGTGAGTGGCTGGAGAGCAGCCCTGAGGAGAGGGACTTGGGGGTGCTGCTGGAGGAGAAGCTCAGCAGGAGCCAGCAGTGTGCACTTGCAGCCCAGAGAGCCAAGCAGAGCCTGGGCTGCAGCAGCAGAAGTGTGGCCAGCAGGGCCAGGGAGGGGATTCTCCCCCTCTGCTCTGCTCTGCTGAGACCCCACCTGGAATCCTGCATCCAGCTCTGGAGCCCCTGGGACAAGAGGGCTGTGGAGATGCTGGAGAGTGTCCAGAGCAGGGCCAGGAGGATGCTCAGAGGCTGCAGCAGCTCTGCTGTGAGCACAGACTGAAAGAGTTGGGGCTGTGCAGGCTGGAGCAGAGGAAGCTCCCAGGGGACCTTCTTGTGGCCTGCCAGCATCTGAAGGGGGCTACAAAAAAGCTGGGGAGGGACTTTTGAGGCTGTGAGGGAGTGTCAGGAGTGGGGGGAATGGAGCAAAGGTGGAGGTGGGGAGAGTGAGGCTGGAGGTGAGGAGGAAGTTGTTGAGCAGGAGAGTGGTGAGAGGCTGGAATGGGTTGCCCAGGGAGGTGGTTGAGGCCCCATGGCTGGAGGTGTTTGAGGCCAGGCTGGTTGAGGCTGTGTGCAGCCTGCTCTAGGGTAGGGTGTCCCTGGGCATGGCAGGGGGTTGGGACTGCCTGCTCCTTGTGCTCCCTTCCAACCCTGCCTGATTCTGTGAGTCTATAAATCTTCTCTCAGCCAGCCCCAGCATGGCTTATTGGACCTTGCTGTGAAAACCCCAGCTCTGCTGGCTCCAGCTGCAGCATGTTGGCTCAAGGTGTGTGGCACTTGGTATGGACCCCCCTGCTCTGCTGCCATGCAGCCTTGCCCGGCCCTGAGCACCCCATAAACAGCTGCAGCATGGATCCTGTGCAACGAGTAGCTCCTGTTAGTGATGTCTGGCTGCCTCCAGGCTCTTTGCTGGAAGAGGAACCTCAGCAGGTTCTTCTGGCCAGCATCCCTCATGAAGCTGCAGCTGGTTCTGCTGAGCTGTGCTGCCCTGTTAGAAGCAAACCACTTTGCTGACACAGTCAGCCCACCAGAAGCAGACTTGTGTGGTGAGGCTGGATCAATTCCCCACCTTCCAGCTGGCAGAGCCAAAAACCTAGCTCTGCTGTGCCATGGTGGACTATGCAACATCTCCAAAACACCACTGGTGTGAGCAAGGGCAAGCCTGGGGCATAGGAGAGAGGTAAAGAGTGAAACTGTGTCCTTCTGGCACTGGAGCAAATAAATCTGCCCAGGCACCCTCTCTCCTTTGGTTGCACTCCTCACCAACTCCTGAACATCCAGGGCCAGTAGAAGGCCTTGGTGCTGGCTTCTGGGTGACAAATACCTGGGCAAGTTTGAGAGGTCAGAAGCTCTTTCCCACCCCATACTGCTTGCTGTGGAGCCTGGGGGAAGGAGAGCTGGCAGGTCCCTACCTGCTTCTGCTGGCCAGGTTTTGAGGTGCTGTGCTTGCAAACTGTCAACCTCAGCACCCCACCTTGCTGGTGGGGCTGCCTCTCCTCGAGCTATCTTAGCAGTGGTGGCACAGAGCTGCTCCAACAGCACTGACCCTCTGCTGTGAGCCAGAGATAACAGCTCCACCGTGGTGGGTTGCAGCACACACCCAGGCTGCTTGCTGACACCAGAAACGTGGTTTGTGTTAATTATCCCTGGGATAATTACATTTGTACTGGTGTGGTGAGGGGGGAGGGAGTCCTGCAGCTGAAGGGTTAGTGGTTAGAACCTGCTTCAGCCTGTGAGCTTCTTCAGTTTAGGAAGAAAGGGACAGAGAAATGGCCCCGTGGCTGTGGGACTGTGCTGGAGTTTGGGTCTCACCTCTGTCCCTCCAACAGCCTCTCCTGCCTCCCACTTTTTGCCCCTCAGACCTTGTCTGAGCTCCCAGCTGATTGAAAGCCATGGAAATCCACTGGGAAAACAGGCTGCTCCAGAGACATTGCAGCCAGAGTGGGAGGAAAAGGAAGTGCAGGCAGTAAAATGACTTCCACCTCCATGAGAAGAACCTTCTGGAGGTGGGAATGTCTTTTTTTTGTCTTTCTCTTGGCCATCAAGGACAGCCACAGCTCCACAGCTCATCTCATACCAGGTCCCAGCAAAAATTACCCTGGGCTTCATTCACCAAAAGGGAGGTTCTTCTGCCCCTGTGCTCAGCACTGCTCAGGCCACCCCTGCAGTGCTGTGTCCACTTCTGAGCCCCTCAATTCAAGAGAGATGTTGAGGTGCTGGAAGGTGTTTGGAGAAGGGCAGCAAGGCTGGGGAGGGGCCTGGAGCACAGCCCTGTGAGGAGAGGCTGAGGGAGCTGGGGGGGTGCAGCCTGCAGCAGAGGAGGCTCAGGGCAGAGCTCATTGCTGCCTGCAGCTGCCTGCAGGGAGGCTGCAGCCAGGTGGGGTTGGGCTCTGCTGCCAGGCAGACAGCAACAGCACAAGGGGACACAGCCTGAAGCTGTGGCAGGGTAGGTTGAGGCTGGATGTTGTTAGGAAGTTGTTGTCAGAGAGAGTGATTGGCATTGGAATGGGCTGCCCAGGGAGGTGGTGGAGTCTGTGTGGCTGGAGGTGTTCTTGCCAAGCCTGGCTGGGGCACTTAGTGCCATGGTGTGGTTGGTTGGGCAGGGCTGGGTGCTAGGTTGGGCTGTCTGAGCTTGGAGCTCTCTTCCACCCTGCTTGATTCTATGATCATCAATCTACAAAGAGGAAAAAATGCCTCCAGAAGTTGGTTGATGTCCTCCTAACCTCCAGATGACTCACTTAGAAGCACCCTTGTCCCTCCACTGGCTACAGGAGAGGCTTCAGTCAACTGCAGTCTTCATTAAACATCAAAGCTGCATATCCAAAGTCAAACATCCAAACCCAGAGCCTCCATCCATGCCCTGCCTGGACTCTCTTCCTGGTGGCACAGTGCCCAGCAAGACAATATCTTCTCTTTGATGGAGCCTTCTAGTCAAAGAGCAAATAAACCCAGCACTGCTGTGGTTACAGAAGCACAGAAGTGGTCAGCCAGGAAAGTGTTCACCAAGCCCAACCAAGAACCCTACTCTACAAGGTGCACCCTGAACCATATCCCCAAGCACCACATCCAAATGACCTTTAAACACATCCAGGGTTGGGAACTCAACTCCCTCCCTGTGAATATTCTTTTCCTATGATCTAGTCTTAACCTGCCTAGTTGCAGCTTGAGGCCATTCCCTCTTCTTGTACCACTGTGAGAAGAGACCAGCACCACCCTCTCCACAACCTCCTTTCAGGCAGCTGGAGACAGCAATGAGGTCTCCCCTCAGCCTCCTCTTCCTCATACTAACCATCCCCAGCTCCTTCAGTTGCTTCCACATAAGACTTATTCTCCAGGCCCTTCACTAACTTTGCTGCCCTCCTCTGCACTCACTGCAGCACCTCAACATCTCTCTTGTATTGAGGTGCCCAAATCTAACACAGCATTCTTTGGAGCAGACCTTCCTGCAGCTTGGTGAAGGAGACATAAGCACAGGACAGGGAATCCAGATGGAAAAGAAAAGCAGCTGAGTAAGGACTCAGATGCACTCTCAGCAGGTCTGCAGATGGCACCAAGCTGTGTGGCACAGTCAACTTGCCAGAGGGCAGGGATCCATCCAGAGGGAGCTGGGCAGGCTGCAGAGCTGTGCCCAGGCCAACCTCATGAACTTCAACAGGCCAAGTGTAAGGTCCTGCACCTGAGTGGATGCAATCCCAAGCACAGCTCCAGGCTGGGTGGGGAATGGCTGAGAGCAGCCCTGAGGAACAGGACCTGGGGGTCTGGGCTGGTGAAAAGCTCAACAGGAGCCTGCAGTGGGAGTGCAGCCCAGACACAACCCTGTGCTGGGTGCAGCAAGAGCAGTGTGGGCACAGGGCAAGGAGGGGATTCTGCCCCTTGGCTCTGCTCTCCTCACACCTCACCTGCAGTCCTGGGGGCAGTTCTGCAGCCCCCAGCACAAGCAGCACATGGAAGTGTTGGAGGCAGTGCAGAGGAGGCCACCAAGATGCTGAGAGGGCTGCAGCAGCTCTGCTCTGAGCACAGGCTGAGAGAGTTGGGGCTGTGCAGCCTGCAGAGGAGAAGGCTTCCAGGAGAGCTTGGAGTGGCCTTGCAGGATGTGCAGGGGGCTGCAGGAGGGCTGGGGAGGGACTGTTGAGAAGGTCTGGGAGTGGCAGGAGAAGGAGGAATGGGTTTGAAGTGTGAGAGGAGAGACTGAAAGTGGATGTGAGGAAGTTGTTTGCAGTGAGGGTGGTGAGAGCCTGGCACAGGTTGAGGGTGGTGAGAGACTGGCACAGGTTTCCCAGGGAGGCTGTGGAGCACAGAAGCACAGAATGTGCTCCACAACCTCCCTGGAGGTATTGAGGACCAGGTTGGATGAGGCCTTGAGCAACCTGTTCTAGTGTGAGGTGTCCCTGCCTATGGCAGGGGCTTGGAACTGGCTGAGCTTTAAGGGCCCATCCAACCTAAACCTTTCTATGACTCTATGATTCTCTGACTCCATAAATCACAGGAGAATGCCTTCAGTATTTGCTCTCCAGACAGACCTGAGTGTCCCCAGCCCCTGGGAAGCGTAGGGAGGTCCAGCACTGCTATTTCAGTGACAGCATGATGTCTGAAGTTAAAAGCCAGATGGGAGAAGAGAGCATCTCCTCCAGCCAGTGCCAAGTTCTTCAGTGGGGCAGCAAAATCCACTGAATTTCTTGAGGTTTTTCTTGGTTTACTTTTTTTTAAAGCCAAGCTAAAACCTGCTGAGATCTCCAGGCAGGAGACTGTCACAAGGTGCCCACTGGAACAGAAAAGCTTTAAGGAACACAGACTGGTAGAGGTTGGAAATGACCTCTGGAGATCATTGAGTCCAACCCCTCTACCAAAGCAGGATCCCCCAGGGCAGGTCACACAGGAAGACATCCAGGCAGGTTTTGAAAGTCTGCACAGAAGGAGACTCCACAGCCTCTGTGGACAGCCTGCTCCAGGGCTCCAGCACCTTCACACCAAAAGATTTTCTCCTCCTCCTGTTGAGGTGAAGTTTCCTGGGTTCCAGTTTGTACCTGTTGTTCCTTGTCCTGCCACTGGGCACCACTGAGATCCTGGCACCTTCATCCTGGCACCAACCCTTCAAGTATTTATAGAGTCATAGAATCAAGCAGGGTGGAAGAGAGCTCCAAGCTCAGCCAGCCCAACCTAGCACCCAGCCCTGCCCAACCAACCAGACCATGGCACTAAGTGCCCCAGCCAGGCTTGGCTGCAACACCTCCAGCCACACAGACTCCACCACCTCCCTGGGCAGCCCATTCCAATGCCAATCACTCTCTCTGACAACAACTTCCTAACAACATCCAGCCTGATCCCCTCTCAACCTTCTCCACACTAATCAGCCCCAAGTCTCTTAAGCTTTCTTCAAGTGTTCAAGCTGGTGTTCAAGTCAAGAACCAACTACATCATTCAGCTCCATCAAACCTTGAGACAAAAAGAAATACTCAGCCCTGCCACTGAGCTGCTTTGGTGCCTGTTCATGAACATCAGCTGTGTGCTGAACCATCCCTCCCTCCATCAGCTGCTTTGTAGACCTCAAATCATGAACCTTCCCCAAGGGACCTTCCCTGGAGAGCCCTGTCCCACACACAAGCAGGTGCAGGGCATGCACATCAGAGCCTTCTGAGCTGGACCTGTCAGCAGCAGCATACATGGATGGGAAATGTCCTGTGGTTTCTGCAGCAGCTCTCAATGGTCAACTCCAAAGGTGGTTTCCACCAGCATGTTTCACCCACAGGTTTCCATGCTCTGATGGAAAAACCCAGCACAGTCAAGTGTCTAAAAGCAGCTGATGAAATCATAGAATCACAGAATCAAGCAGGGTGGAAGAGAGCTCCAAGCTCAGCCAGCCCAACCTAGCACCCAGCCCTGCCCAACCAACCACACCATGGCACTAAGTGCCCCAGCCAGGCTTGGCTGCAACACCTCCAGCCACACAGACTCCACCACCTCCCTGGGCAGCCCATTCCAGTGCCAATCACTCTCTCTGACAACAACTTCCTAACAACATCCAGCCTAGACCTGCCCTGCCACAGCTTCAGCCTCTGTCCCCTCATTCTGTCCCTGGCTGCCTGGCAGCAGAGCCCAACCCCATCTGGCTACAGCCTCCCTGCAGGCAGCTGCAGGCAGCAATGAGCTCTGCCCTGAGCCTCCTCTGCTGCAGGCTGCACCCCCCCAGCTCCCTCAGCCTCTCCTCACAGGGCTGTGCTCCAGGCCCCTCCCCAGCCTTGCTGCCCTTCTCCAAACACCTTCCAGCACCTCAACATCTCTCTGCAATGGAGGAGCCCAGAACTGGACACAGTAATGTTGCAGTTAGAGCAAAGCTGAAGGAAATTTCTGGCTGTGGACCCTCTCCAACCAGGGGAAAGTCTGAAAATGTCATTTGGGCTGGAAAAAGTCACTTCTTGTTCTTGCAAAAATACAACCCCTAAAGGCTCTCAGCAGCTCCCACCCATGGGCTGCCCTGAGGTTGATGCAGTGTCCCTGACCCTGAGTGCCAGACCAGCAGCCAAGCAATGCTGAGGGTTGTCTTGAGGGTCATCAAAAGCAAACCTCACTGCTTCCTCTCTCTGCCTGCAGGAAGGCAGCTGGCAAACCCATGCCACATGTGCCCTGGTTGGGAAACAGCTGTGCCAGTCTCAGTGCCGTGGTCTAGTTGACTGGACAGGGCTGGGTGCTAGGTTGGACTGGGTGATCTTGGAGGTCTCTTCTAACCTGGTTGATTCTATGATTGGAAGGGACCTTAAATATCATCTAACTAAACCCTTCTGTGATCAGCAGGGACATCTGCAGCTAGAGCAAGTTGCTCAGAGCCCCAAACAACCTCACCTGAGATGGTTCCAGGCATCTCCTACCTCTCTGGGCAGCCTGGGCCAGGCTCTCCCCCACCCTCACTGTCAAACCTTTCTTCCTTCTTTCCAGTCTGAATCTGCCTCTTTCAGTTCAAACCATCACCTCTTGTCCTGCCACAACAGGACCTGCTCAAAACCCTGTCCTCAGCTTTCTGCTCAGTCCCATTAAGCACTCAAAGGCCACCAGAAGGTCTCCCTGGAGCCTTCTCTTCTTCAGGCTGAACAAACCCAACTCCCTCAGCCTGGCCTCACAGCAGAGCCCTTCCAGCCCTGCCAGCACTGCTGTGGCCTCCTCTGGCTCTGTTCCAACAGGTCCCTTTCTGTGCTGTGCTGAGGACTCTGGAGCTGGCCTCAGCACTGCAGGGGGGTCTCAGCAGAGCACAGCAGAGGGGCAGAATCCCCTCCCTGCCCCTGCTGCCCACCCTGCTGGGGATCAGCCCAGGACAGGCTGGGGCTGGGCTGGCAGCACTCAGTGCTGGCTCCTGTCCAGCTTTGCACCCCTAAGTCCTTCTCCACAGGGCTGCTCTCCATCCACTCAGGAATGCCTGCTTTTGAATCCCATCGATGTCCTCTGCTGTCCTCCCTCCTGTTTGCCTCAGCTCCTAAGGCCACCACAAGCAAAGACCAGCCAGAGGCAAGCAGTGAAAAACACCCTGGAGACGTGGAGATAAATCCAGGATGCATTTGTAGGATCAAGAGTGGGTTAAATCCGTGATGAGAAGAGACAAGCAGGATGAGTTCTGAGTCGTAGGGGATCAGGAAGGTCTTTTCCACAGGAACCAGGCAGCAAGAAAGGTCAGAAGCACACAGGGCTGGGTGTGCTTAGGAAGGATCCTTGAGTGCCCCTCTGCCACCCCACGGATAGAGCTGATTACCCAGGAGGTGGCTGAGAAACCTGCAGCCAGGCAGCCACACAACCAACTGCCTGCAGCTGCGAACCAGGAAAAAGGAAACTCTGTGTTTGCTTGCACTCCTCAGGGGTTTTCCCCCCGGACCTCACTGCTGCGATGTCTCTCTGCTCAGGGAGCAGTGGAGCTGAGCCCTGCTCCACGTTCCTGCCTTTTCAGCAGCCTTTGTCACCAGCCAGCAAAGCCTGGGGGGCAGGAGGACAGCAGAGCCGCAGGGGACCAGGAGCTGTGGCACAATGGGATGGGGGGAAAGGGACCAGTTCCTGCTCCATGGCTGGAGGTGTTTGAGGCCAGGCTGGCTGAGGCTGTGTGCAGGGTAGGGTGTCCCTGGGCATGGCAGGGGGTTGGAACTGGCTGCTCCTTGTGGTCCCTTCCAACCCTGACTGATTCTATGATTCTAACCCCTACCTGGCTTCAGCCTCCTCTCAGGGAGCTGCAGAGCGCAGTGAGAGCTCTCCTCAGCCTCCTCTTCTCCAGCCTGAACCACCCCAGGTCCCTCAACTGCTCCTCACAAAAGCTGTGCTCTAGACCCTTCCTGGGGATCATCCCCACACCGTGTCTCACCCCAGTTTCTCATCCCTGGCTCTCTGAAGCAGGAGACTGATTGCTCTTTGCACCTTGTTTGCTATCATCAGATACATCAACGCTGGGTTTTCTCCACAGGCAATTACATGACTAAGCCCTTTGGAAGGTCACCACCTCCTCAGGCTGCTGGATGAACTTCTTGCAGTCCCAGAGCCTGAGTTTGTTTTCTTTCTGCCAGCTCCATCATTCCCATTTGCATTGCAGCAGCTCTTCCTCCCTGCTGGAAAACAGACCAGAGGAATGCTCTGACTTTTTCTTGCCTCCCCACCATCTGCAGAGCTGGATTGGGCTGGAGCACAGCTTGGAGACCTGTGGGTTCTTCCCCTGCAGCAAGAGCTGTTTATGGCACCAGCTGCTGCTGCTGCATGCACAGTGGGTTTATATCACCCACTCTGGAAACATACACATGGGCAGCTGGGCATGGCAGGGATGCAGGACAGCAGCAGAGGCATCAGTGGGGACCTTGCAAGGGAATGGTCAACCAGAAGGCTCTCCTAGCCCAACTTCTGCTTTGCCTCCAGCTTTTTCAGACCTTTGAGGCTTTAAATTGTCTGATTTCCTCTTGTCTTTGTCACCCTAAGTCACAGAACCATAAAATGGCTTAGGTTGGAAGAGAACTCAAAGCTCAGCCAGTTCCAACCCCTTGCCTTGGGCAGGGACACCTCCCACCAGCCCAGGTTGCTCAAAGTCTCATCCAACCTGGCCTTGAACACCTCCAGTGAGGGAGCATCTACAACCTCCCTGGGCAACCTGTGCCAGTGTTTCACCACCCTCACTGCCAAGAATTTCTTCCTCATCTCCAGTCTCAACCTCCCTACCCTAAAGAGGGTGACAAATGCTGCTGCTGCTGCCAGGCCATGATGGTGGCCCCCTGGGGCCCTCCCTGGAGCCAGCTATCTGCACTCTGCAGCTCCCAGATGTGTTTCCTGTTAAGTTTCCAGTCAAGGCAAAACAACAGCCCAACAAATCACCACATTTAGGTGAACACCATCCTGGCTGCAGACAGAGCTGGCCAAGGTTAGCAAGTACCAGTGATGCATTTCCCTCCTGAACCTTAACCCTGTGCCCATGGCCTTTGTGGTCCAGCCTTTAATTACAGGTTCACAAATGAGGCTTTTCCCACAGCCTTCTCTTCCCCAGGCTGAACAGCCCCAACTCTCCCAGCCTGGCCTCAAAAGAGAGGTTCTCCATCCCTCTGATCATCTTTGTGACCTCCTCTGGACCCCGTCCAGCAGCTCCAGGTCCTTCTTGTGGTGGGGGGCACCAGAATTGGATGCAGTGCTGCAGGTGAGGCCAGTACAGAGCAGAGCAGCAGAGCAGAGTGGTAGAATCACCCAAGCTGCTCCAACCCCCTCAGCATCTCCATAGCCTCTGCTAGATTCTCCCGACGAGTTCCTTTCCTCTCTCACCTTGGGTCAATCACTCACCTGGCTGCTGCTGCAGCTCTCACCTCCCTGGCACCAGCCTTATTTCCCTCAGCAGGGCAGTAGAATCATCCAAACTGCTCCAACCCCCTCAGCATCTCCATAGCCTCTGCCTGATTCTCCCCATGAGTTCCTTTTCTCTCTCACCCTGGGTCAATCACTCACCTGGCTGCTGCTGCAGCTCTCACCTCCCTGGCTCCAGCCTTATTTCCCTCAGCAGAGCAGAGTGGTAGAATCATCCAAGCTTCTCCCACCTCCTCAGCACCTCTGTAGCCTCTGCATGATTCTCCTCACGAGTTCCTTTCCCCTCTCACCTTGGGTCAATCACTCACCTGGCTGCTGCTGCAGCTCTCACCTCTCTGGCACCAGCCTTATTTCCCTCAGCAGAGCAGAGCAGAGCAGTAGAATCACCCAAACTGCTCCAACCCCCTTAGCATCTCCATAGCCTCTGCCTGATTCTCCCCACCAGTTCCTTTCCTCTCTCACCTTGGGTCAAACATCCACCTGGCTGCTGCTGCAGCTCTCACCTCTCTGGCACCAGCCTTATTTCCCTCAGCAGAGCAGAGCAGAGCAGAGCAGTAGATTCACCCAAACTGCTCCAACCCCCTCAGCATCTCTGTAGCCTCTGCCTGATTCTCCCCACGAGTTCCTTTTCTCTCTCACCCTGGGGCAATCATCCACCTGGCTACTGCTGCAGCTCTCACCTCCCTGGCACCAGCCTTATTTCCCTCAGCAGAGCAGAGCAGAGCAGTAGAATCACCCAAACTGCTCCAACCCCCTCAGCATCTCCATAGCCTCTGCTAGATTCTCCTCACCAATTCCTTTTCTCTCTCACCCTGGGTCAGTCATCCACCTGGCTACTGCTGCAGCTCTCACCTCTCTGGCACCATCCTTACTTCCCTCAGCAGAGCAGAGCAGAGCAGAGAAGTGCAGTAGATTCACCCAAACTGCTCCAACCCCCTCAGCATCTCCATAGCCTCTGCCTAATTCTCCCCACGAGTTCCTTTCCTCTCTCACCTTGGGTCAATCACCCACCTGGCTGCTGCTGCTGCAGCTCTCACCTCCCTGGCTCCAGCCTTATTTCCCTCAGCACACCTAGCAGCAGAGCAGCTGGACCTTGAGATCTCCTCAGCTCCCTGAGAAGCATCTCTCTGCCTTTGTCTGAGGCTCTGAAAGCTCCTTTTTTCCTCCTGCCCATCTGCAGCAGGGAGCCAGCACTGCCACGCGGGGTTAAATCAAGCCTTTGTTGCTCCTCAGCCATTTCTTTGCTGGCCTTTGGGATGGAAGAAAATCAACTCCTTTTTCTTCCTGCCCTTCCTGTTTACCACCACACAGGCTTGCTTCACATGATAGCAGCAAGAGATGCTTGGACTCTGTAATTACAGCTCAGCCACAGGCAGGCAGGGGATGGCGGCTGTGAGGAGGCACCAGCTTGGCCCAGGGAGTGAGGGGTTCAAAGAGAAGACCTCTCCAAAAGCCCCCCCGTGGGTGTGGGTAGTGGAGCTGTGCCCACACACTCAGGTGGGTTTGAAATGGGAGGTCACTGATAGGATTTAGAGCAGCACTGTTGGGGATGCTGCACTCATGTCCCAGCTCAGACTGGGGTGGGAGCAGGGGAAAGGACAGGAGGGGAGATGGAATTGTTGGAGCAGGTCCAGAGGAGACCTCAAGGGTTGTGTGAGGGCTGGAGAAGCTCCCCTGTGGGAACAGGCTGAGATGTGGGGCTGCTCAGCCTGGAGAGGAGAAAGCTTCAGGGAGGTCTTAAAGCACATAGACAGCGAGGGAGGAGGCAGCATCACAGAACTGTTTGGGTTGGAAAACCTCTCTAAGATCCTCCAGTCCAACCTTAACCCAACCCCACCATGGCCACTAAACCATGGCCCCAAGAGCCATGGCCACAGGTTTCTTCAACAGGCATGGGCATGGGCACTCCAGCACCAACCTGGGCAGCCTCTGCCAATCCCTGACCACTTTTGAAGCAAAGAAATTGTTCCACATCTCCAACCTCACCCTCCCCTGGCACAATTCCAGGCCATTTCCTCTCCTCCTATCACCTGATACTAGGGAGCAGAGCCCAACCCCACCTCACTGCAGCCTCCTCTCAGGCAGCTGTAGAGAGCAATGAGGTCTTCCTCAGCCTCCTCTTCTCCAGGCTGCACATCCCCAACTCCCTCAGCTGCTCCTCCCCACCCCTGCTCTCCAGACCCTTCCCCAATTTTCCTGCCCTTCTCTGGACCTGCTCCAGCTCCTCAATATCGTTCTTGGAGTGAGGAGCCCAAAACTGAACCCAGCACTCAAGGTGCAGCCTCACCAGTGCCTGGCACAGGGGCATAATCCCTGCCCTGCTTCTGCTGGCCACACCATTGATGCTCCAGGCCAGGCTGCTGGTGCCCTTCTTGCCCACCTGGGCACACCCTGGCTCCTCTTCAGCTGCTGTCAGTCAGCACCCCCAGGCTCTTTTCTGCTAGAATCTCACTGGGGCACCATAAAAAGGCCACTCTGGGCTCAAGGGCATCACCCAGCTGGGAGACACCGAGCCCACAGTGAGGATAAAAGGTAAAAATGAACCCTCCCACCAGTGTTTGATGGCTGGAAGGAAAGGAAACAAGGAAGGACAAGTGCAGAGTCCTGCACCTGGGAAGGAATAATAAACTGCAGCAGGGCAGACTGGGAGGTGACTGCTGGAGAGCAGCCCCAAGGAGAGGGCCCTGGGGGAGCTGGGGGAGAACATCCATGGCACAGCAATGTGCCCTGGGGGCCAAGAGGCCAATGGGATCCTGGGGGGCACTGAGCAGAGTGTGTCCAGCAGATCCGGGGAGCTTCTCCTGCCTCTCTGCTCTGCTGAGACCTCATCTTGAGCACTGCCTTCAGTTTGGGGCTCCCCAGTTGAAGAGGGACAGGAACTGCTGGAGAGAGTCCAGGGGAGAGCTATGAGGATGAGGAGGGGACTGCAGCACTGCCTGGTGAGGAGAGGCTGAGGGCCCTGGGGCTGCTTAGTCTGGAGAGGAGAAGCCTGAGAGGGGATTGAATCAATGTCTGTAACTCTCTGAGGGCTGGGGGTCAGCAGGGGGGCACAGGCTCTGCTCACTGCTGCCTGGGACAGGACAAGCAGCAGTGGATGGAAGCTGCAGCACAGGAGGTTGCAGCTCAGCACAAGGGCAACTTCTTGCCTGGAAGGGTCCCAGAGCCCTGGCACAGGCTGCCCAGAGAGGTTGTGGAGTCTCCTTCTGTGGAGCCTCTCCAGGCCTGTCTGGATGTGTTCCTGTGTGCCCTGAGCTGGATTGTGTGGTCCTGCTCTGGCAGGGGGCTGGACTGGATGAGCTCTTTGGGTCCCTTCCAACCCCTGCCATCCTGTGCAGCCCCCTGAAAGCAGAAGAGCCATTGGATGAAACTTTTCCTTCAACTTTTATAATTAGAGAATAGAAAAGAAATGCTCAGTTCACGTTACAAAGAACAGGCTGATAGAAAACCAACCCAGCAGAACAGAACCAGAGATCAGGAGGCAGAGCACCGCAGCCTGGCTCCTGCCCAGCCCAGGGGAGAAGGGGAGGGGAAAGCTCTCCCCAGTGAGTTTTAAATGACAAGGAGCTTTTCCTTCTGCTTCCTGCTGGGGCTGAGAAAGGTTTGAATCGGTGGAGGTCTGCCCTGCCCATCCTATCCCATCCCATCCTCTCCCATCGCTGATTCAGCCAAAGCATCCTGGCGAGGAGAAGCAACCTCGGAGATGCTGCTGTGCCCCAGGGCTGGGCAGTGCTGAGGGATGAGGATGCTTTAGGGGAGAAGAAGGGAATCTGTTGCTCGAAAAACATTCTTCTTGGGGCAAAGAAAAGGGGGAGAGGGGGAAAGGAAAAAGGTGGGGAAATTATTGCCTGTAAAGCTGGCAGCTTGGCTAGAGGCAGTGGAAGAGCTGGCGGGGGAGGAGGCAGCCTGGCCCCTGCCCAGGGCAGCTTTGGTGGCACTTCCTGGCTGCTGGTTGGGAAGGACAGAAACCCACAAACCCATCACTGCAGGGTGCAGCTTCCAGCCCCAGCTAACCCCCCCCCCCGGGGACAGGAGGGAAAACACCTGGGAGGCCAAATTCGTGACTGAGGGTGGGCTTGGGGTCAGATCCAGGAGAAACCACAGCCCAGCCCTGGGAAGAAAGGGAGGAAGGAGGAGGTTGGGCTGAGTGGGATGCTTCACGGACCTGCTTTTTTTCCCTCCCAGCTCATCTCCATCCTGCCAAGCAGTCGCTGCCCAATGGACCTTGCACATTCCCCCCCCAACTCCCTTCCCCCCACCAGATAATCCTTCCCCATGTGCCAACATCAGCCCTCTTCTGCCACCCAACCTGCTGGACCATTTGCCACCCACACCCACCCACAGTGGATGGAAGGCTTGAAGGAGAGGGTCAGAGAAGTACCAAGCCCTGGGTGAGAACCTGGGGGGGACACTGGAGCAGCCCCAGGGTGGGCAGAGTGTTGCTGAAGGCACAATGTTGGCCTTGGAAGGGGCAAGGGGGGGTGGGGGTCGAGGGGGGGTCCTGCTCAGCCAGAGTCTCCTCAGGCACTTTAAATTAAAGAAACCCAAACAAAACCAAACAGAAAGAAACCAACCCAATAATTCCCCCCCCTGGCACCAGCCCCCAGACATTCACCAGATCACAGCAGCCAGCAAGGGGCTGTGTTGGCAGCAGTGTCAGGATTGCCAAATCTGAGCCCCCCCCTCACCCTCCCCAGCAATGTGGGAGGAAGGTGGGAGGGGGATGGGGGTGGGAGGGGGCTCACAGGGAGATTTCCAAGGTCTGTGACCCCCTCTTCAGGTGTGGGGGGGGGGGAGGGGAGAGGGTGAGGTGGGTGTCAAGGCAAGATGCTGATGCCTGGATCCAAGTCCTCAGGGCGAGCAGAGCATCCCAGCCTGAGCCCTTTCCATGCTGGTTCATCCAACCAGGCGTGTGGGGTGGGGGGAGGGGGGGAGGGGGCTGGAAAATTCCTGCTGGGAGCAAAATCCCCTTCTTTGGGGCCAGCTCAGCTCCCAGACCCAGCACTGCAGGACACTGTCACAAGCCTGCAGAGGACCAAGCTGCTCTCTGTGCCCCACTGTCCCCAGCGCTGTGTTTACCCCCTGCCCCCAGTCCCAGTTTGCTCCAAACTGGTTGGGTTTTGCCTCAGGCCCACTCCAGACCCTCCCCCCCCCTCCCCCAACCCCCTGCCCAGCATTCTGGGAAGGGCTCTGCTGCTCCAAGGAAAACCAGGCTGGAAGAAACAGAAGAAAAGTGTGTCCAGTGATGCCATTTCCCTGCATGGGGACATCTCAGAGCCTCGGGGGAGGGTCCCCCCATCTCCAGCCCCCTCCAGTCCTGCTGTGGGTGGGTGGCTGCAGCTTGGGGCATCCAGGGTGAGGTGGATCAGCAGCTCCTGGCTCCATTTCCAGAGGTTCTGTGGGGTGCAGGGAGGCTGGAGGGGACTGAGTGGCTCAGTGTTGTGTCCCCCTCTTTGCCAGGGCTCTTCTCATCGGGTGGGGGACAGTTTGCTCTGAGGGGTCCTGGCACCTCTGGCTCCCACGGGGTGCTGGGGCTGGATCCAGGACAGGAGGAGGTTACCCAGACCTGGGGGGAGAATCAGAGAGTCACAGAGGGGTACGGGTGGGAAGGGACCTTTACAGGTCACCTGGGCCACCCTGCCCCCAGCCAGCAGGGACATCTGCACCTAAAGCAGGTTGCTCAGAGCCCCAAAACAACCTCTGCTGGAATGGTTCCAGGGGATGGGCATCTCCCACCTGCCTGGGCAACCTGGGACAGGCTCTCCTGCTGCTTGTCCTCCACCCCAAGCTTACTCCAGGCAGGAGCCTTTGGGCAGCAGCTGGTGAGTGCTGGGGTCTGGGGATGCTGCAGACCCCCATGGGCAGCTGCTCACAGTCTGCAGGGTCTGCATGGGGCTGTGTGTGGGGCCACAGAAAGGGTTGGGTTGGAAGAGCTCTCTGAGACCTTCCAGTCCAACCTGCAACCAGCACCACCATGGGCACCAAACCATGGCCCCAAGTGCCATGGCCACAGGTTTCTTCAACACCTCCAGGCATGGGCACTCCACCACCTCCCTGGGCAGCCTCTGCCAATCTCTGACCACTCTTGCAGCAGAGAAATTGTTCCTCCTGTCCAACCTAACCCTCCCCTGGCACAATTTCAGGCCAATTCATCTCCTTCTATCACCTGATCCTAGAGCCCAACCCCCACCTCACTGCAGCCTCCTCTCAGGCAGCTGTAGAGGGCAATGAGGTCTCCCTCAGCCTCCTCTTCTCCACACTGCACACCCCCAGCTCCCTCAGTTGCTCCTCCTCTGTTCTTCATCTCCATTGCCTCTCTCTAGACCTGCTCCAGCTCCTCAATGTCCTTCTTGGATTGAGAGGCCCAAACCTGAACCCAGCACTCAAGCTGCAGCCTCACCAGTGCCCAGCTCAGGGGCACAATCCCTGCCCTGCTCCTGCTGGCCACATCACTGCTGATCCAGGCCAGGCTGCCTGGATCCCATTGTCTGCTTCTGTGCTCCACAACCTCCCTGGAGGTGTTCAGGACCAGGCTGAATGAGGCCTTGAGTGACCTGTTCTAGTGGGAGGTGTCCCTGCCTATGGCAGAGGGTTGGAACTGGCTGAGCTTTGAGTTCCCTTCCAGCCTAATCCATTCTATGATTCTGTGATCCAGTTAGATCTAATTTGGTGCCTTTGGAATCCTCTGTCTCTGCCTGGGCTGGGCTGGGTGGCAGCTCCTCTGTGTCCTGGGGACACAAGTGACCAGAGCCACAGCTACAAGGTGGCACAGCCCTCTGCACCAGGGCCAGCAGGGATTCCACAGCCAGGCCACAGCTCGAGTGCTGTGTCCAGTTCTGGGCTCCTCCATTGCAGAGAGATGTTGAGGTGCTAGAAGGTGTTTGGAGAAGGGCAGCAAGGCTGGGGAGGGGCCTGGAGCACAGCCCTGTGAGGAGAGGCTGAGGGAGCTGGGGGGGTGCAGCCTGCAGCAGAGGAGGCTCAGGGCAGAGCTGATTGCTGCCTGCAGCTGCCTGCAGGGAGGCTGTAGCCAGGTGGGGTTGGGCTCTGCTGCCAGGCAGCCAGCAACAGCACAAGGGGACACAGCCTGAAGCTGTGGCAGGGCAGGTTGAGGCTGGATGTTGTTAGGAAGTTGTTGTCAGAGAGAGTGATTGGCACTGGAATGGGCTGCCCAGGGAGGTGGTGGAGTCTGTGTGGCTGGAGGTGTTGCAGCCAAGCCTGGCTGGGGCACTTAGTGCCATGGTGTGGTTGGTTGGGCAGGGCTGGGTGCTAGGTTGTGCTGGCTGAGCTTGGAGCTCTCTTCCAGCCTGCTTGGTTCTGTGATCCTGTGATTCTGTGTCCTCTCTCACCAGTGATGGGTGACAGTGAGACCCCCCAGTGCCCCCTTCCCTGGGATTAGGTTTCCATGACCCAGTGTCCCCCTTGGGCCCCCAACAGTGTCACCATGCCACTGCTGGACCTGATCTTCTCCCCCTGAGTCCAAGAGCCTGACCTGCCAGGGCTGTGAGGAGGTGCTGGGCAGAAATGAGAGCAGCATTAACTAACTGCTGGGTTGGGAATGAGCTGGATGGAGGAGACTGCAGGCAGGGGGAGCTGGCAGTGTGATGGCAGCATCCTGGCTGTGACCTTCCCCTCCTCTCCCCCCCCAGCCCCAGGCTCTGCCTGCAGAAAGGCCACAGGGATGTGGGCAGCCTGAGCCAGCTGATTAATTAGGAAGCAATCTAATTAGGAGCAGCACTGACTGGCCCAGCCCCAGGGTGGCTACAGGCTGGAGACTGCTGGGTGCCAGGCAGCACCATGCCAGCATCACCTTGGGACACCTCAGCTCTGGTGCCCAGGTGGCATCTCACAACCCCAAGGAGGTCCTGGGCAGCCAGGGGAGCACTGGGAGGGGCTGGGCTGAAGGAACAAGTGACAGGACAACAGGAGACAGCCTCAAGTTGTCTGAGGAGAGCTTTAGGTTGGAGTTGAGGAACAATTCCTTCCCCAAAAGGGTTGCCAAGCCCTGGCCCTGGTGGTGGAGTCTCCATATCTGGAGGGGTTTCAAAGCCCTGGAGCTGTGGTGCTGAGGGCTATGGTTTGGTGGTGCCCTGGCCTGAAGGTAGGACTCCATGATCTTGGAAGGTCTTTTCCAACCAAATCGACTCTGTGCTCCATGCTGCAGCTCTCAGCACTCACCCTGCAGCCATCAGGGAGCACTGAGCCCACAGCAGCCCCCATGGCACTCCCTGTGCTGCCCTGTGGGCAGGAGGGGGTCAGGCAGACCCCACCCCAGTCCCTGCCTCCCCACTGCCTGTTCTTGCCCTGTGCCACCAAGTCAGGTCAGAGGGGTTCCAGGGGGCACAGCACCCATGGGACACATCCCATCTGTGGGAGAATGCTCTCCTGAGGCCTCCTGAGGGTGGGCATCCAGCTAAGGGAGGGCAGGACCCCCCCCATCCACTCCCAGGACGTGGGTGCTGGTACCACTCCCACTCGGGCTGCCACAGCAGTGCCACCATCCAGCTGTCCATGAGAGATGTTCCCATCCCACCACGTCCTGCTCACACTCAGCTAGCTGGGGGTGGGGAGAGGAGCTCCTGGGGAAGGACCAGCTTGGTGCAGGGGGCACAGCAGCCTGGGGCTGAGCAGCCAGGCAGGGCTGAGCAGCAGCCCAGCAGCCTTTGTTGCAGCACAGCCTCTCTCTCTCTGCCCCTAACCCTGGGACCTGCCCTTCAGTTTGCTTCAAACATAACTAACTTTTGGCACCCAGAGAGGCCCCCACGAGGCTGCTGCTTTCAGACCCTGCAGCCTTGGAGCTTTTATCTAGTTAAGCTTAATGGGGAAAGGAGAGACAAAAACTAATCAGCTGCATCTATCAGAAGAGCTGCTCCTCCCCCCAGCCCTGCCCCGGCTGGCTCCAGGGTGTCCAAGCTCAGCAGCCAAAACAGCCAAGAGTGTGCCAGGTCCTCCTAAACCTGCCCAGCCCCAGCCCCACCACAGCTTCGCGCTGAGGCTGAGGGGACTCAGACCCACCTGAGGCACCTCGGAGGAGCTTCTGCATCCCCGAGCATCACAGAGTCACAGAATGGTTTGGGTGAGAAGAGACTTTCAAAGGTCATTGAGTCCAGCCCCCGTGTGATCAGCAGAGGTACCTGCAGCTGGAGCAGGTTGCTCAGAGCCCTAAACAACCTCACCTGAGATGGTTCCAGGGATGAGCATCTCCTACCTCTCTGGGCAGCCTGGGCCAGGCTCGCCCCACCCTCAGTGTCAAACATTTCTCCCTTCTTTCCAGTCTGAATCTGCCTCTTTCAGTTCAAACCATCCCCTCTGGTGCTGGCACAACAGGACCTGCTCAAAACCCTGTCCTCAGCTTTCTGCTCAGCCCTTTAAGCACTCAAAGGCCACCAGAAGGTCTCTCTGAAGCCTTCTCTTCTTCAGGCTGAACAAACCCAACTCTCTCAGCCTGGCCTCACAGCAGAGCCCTTCCAGCCCTGCCAGCACTGCTGTGGCCTCCTCTGGCTCTGTTCCAACAGGTCTGTGCTGTGCTGAGGACTCCAGAGCTGCCCCAGCACTGCAGGGTTGGGGAGGAGGGGGGCTCAGCAGGGAGGCAGAATCCTCTCCCTGCCCCTGCTGCTGGGAATCAGCCCAAGACAGGCTGGGGCTGGACTGGCAGCACTCAGTGCCAGCTCCTGTCCAGCTTTGCACTCCCCCAGCACCCTAAGTCCTTCTCCACAGGGCTGCTCTCCACCCTTCTTCCCCAGCCTGCAGTGATGCTGGGGGATTGCCCCCATCCATCTGCAGGGCCTTGCACTTGGCCTCCTTTGACCCTCAGTTCTCCTGCCTGCCTGCTTCCCTCTTCATGGATCCCATCCCTCAGGGGCCTCAACTGCACCACCCAGCTTGGAGTCATCTGCACACAGGCTGAGGGCTCCTGCACCCCACTGCCTGTGTCACTGCTGCAGATCTCAGCAGTGGCCCCAGTACAGACCCCCGAGGCACTACTCCTGCCACCGATCTCCACCTGGACGCTGAGCTGTTGTGATGAAGGTCAATCAGCTTCCAGGGGGTGTGACCTCCTCCCTAGGGCCCACCCCGAGCACCCCCAGGCTTCCCCATGCCCAAGGACTCACGTGTAGAGAGGCTGTAGCTGTAGGTGTGACGTCTTCTGTGGCGCCTGGTAGCCGTAGGAGTCAAACCCTCCGATGAAGTCAACTGGGGAGACAGTGGAGAACAATCAGCTGAGCTGAGCAGGGCAGCAGGAGCATGGCCCTGCCTCCCCCTGCCTTGATGGCACACCCAGGGAACATACAGCATCCCAGGCTGCAGCAGTAGCTTGGGGACATGCAGCATCCCCGATCACCACAGCAACCCAGTTTGCAGCTGCAGCATCCCAGTTTGCAGCTGTAGCCCAGGTGGGGCAGGATCCCAGTTTGCAGCTGCATCCCAGGAGGTGCAGCATCTCAGGTCAGTACAACATCCCAGGAGGTGCAGCATCCCAATTTCCAGATGCATCCCAGGTGGTGCAGCATTGTAGTTTGCAGCTGCACCCCAGGAGGTGCAGCATCCAAGGTCACTACAGTAAACCCAGAGGTGCAGCATCCCAGGTTAGTACAGCATCCCTGAAGGTGCAGCATCCCAGTTTGCAGCTGCATCCCAGTTTGTAGCATCCCAGTTGGCAGCATCCCCAGAGGTGCAGCATCCCAGTTTGCAGCTGCATCCCAGTTTGCAGCATCCCCAGAGGTGCAGCATCCCAGTTTGCAGCTGCATCCCAGTTTGCAGCATCCCTGGAGGTGCAGCATCCCAGTTGGCAGCATCCCCAGAGGTGCAGCATCCCAGTTTGCATCTGCATCCCAGTTGGCAGCATCCCCAGAGGTGCAGCATCCCAGTTTGCAGCTGCATCCCAGTTTGCAGCATCCCTGGAGGTGCAGCATCCCAGTTGGCAGCTGCATCCCAGAGATGTGCATCAGCCTGGGGAAATGCAGCACCTCAGTGTGCAGTAGCATCCCAGTCCCCACAGCATCCTGGGGACCTCCCCTCCCTTCCAGCCATGTGGGTCTCCCACACTGTGAGATCCCCAAGGATCCAGGTGGGTTCCCACAGTGATGTCCAAGCACGGGAGCAGCCAGCTGGAGAGGGCAACCTCCTTCTGCCAGTCTCTTTGTCTTCCTGACTTCATGTTCTGCCAGCTCCAATTTTGCCTCCATCCATCCCTTTCCCAATCTAATCAGATATTCCATTAAGAAGGATGCATTTGGATCCGGGGCTGCAGCAGCATTAACACTGGGAGCGTGTTGGGTGCAGGAGGAGGTAGTTTGAATGCAAACAGCCTCGGTGGCGCCGCTGGCACAGGAAGCCCTTTGCCAGCTCCCTGGGTGCAGGGACAAATTCCTTCTGCAGGCTGTGTCCAATTTCACACCCAGAGTTTCCTTCTCCACTACACCACTGCTCAGCAGCAGCAGCAGCAGGGGGAAACGTGGGGATGCTGAACCCAGCACCTCCTGGGCTGGGCTGGACTCATTCCTGGGTTGTTAGGGCCAATGCTGCTCACAGGAGCATAAAATCACTGATCCATAGAATCACTGAATCCATAGAATCACTTCCAACTTGGAAGGGACCACCAAAGCTCCTCCAGTCCAACACCTTTGCAGTCCTACAGCAGGTTGCTCAGGGCCACATAAAGTTTAACCTTGAGTGTCTCCAGGGACAGAGCCTCAACCACCTCCCTGGGCAGCCTGTTCCAGTGCCTCTCCATCCTCACTGTGCAGAACTTCCTTCTGATGTCCAACCTAACTCTGCCCTGCTCCAGTTTCAGACCCTTGCCTCTCATCCTATCCCCACAAGCTCTTCTGAACAGTCCCTCCCCAGCCTTCCTGGGGGTCCCCTGACCTGCCTGACCTGGAATGGTTCCAGGGATGGGCATCTCCCACCTCTCTGGGCAACCTGAGCCAGGCTCTCACAACCCTCAGCATCAAATATTTCTTCCTTCTCTCCAGTCTCACCAGCACCCCAAAGTCCTTCTCCACAGAGCTGCTCTTCAGCCCTTCATCCCCTAGCCTGGAGTGGTACTGAGACCTGCCCTGAGCCATGTGCAGAACCTTGCATTTGGCCTTGCTGAACCTCAGGAGGTTCATGGTGCTGCCCCTCCAGTCTGTCCAGGACCCTCTTTCCGGACCCCATCCCTCAGACATCTCAACTGCACCACCATGATAATTGAATGGTATCAGATGGTCAGAGCCTGAATCACTTGGGCTGACTGGGACCAGGCTGCTCAGCACTTCCCAAGGGATGTCTGCAGGGATGGGTGTAAGAGCAGGAAGCACAACAGGGAGGTGGTGGAGTCACCCACCCTGGAGGTGTGCAGAAACTGTCTGGCCATGGCACTGTGGGACATGGTTTAGTGGCCATGGTGGTGCTGGGCTGGAGGTTGGAATCTTAGAGGTCTTCACCTACTGTGTTCAGTTCTGGGCTCCTCCATTGCAGAGAGATGCTGAGGTGCTGGAAGGTGTTTGGAGAAGGGCAGCAAGGCTGGGGAGGGGCCTGGAGCACAGCCCTGTGAGGAGAGGCTGAGGGAGCTGGGGGGGTGCAGCCTGCAGCAGAGGAGGCTCAGGGCAGAGCTCATTGCTGTCTGCAGCTGCCTGCAGGGAGGCTGTAGCCAGGTGGGGTTGGGCTCTGCTGCCAGGCAGCGAGGGCCAGAAGGGGACAGAGCCTGAAGCTGTGGCAGGGCAGGTCTAGGCTGGATGTTGTTAGGAAGTTGTTGTCAGAGAGAGTGATTGGCATTGGAATGGGCTGCCCAGGGAGGTGGTGGAGTCTGTGTGGCTGGAGGTGTTGCAGCCAAGCCTGGCTGGGACACTTAGTGCCATGGTCTGGTTGGTTGGGCAGGGCTGGGTGCTAGGTTGGGCTGGCTGAGCTTGGAGCTCTCTTCCAGCCTGGTTGATTCTATGACTCACAGTGGCAAACTTTTCTCTCCTGTTCCCGTGGCACCTCCTCTGCTCCAGCTGGCACCCACTGCCCCTTGTCCTGTCCTTGGCCACCCCTGAGCAGGGCCTGGCTGCCTCCTCCCCACGCTGCCCTGCAGATCTTTAGCACAGCGCTGAGGGCAGCCCTCAGGCTCCTCTGCTCCAGGCTCCCAGCCTGGCCTCGCAGGCAGATGCTCCACTGCAGGCTCAGTGGGATGTGCCACCTGCAGGGACAGGAGCTCAGGAGGTGGACACAAAATTGGCCCCTCCCCATCCTCCTCCTCCTCCTCCTCTCCCAGCCCAGGCCAGCTCCCTCCCCGAGGCCGGGACGGCAGGGACCACGGATGGCACAGGGTGGCGCATCACAACCCCAGCACATCTGCCTGCGAGGATGGAGAAGCTGGGCAAGTAAAACCCCAGCTGAAGGGATTTCTCCAGCTGCCTGTGTGCCAGGCATTGCTCCTCCATCCCTGGCCAGGCACCGGGGGGTGCCAGCCAAGCCCATCGTTGGTGTCCCCCCCTCCAGGACCCGGAGCTGCAGCACTCACAGCTGTCCTCTTCCTCCAGGAACACTTTGCTGACGTAGCAGGCATAGACAAAGCCAAAGAGCTGCGAAAGGAAAGCAGGCAGAGAGGGATTGGTTACTGGGCTGATGGGCACTGGCACCAGCGTGGGCACATCGGGAGGGTGACTGGGAGCATCCTGGAGGGATCCTGGGCAGGATCAGTGCTGCCTCATGCTGGAGCCCATCCCCAGTGGGTCCAGGTGCTAGGGTGGATGCAGTGAGGATGAATGGCTCAGCTGCACCAGGAGGAGGCAAGGATAGTGGCTCTTGGGCTGGCACTGTACTTGGATGGCAGTGCAGAGGGTGCTGAGCCCTGCACAGTGCTGGGTCCAGTTCCTCTGCACCTCAGCTGCCTTTGAAGCTTTCATTTTCGTGTAGCCTCCAGGAGCTTTAAATCCAGCTGTGTCTCCTTCCATATGCCCATGGACATGGGCACAGCCACCAGGAAAGAGGGGAGCATCCTTGGGTTGGAAAAGGCCAATTTTGGGTCCACTTCCTGAGCTCCTTTCCCTGTGGCTGGCACATTCTCCCTGGCCCAGCAGCATGGGAACCCCCAACCTCTGCATCATCCAGCCCACAGCCTGCCAGCTTTGGGGGGGTGGGCAGCACCCGAGGGTGCCCCAGGGGCTCTGTCTGCTCCTCTCTTCCCAGCTCTGAGCCACCTCTGATGCCATAAAGAGGCACTGATGCACGACGGCATGGGGGGACATACCCTGACCAGGGTGGCTCTGCCATCATCCCATGGGATGAGGAGGAGAAGTAAGGACAGGAGGAGGAAGGAGAGGAGGAGGAGAAAGGTGAGGAGGAGGGAAGGAGGGGAAGAGGGGGAGGAGAGGGGAAGAGGGGGAGGAAGAGGAAGGGAGGAGAAGGAAGAGGAGGAGAGAAAGAAGAGGAGGAGAGAAGGAAGAGGAAGAGGAAGAGAGGAGGAAGAGAGGAGGAGGAAGAAAGGAGGAGGAGGAGGGGGAGGAGGAAGAGTGGAGGAGGAGAAGGAGGAGAGAAGGAGGAGAAGGACGAGGAGGAGGAGGAGGAGGAAGAGGGGGAGGGGGAGGAGGAGGAGGAGAAAGAAGAGAGGCGGAGGAGAAGGAGGAGGAGGAGGAGAGGAGGAAGAAGAGGGAGAGGAAGGGGGGGAGGAGGAGGGGGAGGGGTGCGGGCAGCTGCGCTCACCGCCAGGAAGATCTGGGCGGCACTGCTGAGCACCTCGATGTATTGGTAGTCGAGCAGGCAGCCGCTGACGGTGATGACGTGGTGGTCCTCGGGCGCCAGCCTGGCGTTCAGCACCGGCGTCACCAGGCAGCCGGGGCCGTTCTCCATCCACCAGGAGCGGTGCAGTGAGGTATTGAAGGTCATGATGAAGTCTCGGTCCTGCGGGAGGGGAGGCGCAGGGCAGGCAGCTCGGGCACTGCGGAGACCCTTGCCGAGCCGAGGCTGCTCCGCCAGCGTTGCCCCCAGGGGCTGTGCCAATGCCTCTCCTTCATCCACTGCTGCTGCCCCAAGGGGCTGTGCCAATGCCTGTCCCTCTCCCACCGCTGCTGCCCCCAAGGGCTGTGCCAATGCCTCTCCCTGTCCCACCGCTGCTGCCCCCAGGGGCTGTGCCAATGCCTCTCCCTGTCCCACCGCTGCTGCCCCCAGGGGCTGTGCCAATGCCTCTCCCTCTCCCACCGCTGCTGCCCCCAAGGGCTGTGCCAATGCCTCTCCCTCTCCCACCGCTGCTGCCCCCAAGGGCTGTGCCAATGCCTCTCCCTCTCCCACCGCTGCTGCCCCCAGGCGCTGTGCCAATGCCTCTCCCTCTCCCACCGCTGCTGCCCCCAGGCGCTGTGCCAATGCCTGTCCCACCGCTGCTGCCCCCAAGGGCTGTGCCAATGCCTCTCCTTCACCCACCGCTGCTGCCCCCAAGGGCTGTGCCAATGCCTCTCCTTCACCCACCGCTGCTGCCCCCAGGGGCTGTGCCAATGTCTCTCCTTCACCCACCGCTGCTGCCCCCAGGGGCTGTGGCTTTCTCTCACGCTGCTGTGGTGGTCCAGCAGCATCCAGGGGCTCTGTGGTGCCCAGGGGACATCGTGGATGTCACAGAGCAGTCACCAGCATGGCACCTTGCCTTGAGGCAGGGGAGCAGCCACATGGGATGCTGCCAGCTGCACCCGGCCCTCCTAGAGGTGGGGCCATGAGCTCACCCTGCCAGCACGGCCCAGGCAGCATAGGACCAGTAAGGCTGGAGAAGACCTCTAAGATGAAGGCCAATCTTCCACCCAACACCTCCATGGCCACCAGGCCATGTCCCAGGTGCCAGCTCCACCCATCTTAGGAACACAAACCGCAGCACAATGCCCTCTGCCTCCCCTGGGGGGTTGGGGCTTTGCCATCCCCCATCCCTGCAGAGCCTCCCAGGGTCCTCACTCCCAGACATCCCCTCCTTGTAAGCCCATTCCTAGGCTTTGGGGCTCCCCAGGTTTGATCCCCAGCAGCTCTGAGGCCTAATCTGCAAGCCCCCTGCTTGTGCCCTCCCCATGGGTGGCTCCTCCAAGGATAAACTGGAATGTAAGCAGGGCAGCAGGATGGGCTCTGGGCTCGATGCCAGGGGACACCACAGCACCATCAGTGCTGGTGCCTCTGTCCGTGGATCCTGCAGGGAGCTGAGATGCAGCTGAGGACCACAGGGGTTGAGATGCTCTCTCAGCACAGGGCTGCTGTGGGCAGCAGAAGCATGGCAAGGTGAACACCCATGCCAAGGAGGGTCCTCATGGCATGGCTGGGTGAGCACCCACCCCATGGAGGGTTCTCTTGGCATGGTTGGGTGGGCACTGACTCCATGGGTGGTCCTCATGTCTTGACTGGGTGAGCACCAGCTGCAGGGTGGGCTCCTCCCAGCACAGCTGAGCAAGCTCCAATCTCACAGCAGGGTCCTCCAGACATGGCTGGGTGAGCACCCACTCCATGGAGAGTCCTGCTGGCACAGCTGGGTGAGCACCCACTCCATGGAGGGTCCTCCTGGCACAGCCAGGTGAGCACCCATCCCATGGAGAGTCCTCCTGACACAGCTGGGTGAGCACCCACCCTATGGAGGGTCCTCCTGGCACAGCCAGGTGAGCACCCACCCCATGGAGAGTCCTCCTGGCACAGCTGGGTGAGCATCCACTCCATGGAGGGTCCTCCTGGCACAGCCAGGTGAGCACCCATCCCATGGAGAGTCCTCCTGACACAGCTGGGTGAGCACCCACCCTATGGAGGGTCCTCCTGGCACAGCCAGGTGAGCACCCACCCCATGGAGAGTCCTCCTGGCACAGCCAGGTGAGCACCCACTCCATGGAGGGTCCTGCTGGCACAGCCAAGTGAGCACCCACCCCATGGAGAGTCCTCCTGGCACAGCTGGGTGAGCACCCATCCCAGGGAGAGTCCTGCTGGCACAGCTGGGTGAGCACCCACCCCATGGAGAGTCCTGCTGGCACAGCTGGGTGAGCACCCATCCCATGGAGAGTCCTCCTGGCACAGCTGGGTGAGCACCCACTCCATGGAGGGTCCTCCCAACCCCTCCTTGTGCCACCAGCCCTCAGGTCTGCAGGGGCTGGGAAAGCTGCTGAGCATCCCCTGGAGGAAATCACCCAGCTGGGATTAGAAGACCTTTTGCTCACAGGGGCAAAGAAAGTGGAAAGGAAGAGAGGGTTTGGTTTCTAAAGCCAAGGGCTGTGGCTTTGGGTGCTGTGAGCACAAGGAGGGGGAGCCTGGCACTGCAGCAGCACCCAGAGATTGGGGATTTCCACCCAAAAGCACCGGGTGGGAGCAAATCCTCCTCCCTGCCCCTGCCTGCCGCAGGTATCCAGCATCTCAGCTGCTTAGAAGAACCTCAGACGACCTGTGGCAACACTGGCAGCCAGCCCCCAGGAAGCCTCTTTCCCTGCAGGGTGAGCTGCAGTCTGTTTCCCTGAGTCCTTAGTGATGCCCAAGCTCAGCACCGGGCACAGCGGTGCCAGATGTGGCAGTAGGATGCCAGAGCAGGACACATCCTGGGCACAGGTACCCCAACCGTGGGCTGAGGATGCCTGGGGAGGTACCCCTGGCACCCACGGGTGTGCTGTGACATCAGGGTGGGGGCACCTGCAGGCTCTGGGTGCTTTCTGGGGTTCAGAGTTGTGGAGAAAGGGAAGGAGGAGGAGGGAAGAAGAAAGGCTGGGCAGAGAGGGAGGCAGAGCAGGTAGAGGAGGGAGAGAGGAAGAGGGATGGAGGAGAAGAGGCTGAGGGATAGAGAGGTAAAGAGGGGGAGGGAGGGGGGAGAGGAAAGGGGGAGAGGAAAGGGGGAGAGGAAAGGGGGAGAGGAAAGGGGGGAGAGGAAAGGGGGGAGAGGAAAGGGGGAGAGGAAAGGGGGAGAGGAAAGGGGGGAGAGGAAAGGGGGGCGAGGACAAGAGGAAGAGGAAAGGGAGGATGGGGAAAGGGGGGAGAGGGAAAGGGGGGAGAGGGAAAGGGGGGAGAGGGAAAGGGGGGAGAGGGAAAGGGGGGAGAGGAAAAGGGGGGGAGGGAAAGGGGGAGAGGAAAAAGGGGAGAGGGAAAAGGGGAGGAGGAAAGGGGGAGAGGAAAAGGGGATGAGGAAAAGGGGATGAGGAAAAAGGGATGAGGAAAAGGGGGAGAGGAAAAGAGGAAGAGGAAAGGGAGGATGGGAAGGGAGGATGGGAAGGGGGAAGAGGAAAAGGGGAAAGGGAAGAGGGAGGGGGGACAGTAAAGGGAGCATGGGAAGGGAGAGAGGGGGGAGGGAGAGAGGGGAGCAGGTTGTCTGTGTTACCTGCGACAGGCGTCCGACCTCCAGGTAGAAGCAGATGATGAAGGCGTTCCAGCCGACCCACAGCACCAGCCACACCGCGTACTGCCGGGGAGACAGGCATCAGGGGCAGGGACATCCTCTGCTCCCTGCCCGCTCTGCCCCGCTCCTCGGATCCCAGCGGACCCACAGGCATTTGGGGTTGGATACGGGAAGGGCCCCGGGGCTGAGGCACCGCTGGGGGTGGGGATGCAGGAGCCGGGCGCTGCGGTACCTACCATCATGAGGTATTTGGAGCGGTACTGGATGGTCCCAAAGATGCCCAAAATGACAGCCATGATGTGCAAAAAGTTGGCCAGGATGGGAGCCCACTGGTAGCCCAGGAAGTCAAAGATCTGCCTCTCCAGCGCTGCCACCTGCAAGAGAGCACCGGGAGCGGGCTGTGGGCACCACAGCAGGATGCTGGGTACCACAGCAGGATGCTGGGCACCACAGCAGGATGCTGGGCACCACAGCAGGACATTGGGCACCACAGCAGGACATTGGGCACCATAGCAGGATGCTGGGCACCACAGCAGGATGCTGGGCACCACAGCAGGACATTGAGCACCACAGCAGGATGCTGGGCAGCACAGCAGGACATTGGGTACCACAGCAGGACATTGAGCACCACAGCAAGATGCTGGGCACCACAGCAGGACATTGAGCACCACAGCAGGACATTGAGCACCACAGCAGGACGCTGAGTACCACAGCAGGATGCTGGGCACCACAGCAAGACATTGAGCACCACAGCAGGACATTGAGCACCACACCAGGACGCTGAGTACCACAGCAGGATGCTGGGCACCACAGCAGGACATTGAGCACCACAGCAGGACATTGGGTACCACAGCAGGATGCTGGGCACCACAGCAGGATGCTGGGCACCACAGCAGGACGCTGGGCACCACAGCAGGACGCTGGGCACCACAGCAGCTCCTGGGGTGCTGAAGGCAAAGAGCTGTTGGTGATTACCACAAGAGCCATGGGGTGATTATTCACAACAGCCTGAAACAGTGAGGGTGGTGAGACACTGGCACAGGTTGCTCAGAGAGGCTGTAGATGCTCCCTCCCTGGAGGTGTTCCAGGCCAGGCTGGATGAGGCCTTGAGCAGCCTGTGCTGGTGGGATGAGGAGCACCAGGACTAACCAAGCACCTGAGTGCCCCCCAGGCTGCAGGCTGCCCACAGGAGCACAGGGCAGCAACTCCTGGTGACAAGGCAAGGGGCAAAGGCTTCAGACTGGAGCAGGGGACAGCAAGGTTGGGCATTAGGAGGAAGCTCTGCACAGTGAGGGTGGACAGGCACTGGACCAGGCTGTGGATGTCCCCTCCCTGGAGGTGTTCCAGGCCAGGCTGAACGAGGCCTTGAGCAGCCTGGGCTGGTGGGAGATGTCCCTGCCCATAGTAGGGGCTTGGAACAGGATTAGCTTCGAGGTCCCTTCCAACCCAACCCAACCCATCCCATCCTATGATGCATCAGTGGTGGAGAAGTACTTGGTGGAGAGCCAGGGAGCTGAGAAGGGGAAGCAGGCAGATGTCATCTTGTCACACACCCCCCAACCTCTGTGCCTCAGTTCTCAGGCACTGCTTAAAGTCCCCCTCCAGGCTGGGTTCATCCCAGCTTATCCAAGGGAAAAACTCCTGCTTGGGTCCCCAAGGCTTTTGCAAGGGAATTTTCTGCCCATCCTCACTGCCTTCCCCTGGACCACCTCTGGGGTTGGGTCGTAGGATCATAAGGGTTGGAAAAGACCTCTAAGAGCATCCAGCCCAACTCTGCTCAGCACCACCATGGCCACTAAGCCATGGCCACTGAGCCATGTTCCCAGGCACCCTTGACCACCTCCAGGCGTGAGGACTCCAGCACCACCCTGGGCAGCCTGTGCCAATCCCTGCCCATGGTCACCACTATCACAGAGGTGCCCCTGCCCATGGCAGGGGAGGGTTAGAACTGGCTGACCTTTGAGATCCCTTCCAGCCCAACCCATTCTGTGCTCCTCTGATGCCACAGCTGAAGCCAGAGGCAATTCCCATGCTCGTTCTGCCAGTCCCTGCCCACGGTCACCACTGTCATTTGGAATCCACAACTGAGGACATGATGCAGCTTAAGAACATCTCAGGGCACCTGCAAGTGGGGAGGGAGTTGCTGTGACCCCCCTGAGCCCAGCATTTCTTTATGGCTCCATTTCCCAGCAGCTTGGGGTCTGTTTCTCTCACTTCCAGCAGCAGCTTCAGGAAAGGTGCTAGCAGAGGTAGGGTTAGGGAGGCACTGGAGCATGCCCAGAAGGGCTGAAGTGAACAAAAGGAGCTCTGATGCAGCTGTGGTATTTTTAGGGCACTTCTGGGGCAGTTTGGGGTGTGTTGGATGCTGCAGTCCCTGAGGGCATGGGCATAGGGCTGCAGTGAGCTGTCTCCAGCAGCCTTGCAACCCAAAACCCTCTTTACATTTACCTCCCTGGCAGCCCAGCCCTGTCTGAGATGCCCCAGATTCACCCAACCAACCTGGTGAGCCCCAGGGCCCTGAGTCCTCCCTGCAGCACTGTGCCTCAGTTTCCCCTCCCAGCACAAAGCCTCTCACCCTGGCAGGGAAGTGGGAGCTAATCCTCCAAGCTGGAGGAGAAAATGGGCTTTAAACACCACCCCCCCCCCACGCCCACCCCACTCACCAGCAGCTCTCCTGGTGAGTTGGCTTTAGGGGAGCTCCATCCTGGTGCTCCTCTGTGGATGCACTGAGCCCAGGGTGCTGCAGCATCCCTGCCCAGCCAGCCCCACTTAAGGTGGCCTAATTACAAGGAAGGGGGTGGGGTGGAAGAAATGAGGTGGCAAAAGTCCTTCTCTGCTTGTTTCAGCAGGATGAGCCACAGCTAATCCAGCTGTATGGACGACCAGCAGCTGAGCCTCAGTTTCCCCACCCATAAAGCATCAAGCACTCAGCAGAGTGGCTTAATGAGGGCTCTGCTAACTCAGAGAGTCAGATCAGAAAAGATCTTCAAGGGCATTGAGCCCAACCATTAACTCTGCTCCACCAAGTCCAGCACCAAGCCATACCCCCAAGCACCACATCTACACAAGGCTTGGAAACCCCTCTAGTGATAAGAACTCCACCACTGCCCTGGGCAGCCTGGGCCAGAGCTCAACAACCCTTTTGGAGAAGAAATTGTTCCTGGTGTCCAACCTCACCCTCCCCTGGTGCACCATGAAGCCATTCCCTTTTGTTCTACCTCTAGTTACCTGGGAGAAGAGAGCAACCTGGCTCCAACCTCCTCTCAGGGAGCTGTAGAGAGCAATGAGAATCACAGAACCAGAGAATCACAGAACCAAGCAGGTTGGAAGAGAGCTCCAAGCTCAGCCAGCCCAGCCTAGCACCCAGCCCTGCCCAACCAACCACACCATGGCACTAAGTGCCCCAGCCAGGCTTGGCTTCAACACCTCCAGCCACACAGACTCCACCACCTCTCTGGGCAGCCCATTCCAATGCCAATCACTCTCTCTGACAACAACTTCCTAACAACATCCAGCCTAGACCTGCCCTGCCACAGCTTCAGGCTGTGTCCTCTTGTCCTGTCCCTGGCTGCCTGGCAGCAGAGCCCAACCCCACCTGGCTACAGCCTCCCTGCAGGCAGCTGCAGGCAGCAATCAGCTCTGCCCTGAGCTTCCTCTGCTGCAGGCTGCACCCCCCCCAGCTCCCTCAGCCTCTCCTCACAGGGCTGTGCTCCAGGCCCCTCCCCAGCCTTGCTGCCCTTCTCTGGGCACCTTCCAGCACCTCAGCATCTCTCCTGAATTGAGGTCCCCTCTCAGCCTCCTCTCCTCCAGGCTGCACACCCCCAGCTCCCTCAGCTGCTCCTCCCCAGCCCTCTTCTCCAGACCAGCTTCACTGCCCTCCTTTGGGCCAGCAAATCCAGAGCCCAGCTCTGTCTAGCCCAAGTCAGAGCTGACAACTCCGTGATGCCATCCCCAGGGCAGGATCTGGCAGCTCCATGCTGGCAGAAGCCAGAGCTCAGTGGAGGCTGAAGCAAAGCCACGGAGCCACCACTGGAGCTGTTGGTGTCGAGGTTTAATTCACTCCCAGGCTGTTTAAACTCTCTGAGGAAACAGCCTCAGGAAACACTCACAACTGGGCCCTAAATCTCCTCAATTGAGGCATGTAAATAATAAATGACACAAGGAGCAGAGGGCTGGGGAGCCATCCATCGATCTGCTGCTGCCTGCTGACTGAGCTGCTCAGCAGGAGCAGCCTGGGAGGGTTGGGGACTGGGGGGGACTCTGAGCTGGGGATTACAGAGTGACAGAGTCGTTTGGCTTAGGAGAGAGACCTTGAAGATTGCTGAGCCCAACTCTTAACCCAGCACTGTCAGGACACCGCTGAAATGTGACCTTCAGCACCACAGCTTTGAAACCCCTCCAGGAATGGGGTCTGTGCCCTGGGCAGCCTTGGTGAGGGGAAGAAATTGTTCCTCTTGTCCAACCTCAACCTCCCCTGGGGCAACTTGAGATCATTTGCCCAGGTGGCCAAGAGAGCCAGTGGCATCCTGGCCTGCATCAGGAATGGTGTGGCCAGCAGGAGCAGGGAGGTCATTCTGCCCCTGGACTCTGCACTGGTTAGACCTCACCTTGAGTGCTGTGTTCAGTTCTGGGCCCCCCAGTTTAGGAGGGACATTGAGATGCTTGAGCGTGTCCAGAGAAGGGCAACGAGGCTGGGGAGAGGCCTTGAGCACAGCCCTAGGAGGAGAGGCTGAGGGAGCTGGGATTGGTTAGCCTGGAGAAGAGGAGGCTCAGGGCAGACCTCATTGCTGTCTGCAACTACCTGAGGGGAGGTTGTGGCCAGGAGGAGGTTGCTCTCTTCTCTCAGGTGGCCAGCACCAGAACAAGAGGACACAGCCTCAGGCTGTGCCAGGGGAGATTTAGGCTGGAGGTGAGGAGAAAGTTCTTCCCTGAGAGAGTCATTGGGCACTGGAATGGGCTGCCCGGGGAGGTGGTGGAGTCGCCGTCCCTGGAGCTGTTCAAGGCTGGACTGGACGTGGCATCATCTCATTCCAACCCCCCTGCCTTGGGCAGGGACACAGCTACTCCTCCCCAGCCCTGCTCTCCAGCCCCTTCCCCAGCTTTGCTGCCCTTCCCTGGACCTGCTCCAGCTCCTCACTGTCTTTGTTGGAGTGAGGAGCCCAAAGCTGAAGCAGTGCAGCCTGGCCAGGTCTCACCAAGAGGCAGCACAGCCCGAGGGGGTGTCAGCCACCCCTCCAGTGCTGTAGCACCAGCAGGCTGGCTGAGGACCCTCTCTGTCCCTTCACCCAGATGCCCGATGGATTGATTTGCATGCAGCCACCACCAGTGGCATGCAGCAAGAGCAGGAGCCAGCCTGGCCGTGTGCCAGGCAGCTGCCACTGCCTCAGTCAGCTCCCATTGCCTCAAGGGCTCTGCAAGCTCCCAGTGTGCTCCACCAGAAACCTGTGAGCAACCCTCAGGGACCAGCAGTACCCAACCCCCTCAAACCCAGGCGAGGGTTAGACCTCAGAGCACCCTCCCCAAGCTCTTCCCCATGTCAACAGCAGCCCCATTAAGGACCCAGCCCCATTAACACTCAGCTCTCCCCTTGCAGCTCTTACTGGAGCTCTGCCATGCATGGGAGTTGAGACACTCCTGGGGTCAGGAGCCACCCCCCCAGCCCACTGCTAATTAAGATGAACCAGCAGCCCATCAATGCAGCCAGTGTGGGGCTCCCTTTTAATGGAACACTCTGAAGGTTATAGAGCAGCCTCGAGCTCCCTCTGAGCACATCACAGCAGTGAGTGGGCAGCAGGTGTGTGCCTGAGCCCTGCTTCTTAAGATGCCCTCCCAGCCAGGGACTGAAGTGGGCAAGACCAAGGGATGGGCTCCATCAGTGTGTGGTGGTCTGCAGGGAGGACCATGGCAGGAGGGGATCTGTGTGAGCAGCTCCTTGGGGATACAGAGCTGCTGGGGGCTCTGGGCAGAGCTGGAGGAAAAGGGGATATTTGGGGGGGGGTGGACAGCAAATTCAGGTGACAGGGGCAGAAACATTCAAGGGTGGCAGCAGTGATGCTCCAGAGGGCTGGAAGGGCTCTGCTGTGAGGCCAGGCTGAGGAGTTGGGCTTGTTCAGCCTGGAGAAGGTTCCAGAGACACCTTCTGGTGGCCTCTCAGTGCTCCAAGGGCTGAGCAGAAAGCTAGGGACAGAGTTTTGGGCAGGGCCTATTGTGCCAGGACAAGAGGGGATGGTTTGAAAGGAAAGAGGAAGATTCAGGCACCCACAGCTTCTCTGGGCAGCCTGTTCCAGCATCTCACCAACCTCACCACACATTTCTTCCCTGTGTCCCATCCAACTGTGCCCTCTTCCAGTTTGAAACTATCACCTGTGGCCTCCTCTGGCCCCACTCCAGCAGATCTGTGCTGTGCTGAGCACTCCAGAGCTGCCCCAGAGCTGCAAGGGGGGTCTCAGCAGAGCACAGCAGAGGGACCCTGTGCTCAGCACTGCTCAGGCCACCCCTGGAGTGCTGTGTCCAGTTCTGGGCCACTCAATTCAAGAGAGATGTTGAGGTGCTGGAAGGTGTTTGGAGAAGGGCAGCAAGGCTGGGGAGGGGCCTGGAGCACAGCCCTGTGAGGAGAGGCTGAGGGAGCTGGGGGGGTGCAGCCTGCAGCAGAGGAGGCTCAGGGCAGAGCTGATTGCTGCCTGCAGCTGCCTGCAGGGAGGCTGTAGCCAGGTGGGGTTGAGCTCTGCTGCCAGGCAGCCAGCAACAGAAGAAGGGGACCCAGCCTGAAGCTGTGGCAGGGCAGGTCTAGGCTGGATGTTGTTAGGAAGTTGTTGTCAGAGAAAGTGATTGGCACTGGAATGGGCTGCCCAGGGAGGTGGTGGAGTCTGTGTGGCTGGAGGTGTTGCAGCCAAGCCTGGCTGGGGCACTTAGTGCCATGGTCTGGTTGGTTGGGCAGGGCTGGGTGCTAGGTTGGGCTGGCTGAGCTTGGAGCTCTCTTCCAACCTGATTCTATGATCTTTGCTACTTGGGTATGACACCTTCTGGGGACTCACACACAGCCTTTTGTGGGGCCTGGATCCCTTTCCCATCTTTTCTCTGGGGTAGAAGCTTTCCCCATCCTGTCCATCTGCCCATCCATCTCCCATCCTCTCTTCCCAGCCCCATTTTTCCCCCTTGCTAGGACAAATCAGGTGGGAGCAGCTCCCTCACCTGTGGCTTGCTGAAGCCCCCTGCAGTGGTGCAGGGCATGTTTGCTGCTGCCTGCAGACCTCAGCTCCACATCCCTGGGGATCCAGCAGCAGAAAAGCTGGGATTTTGGTGATGGGAGGGGGGAAATATTCCCTAACACTCCTCTTTTCCTGGCTGGGGAGCAGCTGCTAACCCCTGGTGCATCAACCCCTCCATACCCCAAAACCTGGAGCAAGTCCCCATGTGCTCAGGGATTGTTTCCCACCCCCATCCTGGATGTCTGGGGCAGAAATGCTCCCTGGTTAGGGTTGGGCCAATAAGTGATTTAGAGAATAAAAACTTCCCTTGGGAAGAGCTGTGGGGCAGGATCTGCCCTGCAGCTGCAGTGCCTGATGCTGTTGGTCCCCATGAGAGGCATTCCCACAGGTGACCCCGCAGCAGATGCAGCAGCACTGGGGCTGATGGGGTCCTGGGGACCAGCCCCAGGTTCTGCCCTCCCCATTCTCAGCAGGCAACCAAGCCCAGCTTCCAGCCCCAAAATGGTGCTCCAGGATGCTCCCAGCCCCAAAAGGATGCTCCAGGATGCTCCCAGCCCCAAAATGGTGCTCCAGGATGCTCCCAGCCCCAAAAGGATGCTCCAGGATGCTCCCACCCCCAAAAGGATGCTCCATCACCACCCTGAGTGCTGCCAGAACCTCCTCACAAGCTCACCCACCCCTTCCCACTCCTCTTTTTGAGGCAGTTGAAGGCACAAACAGGCACCCAGCAGGTTCCACCTGAGCAGGAGGAGAAACTTGTTTGGTGTGAGGGTGCTGGAGGCTTGGAGCAGGCTGCCCAGAGAGGTTGTGGAGTCTCCTTCTCTGGAGAGCTTCCAACTCTCCCTGGCCACTGTGATCCTGGGCAAGCTGCTGTGGGTGCCCTGCTTGAGCAGGGGGTTGCACTGGATGAGCTCCAGAGGTCCTTTCCAACCTCACCATGCTGGAATTCTGGGATCTCCAGAGGTCTCTTCCACCTCTACCACTCTCTGATTCTATGACTTTGTTAATTTTCACTCTTCCAGTGCCTTCCCCCTGCCCCTGGGGAGCCTGAGGAACCCAAGGAGGGGGTTCCAGGAGCAGCCAAGCTCCCATGCAGGGCATTGGCCGTGATCAAACAGTGAGTGAGAGAATCCTCAGAAGGTGCAAACACCACTGAGAACTCAGGGACTCCACTTAATGACTTAGAAACAAGTTCTTGACCTACTTCCAACTTGTAGAAGCCTTCATGGCTTCTCAGAGGAGAAGAAATTAAAGGCACTGAGCTCTGCCTGCCTGCTGGTATTGGTGGGGGGAGGGTGGTGCTGAGCAGGAGGCCTCAAGTTGTGCCAGGGGGGAGGTTGAGCTTGGAAATGAGGAAGGATTTCTTCCCAGCAAGGGTCCTGAGGACCTGGCCCAGGCTGCCCAGGGAGGTGCTGGAGTCCCCAGCCCTGGAGGGGTTTCAGAGCCTTGGACATGTGGTGCTGAGGGCCATGGTTTGCTGGCAGTGACTTAGCAGTAGTGGTGGATTGTGAGCTCTGGGTGAGTGGTTGGGTTTGGTCACAGGATGTTAGGGGTTGGAAGGGACCTCTGGAGATCATTGAGAAGAGGATCTCAAAAGGCTCTTCCAGCCTCAGCAGTTCTGTGATTCTGTGTGGCCCTTGGCCAAGATGCTCAAGGACACAGCAGCTCCCTTGTGGAACAGGGCAGGAGGAAAAAGTGGAGAGATTGAGACTGGAGATGAGGAAGAAATTCTTTGGAGTGAGGGTGGTGAGACATTGGCACAGGTTGCCCAGGGAGGCTGTGGATGTCCCTTCCTTGGAGGTGGTCAAGGCCAGGTTGGATGAGGCCTTGAGCAACCTGTGCTGATGGGAGGTGTCCCTGCAGGGGGGTGGAGCTGGAGCCATCCATCCACCCATCCACTTATCCACCCATCCATCCATCCATAGAATCATAGAATCAGGCAGGGTTGGAAGGGAGCACAAGGAGCAGCCAGTCCCAACCCCCTGCCATGCCCAGGGACACCCTACCCTAGAGCAGGCTGCACACAGCCTCAGCCAGCCTGGCCTCAAACACCTCCAGCCATGGGGCCTCAACCCCCTCCCTGGGCAACCCATTCCAGCCTCTCACCACTCTCCTGCTCAACAACTTCCTCCTCACCTCCAGCCTCACTCTCCCCACCTCCAGCTCTGCTCCTTTTCCCCCACTCCTGGCACTACCATCCATCTATCCATTCATCCACACATCCAGCCATTCCATCCATCCATCCATGCATCTATCTATCCATCCATTCATTCCATCCCTCCATCCATTCCATCCATTCATTCCCTCCATCCATCCATTCCATCCATTCATTCCCTCCCTCCTTCCATCCATCCATCCATTCCATCTATTCATTCCCTCCATCCCTCCATCCATTCCATCCATTCATTCCATCCCTCCATCCATTCCATCCATTCATTCCCTCCATCCATCCATCCATCCATTCCATCCATCCATTCATTCCCTCCATCCCTCCATCCATTCCATCCATTCATTCCCTCCATCCATCCATTCCATCCATCCATTCATTCCCTCCATCCATCCATTCCATACATTCATTCCCTCCATCCATCCATTCCATACATTCATTCCCTCCATCCATCCATCCATTCCATCCATCCATTCATTCCATCCATCCATCCATCCATTCCCTCTATCCATCCATCCATCCATCCATCCATCCATCCATTCCATCCATTCATTCCCTCCATCCATCCATCCATCCATCCATCCATCCATTCATTCCATCCATTCATTCCCTCCCTCCATCCATCCATCCATTCATTCCATCCATCCCCCCACCCATGCCTCTATCACAGAGATGCCCCTGCCCATGGCAGGGGTTAGAACTGGCTGACCTTTGAGACCCCTTCCAACCCAACCCATTCAGTGCTGCTCTGATGCCACAGCTGAAGCCAGAGCCAATTCCCACACTCATTCTCCAGCTTCCATTCTGAAGCCAGGAGCAGGAGGGAATTTCTCCTGGCTCTGAAAGACCTCATTACTAGAACCCAAAAGAGAAGGAAAGACAAACCCCTCCCCAAACCCAAAATCAAAAATCAATCAATCAATCAATCTCTCTGAGACAAAAAAAGAGAGAGAGAGAGAGACCCAATTGAGTGACTTTTTTAGTGCCTCCTCTCCTAATCAATCCTCCCAGGAAAGAAACACTGATTAGAGCCAAGCTCATCGCTATGGAAACCACCAGTCCCTCCTCCCACCACCCTGCAAGGATGGGAAGGAGAAAATTGGGTGAGGAAAAGGCAAAAAAAAAAAAAAAAGAAAGGAAGGAAGAGGGAAAAAAAAAAAAAACCACCCAAAATCTGCCTGGTAACAACCCCCTGAGTGAGCTGAGGAGCAAAAAATAGTCCCTGGGAGCCCAGGAGCCGCCAAAGGAGCAGTCGGCAGCAGCAGGTGGGGAGGAGGAACTGAGAGTGGCTCCCAAAATATTGGGTTTTTTTTTATGGGAGGGAAAAGATGTTTTGGAGGAGGAGAGGATGTTCCTGTATCCCAGAGGGATCCAAGAGGGCAGCCTGGAAAAGAGAAGGCTCTAAGCAGACCTTGTGGTGGCTTTCCTGTACTGGAATGATCACACAAAGCCCGGGAGAGGCTGAGGGAGCTGGGGGGGTGCAGCCTGCAGCAGAGGAGGCTCAGGGCAGAGCTCATTGCTGCCTGCAGCTGCCTGCAGGGAGGCTGTAGCCAGGTGGGGTTGGGCTCTGCTGCCAGGCAGCCAGCAACAGAAGAAGGGGACCCAGCCTGAAGCTGTGGCAGGGCAGGTTGAGGCTGGATGTTGTTAGGAAGTTGTTGTCAGAGAGAGTGATTGGCACTGGAATGGGCTGCCCAGGGAGGTGGTGGAGTCTGTGTGGCTGGAGGTGTTGCAGCCAAGCCTGGCTGGGGCACTTAGTGCCATGGTCTGGTTGGTTGGGCAGGGCTGGGTGCTAGGTTGGGCTGGCTGAGCTTGGAGCTCTCTTCCAGCCTGCTTGGTTCTGTGATTCTGTGATTCTCTGTCCCCTCTCACCAGTGATGGGTGGCAGTGAGAAGTTGTTGGCAGAGAGAGTGACTGGCATTGGAATGGGCTGCCCAGGGAGGTGCTGGAGTCGCCATCCACCAAAGATCCCATTCTGTGCTCCACAACCTCCCTGGAGGTGTTCAGGACCAGGCTGGAGGAGGCCTTGAGTGACCTCTTCCAGCGGGAGATGTCCCTGCCTGTGGCACAGGGGGGTTGGAACTGGCCGAGCTTGGAGCTCCCTTCCAACCTAACCCATTCTGTGACTCTGATTCCAAGGGACACTCAAAGCCACCAGCCCCTTCCCCACTCCCGGCCCTGAAGGGTTCCACCCAGCCCCTTCTCAGCGCTTAGCAGCTGCAGTGGATGGGAACTCATTAAGAGGCTGCTTAATTGCCCTCTCAAGCGCTGCCGTTAATTGCTTTGGCCTCTTTCCATGCCCACCTCGGGCGGCAGGGGTCTGCTGGGGGTTGCTTTTTCACCTCCCTCTCGTTCGCGCTGGGGGTGAGGAAGTGCTGAGGCTGCTGCAGCCCAGCCCCGGGGCCGCTCCGCTCCCCTGCAGCACTGCCACGGCCCCGCGGGGCACAGCGCCGGGGCTGGGCACGGTGCCAGCCCAGCATGGCAAATCCTGCTCTAGGGCCCGGCCTGCCCAGCACTGCCCCGCACCCAACAGGGCTATGTGGGCACTTCTCTTGGCACTGGGGCCAGCCCCACGTGGAGGGACCCAGGATTGTGCCCCAAAGCCTGGCTTTTAACCCTGTAACCACTCGGGGTGGCACTGCCAGCTGGGCATTGTCCCCAGTCACCCTGCCCCATAACCACTCGGGGTGGCACTGCCAGCTGGGCACTGTCCCCAGTCACCCTGCCCCATAACCACTCGGGGTGGCACTGCCAGCTGAGCACTTTCCCTAGTCACCAGCCCCATAACCACTCGGGTGGCACTGCCAGCTGGGCACTGTCCCCAGTCACCCTGCCCCATAACCACTCGGGGTGGCACTGCCAGCTGGGCACTGTCCCCAGTCACCCTGCCCCCATAACCACTCGGGTGGCACTGCCAGCTGGGCACTGTCCCCAGTCCACCCTGCCCCATAACACTCGGAGTGGCACTGCCAGCTGAGCACTGTCCCCAGTCACCACTGCCCCATAACCCACTCGGGGTGCACTGCCAGCTGGGCACTGTCCCAGTCACCCTGCCCCATAACCACTCGGGGTGGCACTGCCAGCTGGGCACTGTCCCCCAGTCACCCTGCCCCATAACCACTCAGGGTGGCACTGCCAGCTGGGCACTGTCCCCAGTCACCCTGCCCCATAACCACTTGGGGTGGCACTGCCAGCTGGGCACTGTCCCCAGTCACCCCTGCCCCATAACCAACTCGGGGTGGCACTGCCAGCTGAGCACTGTCCCCAGTCACCCTGCCCCATAACCACTCGGGGTGGCACTGCCAGCTGGGCACTGTCCCCAGTCACCCTGCCCCATAACCACTCGGGGTGGCACTGCCAGCTGAGCACTTTCCCTAGTCACCCTGCCCTCAAGGGCAGTGCTCAGGGGGGGCAGCAGCTCTGCCCTGAGGGGGGACAGCGCCCAGGGGTGGCAGCAGCTCTGCCCTGGGGGGCAGTGCCCAGGGGTGGCAGCAGCTCTGCCCTGGAGGGTAGTGCCCAGGGGTGGCAGCAGCTTCTGTCCTGGGGGGCAGTGCCCAGGGGTGGCAGCAGCTCCTGTCCTGAGGGGCAGTGCCCAGGGGTGGCAGCAGCTCTGTCCTGGAGGGTAGTGCCCAGGGGCAGTGCTCAGGGGGGGCAGCAGCTCTGCCCTGAGGGGGGACAGCGCCCAGGGGTGGCAGCAGCTCTGCCCTGGGGGGCAGTGCCCAGGGGTGGCAGCAGCTCTGCCCTGAGAGGGGGCAATGCCCAGGGGTGGCAGCAGCTCTGTCCTAGGGGGCAGTGCCCAGGGGTGGCAGCAGCCCTGCCCTGGGTGGGGGGGGATTGCTCACGTATGCTGGGGAGGGCTGGAACCCAATGGGGCATAAACCAGCCCGAACTGGGTGAGGGTGTCCCTAAAGCCTGCCTCTGACACCCCCTGGGGGCCCAGGTGGCACCACTCTCCTACAGATGCCAGCCCAGTTGTGCCCAGCACCTGGCACACACTCTGCCAGCACCCTGCCTGTCACTGGTGCTGAGCTCAGCCCCACAGCCCAGCGCCAGGTCTGGGCTGGGTTCAGGGGGCAGGAGGTTATGTCTGGTGAGATGCTGCCCAAGGCAGGTTGGCATGGGACAGGGATGCCCTCTGACCACGCTGGTAGGGCCCACAGGCAGCTGCCCAAACCTCTCCTTGCCACCACTACACAACTGCTGAGCTCCAGGGGGGCAGAGACCATCCCAAGGACAGGATTAAAGCCTTGGTGCTCGCTGGTGAGCACTGAGGGGCTCACAGCAGCCTGCTGAGAGCTCTGCTTGCAGCCACCAAGCCACAGACACAACCCCCAGGGGCACAGTTCCCAGAGCTGGGATTCCCACGGACAGGATTCCCAGAGATAGGACTCCCAGAGCTGGGATTCCCAGAAGGTAATTCAACAGATCCCAGCACCCATCCTGCATGGACCTCTCCATTCCTCCAGCTCTAGCCCCCCCACCCAGCAAAAAAAAGAGGGTGACAACCTGGTGTCCCCCAGAGCAAAGGACAAGGTGATGTGACCACAGCCAGGGCTGCAGTAGCAGAGCCAGGGGGCACAGAGGACAAAGGCATGGCTAGGATGGGCAGCAGGGTGGGCAGCAGGATGGGCACCAGGAGCCTCAGCCCTCGGGGAGGGGTCCTGCTCCCTGCGAGCTCCACACCTGGTCCCAGCCCCACAGCATCATCCCCACAGTGTCCCTACTGTGGTACCCATGGCCATGGGGCTCCTGATGGCCACACTGCCATGCCAGGGGATGCCACCCTCCAGCAAACATCACCACCCCACCCCCTCCCGATGCTATTTCCAGCCCTGGGGAGCAAAGAGACACCAAAGACCCCCCCCAAAAAACCTTGCTGCACTCTGACCACCCTGCGATGCCCACCCTGCTGCGGGGACTCAATGCCAGCCCTGTGACACTCCAGTGCCCATCTCAGGGCTGCTGCTGTGTCCTCCCTGAGCTGACCCGAGGGGAAACTGTGCCAGATGCTGCAAGAGGGGGTCGGGAAGGGACCATTTTTGCCTCAGAGTCCCTGCGGCTGCCGAGGGGAATTGGCGAGCAGGCGGTGACCGTCTGGAAGTGGCGGCAGAGGAGGGGACAGGAGGGGACAGGAGGCGCGGGGGGGGGGGGATCCGGTGTGCAGATGGGCAGACCATGCCCCAGGGGCACGCCAGGCTTGCAGGGAGGGGGAGGGGGACAGGGCTGGGTCCTGAGCCAAAACAGGAGGGGATAAAGAAACCAGAAAATATCAGGGGGGGACTGGAAAGGGTCAGGGCAAAGCTGCCCAGGCAGTGCCAGGGTCCCCTCCTGGGGCTGGGGGACAGGGTGCAAGGGAGCAGGGACCCTGGCTGAACCCCACAGCCGGAGGAGGAGGAGGAGGATGTGTTGCAGGAGAGAGCCCCGAGGGGAAGGGACAAGGACTCTCGGCTTGACAGCTGCAGGCACCAGCTGAGGGAGCAGCATTAATCTGAGCCACTACTGCTCAGGAGTGGAGAGCAGACAGGTTCTCCCGTGGGCTCACACTGGCCTCAGCATCCCTCACTGTGCTGATCCAGCATCCTCTGCTGCCACTCTGAGCACCCTCCACAGTCACCCAGAGCGTTCTCCACTCACGCCCAGCACCCTCCCTCCCCTCCCGCCCTGAGCACTCTCCACGATCACCACAAGCATCCTCCACTCCTACCCTGAGCATCCTCCGTGATCACCCTGAGTATCCTTAACTCCCATCTGAGCATCCTCCATCATCACCCTGAGTATCCTTGACTCTCAGCTGAGCATCCTCCATGGCTCTAAACATCCCTGATTCCCACCTGAGCATCCTCACGGTGACCCCAAACATCCCTGATTCCCACCTGAGCATCCTCCATGGTGACTCCAAACCATCCTGATTCCCCACCTGAGCATCCTCATGGTGACCCCAAACATCCCTGTTTCCCATCTGAGCATCCTAATGGTGACCCAAAACATCCATGATTCCCATCTGAGCATCCTCCATGGCCTCCAAACATCCCGATTCCCATCTGAGCATCCTCCATGGCTCAAAACATCCCTGATTCCCACCTGAGCATCCTCCATGGTGATCCCTAACATCCCTGATTCCCACCTGATGCATCCTCATGGTGATCCCTAAACATCCCTGATTCCCACCTGAGCATCCTCATGGTGACGCCAAACATCCCTGATTCCCACCTGAGCATCCTCACGGTGACCCCCAAACCATCCCTGATTCCCATCTTGAGCATCCTCCTTGGCTCCAAACGTCCTTGATCCCCACCTGAGCATCCTCATGGTGATCCCTAACATCCCTGATCCCCACCTGAGCATCCTCATGGTGATCCCTAAAATCCCCTGAACCCCACCTGAGCATCCTCATGGTGATCCCTAACATCCCTGATTCCCACCTGAGCATCCTCACGGTGACCCCAAACATCCCTGATTCCCATCTGAGCATCCTCCATGGCTCCAAACGTCCTTGATCCCCACCTGAGCATCCTCATGGTGATCCCCTAACATCCCTGATCCCCCACCTGAGCATCCTCATGGTGATCCCTAACATCCCTGATCCCCACCTGAGCATCCTCATGGTGATCCCTAACATCCTGATTCCCACCTGAGCATCCTCACGGTGACCCCAAACATCCCTGATTCCCCATCTGAGCATCCTCCATGGCTCCAAACGTCCTTGATCCCCACCTGAGCATCCTCATGGTGATCCCTAACATCCCTGATCCCCACCTGAGCATCCTCATGGTGATCCCTAACATCCCTGAACCCCACCTGAGCATCCTCATGGTGATCCCCTAACATCCCTGATTCCCACCTGAGCATCCTCACGGTGACCCCAAACATCCCTGATTCCCATCTGAGCATCCTCCATGGCTCCAAACGTCCTTGATCCCCCACCTGAGCATCCTCATGGTGATCCCTAACATCCTGATCCCCACCTGAGCATCCTCATGGTGATCCCTAACATCCCTGATCCCCACCTGAGCATCCTCATGGTGATCCCTAACATCCCTGATTCCCACCTGAGCATCCTCACGGTGACCCAAACATCCCTGATTCCCATCTGAGCATCCTCCATGGCTCCAAACGTCCTTGATCCCCACCTGAGCATCCTCATGGTGATCCCTAACATCCCTGATCCCCACCTGAGCATCCCTCATGGTGATCCCTAACATCCCTGATTCCCACCTGAGCATCTCACGGTGACCCCAAACATCCCTGATTCCCATCTGAGCATCCTCCATGGCTCCAAACGTCCTTGATCCCCACCTGAGCATCCTCATGGTGATCCCTAACATCCCTGATTCCCACCTGAGCATCCTCATGGTGATCCCTAACATCCCTGATTCCCACCTGAGCATCCTCATGGTGACCCCAAACATCCCTGATTCCCACCTGAGCATCCTCCATGGCTCCAAACATCCCTGATTCCCACCTGAGCATCCTCATGGTGACCCCAAACATCCCTGATTCCCACCTGAGCATCCTCATGGTGACCCCAAACATCCCTGATTCCCATCTGAGCATCCTCCATGGTGACCCCAAACATCCCTGATTCCCACCTGAGCATCCTCCATGGCTCCAAACATCCCTGATTCCCACCTGAGCATCCTCCATGGTGACCCCAAAACATCCCTGATTCCCACCTGAGCATCCTCCATGGTGACCCCAAACATCCCTGATTCCCATCTGAGCATCCTCCATGGCTCCAAACATCCCTGATTCCCACCTGAGCATCCTCCATGGTGACCCCAAACATCCCTGATTCCCACCTGAGCATCCTCCATGGCTCCAAACATCCCTGATTCCCATCTGAGCATCCTCATGGCTCCAAACATCCCTGATTCCCACCTGAGCATCCTCATGGTGACCCCAAACATCCCTGATTCCATCTGAGCATCCTCCATGGTGACCCCAAACATCCCTGATTCCCACCTGAGCATCCTCCATGGCTCCAAACATCCCTGATTCCCACCTGAGCATCCTCCATGGTGACTCCAAACATCCCTGATTCCCACCTGAGCATCCTCCATGGTGACCCCAAACATCCCTGATTCCCACCTGAGCATCCTCCATGGCTCCAAACATCCCTGATTCCCATCTGAGCATCCTCCATGACTCCAAACATCCCTGATCCCCACCTGAGCATCCTCCATGGCTCCAAACATCCCTGATTCCCACCTGAGCATCCTCATGGTGATCCCTAACATCCTCCACTCCCCTGGGACATGCCCACCTTGGCCTTTGTACCAGGCTGTCCCTGCAGGATGGCACCAGGAGATAAGGTGCCAGGCAGATGCACCACTCCAGTGCCATGCCCACAGCTCCTCGAGTCCCACCCTGGCAGAGTTCCCAAGGCCATTCCCAGCCCTTCAGCTTCCCAATCCCTTCCCCCAGAGCTCTTTGCCTGTCCCTCCCCCAGCAGAGCTGCCCTGCACTGCCTTTGGCCCCAGTGCTCCCAGCATGCAGGCGATGGGAAAGGGCCTCACTATCGATCCTCTTATGGGAAGAGACCAGACCCACCCAGGGCATTAATTAGCCCTAATTGAGGTAATTAGCCCTGGAGCCAAGCACCAGGTCAGCTCCCAGAGCTTGCTCCTGCCCTGCCTTTGGCTGTGTCCCTGTGGGGCTGTGTCCCTGGGCCAGGCACAGTGGCCATGTCCTCTGCTTAGATGACACCAGTCTGGGCAGTGAGGATGATGAAGGTGCTGGGGCACAGCCAGGCCAGGAGCCCACACGGCTCAGCCACTGCTGGTGGCTTTACAGTGCCACTGCTGCCAGCACCACCCCCGGGGTGCCCGAGGGGTGCAGCATGCTGCAGTGTCACCTGCTCCAGCCTCCCCCCGAGGGGACAGGTCCCCCTGCCTGGGTCAGAGCCAGGCTATGGCCCTGGGGACCAACTGGGTGCCAAAAGGCTGCGTGGGGGTTCCTGAACCATCCCCACCATGGCTTGCAAACAGCTCCCAGCTGAGTCTGGGGGTCCCACTGGCCCCAGGGGGGTGCAGTTGGGTTTGCTGCAGCCCCCAAGCCACTCGAGGACCCTCCAAAGCCAAGCTGCAGCCCCTCCCCTCCAAGCTTCTGCTTCCTCAACTGCCCAAGTTCTGCAGAGCCTCCCAGCCCCAGACCTGAGCTCCCTGTGGGCTGCCAGCAGCTGAGCCCTGATGGGGGAGGGAGGGAGGAAAGTGCTGGGGATGGACCTTGAGGCCTGAGCTGCCCTTGCACAATTCTGTGCCCACCTCCCTGGGCAGCCCATTCCAGTGCCAATCACTCTCTCTGACAACAACTTCCTAACAACATCCAGCCTCAACCTGCCCTGCCACAGCTTCAGCCTCTGTCCCCTTCTTCTGGCCCTGGCTGCCTGGCAGCAGAGCCCAACCCCACCTGGCTACAGGCTCCCTGCAGGCAGCTGCAGGCAGCAATGAGCTCTGCCCTGAGCCTCCTCTGCTGCAAGCTGCACCCCCCAGCTCCCTCAGCCTCTCCTCACAGGGCTGTGCTCCAGGCCCCTCCCCAGCCTTGCTGCCCTCCTCTGGGCACCTTCCAGCACCTCAGCATCTCTCTTGAATGGAGGAGCCCAGAGCTAGACACAGTAGGTGAATTTGTTGTCCCCCAGCACTGCCAGGTCCTTCTCTGCTTCCCAGCAGCTCCCTCCCCAGTACCACTCCAGGGATTGTTCTTCCCCAGTCACAGGACTCTACCCTTGCCCTGGTTGAGCTTCATCAGGCTCCTCCACCCAACTCTCCAGCCTGGCCTGGTCTCCCTGAATGGCAGCACAGGCTGAGAGGGTGTCTCAGCCACTCCTCCCAGCTTCGTATCACCACCAATCTGCCTGGGGGGTCCACTCTGTCCCTTCCCCCAGGTCACTGATGGATTGCTCTTCACACAGCAGCCACCAGCAGCCCTTCCCCAGCAGTGCCACTGAACAAAGCAAGAGCAGGAGCCAGCCTGGCCACGGAGCTCAGCAGCACCTCAGGGGCTCTGCAAGCTCTCAGTCCATCTGCTGGCTCTGATGATGGTTTAATTTCTCCTCCTCCTCCTCTTTCCTGCTATCACTGCAAGGACCACCATTGATTTTTCATAGCATTCATTTTTCTCCTAGCAGAAAGCCACCTGGGAAGGAATCAAATTGCTTATCAGCAGCTAAACACTTAGAGCAGCTCCGTCTCTTTCAGCAGCCAAACTTCAGCAGCTCGATAAGAGACAAGATCAAGTCTGGCTGGACAAGCCACATGCTCCCAGGCACCACTTAGGCCACCAGCTTCTAGGCTTTGCTGAGCACATCATGCATCAACCTTTAGTCCCCATGCTCACAGCTTCATTGTCAGCTCTTTTCACACTCACAAAGTGACTCAGGGTGGAAGGGATCTCAGAGGTCATCTCCTCCAACCCTCCTGCCATGGGATGCCTCTCTCAGCTAGACTTGGTTGTCCAAAGCCTCATCCAACCTGGCCTTGAACACCTCCAGGCAGGAGACAGCCACAGCCTCCCTGGGCAGCCTGTTCCAAAGCCTCATCCAACCTGGCCTTGAACACCTCCAGGCAGGAGACAGCCACAGCCTCCCTGGGCAGCCTGTTCCAAAGCCTCATCCAACCTGGCCTTGAACACCTCTAGGCAGGAGGCAGCCACAGCTTCCCTGTGCAGTCTGTTCCAAAGCCTCATCCAACCTGGCCTTGAACACCTCCAGGGAGGAGGCAGCCACAACCTCCCTGGGCAGCCTGTTCCAAAGCCTCATCCAACCTGGCCTTGAACACCTCTAAGGCAGGAGGCAGCCACAACCTCCCTGGGCAGCCTGTTCCAAAGCCTCATCCAACCTGGCCTTGAACACCTCCAGGGAGGAGGCAGCCACAACCTCCCTGGGCAGCCTGTTCCAAAGCCTCATCCAACCTGGCCTTGAACACCTCTAAGGCAGGAGGCAGCCACAACCTCCCTGGGCAGCCTGTTCCAAAGCCTCATCCAACCTGGCCTTGAACACCTCTAAGGCAGGAGGCAGCCACAGCTTCCCTGTGCAGTCTGTTCCAGAGCTTCATCCAACCTGGCCTTGAACACCTCTAGGCAGGAGGCAGCCACAACCTCCCTGGGCAGCCTGTTCCAAAGCCTCATCCAACCTGGCCTTGAACACCTCCAGGCAGGAGGCAGCCACAACCTCCCTGGGCAGCCTGTTCCAAAGCCTCATCCAACCTGGCCTTGAACACCTCTAAGGCAGGAGGCAGCCACAGCTTCCCTGTGCAGTCTGTTCCAGAGCTTCATCCAACCTGGCCTTGAACACCTCCAGGGAGGAGGCAGCCACAACCTCCCTGGGCAGCCTGTTCCAGAGTCTCACCATCCTTGTACTGAAGAACTTCTTCCTCTAGCTGCAGCCTAACCCTGCTCTGCCTCAGCTTCAAACCATTCCCCCTTGTCCTGTCTCTAGACACCCTCAGGAAAAGTCTCTCTGAAGCCTTCCTGGAGGATCCCTTCAGCTATTGGCAGGGCTCTAAAGTCCCCCTGGAGTCTCCTCCTCTCCAGCCTGCACACCCTCAGCCTGTCCTCACAGCAGAGCTGCTCCAGCCCTTGAATCATCTTTGTGACCTCCTCTGAACTCACTCCAGCAGCTCTGCTCCTCTTGTGCTGGGGCCACCAGAACTGGGCACAGCATTCAAGGTGAGGTCTCATCAGAGCAGAGTCAAGGGGCAGAATCCCCTCTCTTGCCCTGCTGCCCTCACTCCTCTGGACACAGCCCAGGACAGGGTTTTTCTGTCTCCTCCTCTTCTCCACAAGGCAGAGCCCTCCAAGACATTTCTTTGCCAGTGCCCATCCCTCCCAGCTCTGTCGGGAGGGATCCAGCATGAATGATTTAGAGGCTTCCTCGGCCAGCCTCCTTCATTCCCTCGGGTGCACATTAGCAGGTCCTGCAAATTTAGACGTAGTGCTCTTTAATCGCCGCTTTAATTGCGAGCTGGAGAGCTCCTTCCCCGCGCCTGCCCTGCTGGAACAGCCCTGCCTGGCAGTAGCCTGCAGGCTCCGGAGGATGCTCGCCCGGGGGATGTCTCTCCACGGCCACCCACCCCCTGCGGTCCCTCCTGTGGCTCTTGGGGTGGCTTGAGGCTTTTCATGCTCCCCGAGCATCGGTTCCCAGCATGGGGCTGGCTCCAGATCTTCACTGCTGCCCACTCCCAGAGCATCCCCAGCCTGCCGGGCCAGCACCCAGCACCTCACAGCATCCCCAGGCACCCCAGCGGTCACCCAGCGGTGGAGATGGGCTGAGGGGGTCAGGGAAATGAGGAATGGGGGAAATGAGGGAGGAGAAGGTCAGGGTAACAAAGGGGTGTGAGAACAAGAGGTGAGGGGAAACAAGGGAAGGGGGGAAATGAGGGGGGAGAGGATAGCAAGGGAAGAGGGGAAACAAGAGGTGAGGGGAAATAAGAGGTGAAGGGAAACAAGGGAAGGGGGGAAATGAGGAAGGAGAGGATAGCAAGGGAAGAGGGGAAATGAGGGGTGAGGGGAAATGAGGGGTGAGGGGAAACAAGGGAAGGAGGAAAAGGAAGGGTGAGGGGAAACAAGGGAAGGGGGGAAACAAGGGGTGAGGGGAAATGAGGGGCCAAAGAAATAAAGGGCATGAGAAAAATAACAAGTGAAGGGAAACAAGGGATGAAGGGAAAATAAAGGATGAAAAGAAACAAGGGATGAAGAGAAAATAAGGGATGAAGGGAAACAAGGGATGAAGAGAAAATAAGGGATGAAGGGAAACAAGGGATGAAGAGAAAATAAGGGATGAAGAGAAACAAGGGATGAAGGGAAACAAGGGATGAAGAGAAAATAAGGGATGAAGGGAAACAAGGGATGAAGGGAAACAAGGGATGAAGAGAAAATAAGGGATGAAGGGAAACAAGGGATGAAGGGAAACAAGGGATGAAGAGAAAATAAGGGATGAAGAGAAAATAAGGGATGAAGAGAAAATAAGGGATGAAGGGAAACAAGGGATGAAGAGAAAATAAGGGATGAAAGGAAACAAGGGATGAAGGGAAACAAGGGATGAAGAGAAAATAAGGGATGAAGGGAAACAAGGGATGAAGAGAAAATAAGGGATGAAGGGAAACAAGGGGCTCTGGGACTGTGGACATGAGGGAGAAGGGGAAATGAGAGGCTGTGGGAACAAGGGACAAGGGGAAACGAGGCAAGAGGGGAGGGAAGAGGGAAGAGGAGGGCATATGAAGGGCTCAGGGGCCCAAGAAAAGGAGGTGGAGGAGGGGAGCAGGGAAATGAGAGACAAGTGGCAATGAGGGACGGGGGGGGGAAAACGAGGGGCTCACCGTCCCTGAAGCCTGTCAGCCCCCCATTTCCATGGCAACCATGCAAATGTGCCAGCTTTCCATCCTCATTAGGGAGCCAGCAGCAGCACAAACAGTGACTGCAGCAGATTACATGCCCATTACGAGCAGTCGCACCTTCCGAGCGCTGCTAATTACACCTAATTGTGCATTTAATTGTCTAATTGAAAACCCCCATCCAGAGTTCAGCCCCCGGCTCTTCCCCCCCGCCCTCTTTCCTGGCCCTGGGAAGGTGGCTGGGGGGGCAGCTTTGCCCCTGCTGTCCTGGTGTTGTCCCCACGCTGGGATCACGGTGCGAGGACAAAAGATGCCGACTGATGTCGGAGGCTGATTCGCACCGGTGCCGGGAGCTGGAGGCTTGGTGGCCTAAAGTGGGCAAATAGGGGCAGGAAGGGTGGTGGGGACAGCAGGGGACAGCAGGAGATGGTAGGGGATGGTCGTGAAGCCCTTGAGGGTGCAGCTGGAGAAGGGGATGCCACACAAGGCCGGGGGGTGGGAGCATAAGCCCACCCTCTGCACATCCTTCAGTAAGCCAACCTTGGCAGCTCCTCTCCAGGCTGGGCGGCGGAGGGGTCACACCCCTGAGGCTCTTGGTGCCCCTGCGTGAGCCCCATGGCTCCGGCAGCAGGGTGGGATGGACTCACAGCCCCTCCCCCTACACCCTGACCCTGGGAGGCTGCAGTGGGAAGGATGCCAGTGCCAACATGGCGCGGCACAGCATGGCATAGAGCAGCAAGGCATGGCATGGCACGGCACTGTGCACACAGCATGGCATAGAGCAGCATGGCATGGCATGGCACAGCACTGTGCACACAGCATGGCATAGAGCAGCATGGCATGGCATGGCATGGCACTGTGCACACAGCATGGCATAGAGCAGCAAGGCATGGCATGGCACTGTGCACACAGCATGGCATGGCACTGTGCACACAGCATGGCATAGAGCAGCATGGCATGGCATGGCACTGTGCACACAGCATGGCATAGAGCAGCAAGGCATGGCACGGCACTGTGCACACAGCATGGCATAGAGCAGCATGGCATGGCATGGCACAGCACTGTGCACACAGCATGGCATAGAGCAGCATGGCATGGCATGGCAGGGCACTGTGCACACAGCATGGCATAGAGCAGCATGGCATGGCATGGCAGGGCACTGTGCACACCGCATGGCATAGAGCAGCGTGGCATGGCATGGCAGGGCACTGTGCACACAGCATGGCATAGAGCAGCATGGCATGGCATGGCACTGTGCACACAGCATGGCATAGAGCAGCAAGGCATGGCATGGCAGGGCACTGTGCACACAGCATGGCATAGAGCAGCATGGCATGGCATGGCAGGACACGGCTCTGTGCACACAGCATGGCAAAGAGCAGCAAGGCATGGCATGGCACTGTGCACACAGCATGGCATAGAGCAGTAAGGCATGGCATGGCATGGCACTGTGCACACAGCATGGCAAAGAGCAGCAAGGCATGGCATGGCATGGCACTGTGCACACAGCATGGCATAGAGCAGCAAGGCATGACATGGCACGGCACTGTGCACACAGCATGGCATAGAGCAGCAAGGCATGGCATGGCATGGCACTGTGCACACAGCATGGCATAGAGCAGCATGGCATGGCATGGCACTGTGCACACAGCATGGCATAGAGCAGCAAGGCATGGCAGGGCACGGCACTGTGCACACAGCATGGCATGGCAGGGCACATCAGGGCATGGCACTGTGCACACAGCATGGCATAGAGCAGCATGGCATGGCAGGGCACAGCACTGTGCACACAGCATGGCATAGAGCAGCATGGCATGGCAGGGCACGGCACTGTGCACACAGCATGGCATAGAGCAGCATGGCATGGCATGGCATGGCACTGTGCACACAGCATGGCATAGAGCAGCACAGCATGGCATGGAAGGGCACGGCACTGTGCGCACAGCATGGCGTGGAGCAGCAAGGCATGGCATGGCAGGGCACGGCTCTGTGTGCACAGCATGGCACGGCATGGCATGGCAGGGCAGGGCATGGCAGGGCACAGCTCTATGCACACAGCACGGCACGGCATGGCATGGCAGGGCACGGCATGGCAGGGCACGGCTCTGTGCGCACAGCATGGCACAGCATGGCATGGCAGGGCACGGCTCTGTGTGCACAGCATGGCATGGCACAGCATGGCAGGGCACGGCTCTGTGCACACAGCATGGCACAGCATGGCAGGGCACGGCTCTGTGCGCACAGCATGGCACAGCACGGCATGGCAGGGCACGGCTCTGTGTGCACAGCATGGCATGGCACAGCATGGCAGGGCACGGCTCTGTGCACACAGCATGGCACGGCATGGCAGGGCATGGCTCTGTGCACACAGCATGGCACGGCATGGCAGGGCATGGCTCTGTGCACACAGCACGGCACGGCATGGCAGGGCACGGCTCTGTGCACACAGCATGGCACGGCATGGCAGGGCATGGCATGGCAGGGCATGGCTCTGTGTGCACAGCATGGCATGGCATGGCAGGGCACGGCTCTGTGCGCACAGCACGGCATGGCAGGGCATGGCTCTGTGTGCACAGCATGACATGGCATGGCAGGGCATGGCTCTGTGTGCACAGCATGGCACGGCACGGCAGGGCATGGCTCTGTGCGCACAGCATGGCATAGCAGGGCACGGCTCTGTGCGCACAGCACAGCACGGCATGGCATGGCATGGCATGGCAGGGCATGGCTCTGTGCACACAGCATGGCATGGCATGGCAGGGCACGGCTCTGTGTGCACAGCATGGCACGGCATGGCACGTCATGGCAGGGCACGGCACGGCTCTGTGGACGCAGCGTGGCACGGCATGGCACAGCACCACATGCAGCCAGCCTGGCAGGCTCCGGCAGGCGGCAGGTGCCAACCGAGCTTTGCTTTTGCAGCCAATTAAAGGAGAAGCAGAGAAACAAAGAAGTGAGAGCCCAGTTCGGAGCGCCGCTGAGCTCTGCCAGGCGGAGGTGGGGACGCTGAACGTCTCCTGTCCCCACCCAGCTCCGGGGCTGGAGATGCCTCCCACCCCCCATGGAGCCCCACTCCGCAGTGGGGTCACCACCTCGGGGTGGAGAAGGAGCCTGTGTGAGTTGAGCCTGCCCTGCCCCTGCGGGCAGCCACGGGGTGCGTGACAGCGGCCGGGACTCAGCTCCCAGCAGTCCACATCCCAACATCCCAAACCATTGCCTCTGAGGCTGAGCCCACCCCTCCAGCAGCCAACGCCAGCAAGCTTCTGCGTTAAGAGAGTCACCGCTTGCGGCTCTCACAGCCTCATGCCCGTGCTGGCAGCAGCGTGTGGGGTGGCATCACCCCTGGGTTCATTTTTCATCCAACCACCTCTGCAGCTCTCATCTTCACACAGAGAACAGACAAACCTCACTGACAACAACGGGCACCCCGGAGGAAGAGTCACTAAGTCACCAGGAATCACCCCCCCCCCTGCCCCCAGGTTGGTTCTTTGGTCTCCCAGATGATGGGAGGAGCAGCACAAACCAAGGAGCTTTGATTTCATCCCATCCCAGCAGCATCAACGTCTCCAGCAGCCCCTGCCGAGCTGGGGCAGGGCTGGTGGGCATCTGGCAAGTGGATCCTGGGGTGGGGGAGCACTGGAGAAAAGCAATAAATGGAAGCAAAATCCAGTGGTGGCTGTTTTCCCCCTGGGAATGGACAGCCAGGACCATGTTGGCTATTTGGGTGCTCCAGAGCAGCTGCCCAGGATCCCAACTGTGCCAGGATCCCAACTGTGCCAGGATCCCAGCTGTGCCGTGGCCCAAAACCCAGTTTCCCAAACTGGTTCAGGCACAACTACTGCCCTGAGGTCTGGGCTGCACAGGGTGGAGCAGGCAGGGCTCTGCCTGCACTGGGCAGGGCATGTGGTCCCTGCAAGACCTTCATTCTGCCACCCCAACATGGGGGACTTTGTGCCCAGTGGGTGCCAGGAGCACCCTGGCACCCTTCAGCTATGAAGCATCCTCAGTCACCACGAGCATCCTCTGTGTCTGCAGAGGACGAGGGATCAAGGGCACATTCCCCTGGTCCAGAGGGGACAAGAGACCAGGGACACAAATGACCAGAAGCACATCCCCCTGGAAACCAGGAGGGATGTGAGAAGGTGCTGCAGGGTCACAGTGGCACCCAGGGAGGTGCCTGAGGGAAAGTGACCTGGCAGTGAGGACCAGCTGGTGGCATCACCCCAGGACGGGCTGCATGTTGCCTGTGCTGTTTTGTTCAGGGGAAACTGAGGCACAGGCTGGCTGGGGAGAACTGTTCTCACTGGGTAGCCCTGCTGCTGGCACAAGCTGAGCCCACAGCTACGGGGCACAGCTTCCCAGGCAGCTCCAGTACATACCAGTCCAACCCCATGCCCAGCAGCTGGGGACACTGGGAGCATGGCTGACACCCCACAGCACAGAGGGCCCAGGGCAGGTGTCAGGGCTACCTGGACAAGTGCTGTCCCCATGCCACAGGTGGCTCAGAGCAGCTGAAGCAGAGGAGAGAAGCAGAGCTGGGGTTAGGCATCCTGCCCGCTGCCCACTGCCCCTTCCCAAACCTTGGCACCGGCTGCTCCATGTGTCCCAGCCACATCACCCTGGGGATGAATATTGGTCTCAGACACCCAGGGGGATCCTCTGATGGCACTTGTCCTGTCCACCACTCTGGGGCTGGCTCAGCCCAGGGCTGTGGGTGGGCACCTCAGGCAGGCCACCCAGTGGCACCTTTTCTCCATGGGTGCCATTGCTGTGGGAGGGAGTGCTGGGGGCATCTTCCCACAGACAGCAGGATGCAGGCTGCTGTCCCCAGAGCCGGGAATGAGCTTGGGAGAGCATCCTGCAGGCTGGGAGGGGGTGAGAATGGGGTGGGAAGGTCAGCAGTAAGGGACAGTTTTGGAGCCAAGCCTTTGGGGCTGCCGGCAGCAGCAGGACACACAGGACAAGAGGTGAGGGGAAAGCTGGATCCCAGCCTGCAGCACAAAGTTCGTCTGGGTGCAGGAGCTGCTCTGCCAGCCCTGGAGCTCACAGCGATTCCGTTCCTCCCCCGGAACAAACGGATGCAAACCTCTCGGATCTGGGATGGCTCAGGGAAAGAACAGCAACAACCTGTCTGGGAGCTGGGTGGCAGGAAAAGCAGCGACCCAGAGGCAGAACTCCCCCCCGCCGGCAAAGCCCAGCTTGGCTGATCCTGACCGAGGGCAAGGTGAGCACGGTGCGAAGCAAGGCTCCACAGAGCTGTCCCGGGAGACAGCTGGGGACGCCAGGCCGATCCCGCTGGGAAGAGCAGGACTTCCCCCAGGGATGAGCTCACCGCAGCTCTGCTCCCCAGGGTTGAGGGCCAGCTCCCAAGCTTCCCACATGCCCCTAGTTAAGCCAGGTCCCCCCTCATCTACCCAAGAGTGAGGACCCCTCCCCACTCGCTGCCTCCTGAAGGATGGAGAACGACCACGAGCCACGCCGGCAAGAAAGTGCCGGTCAGCAGGATGTCACCGCCAGCTCCAGAGCGCATCTGCAGCCTGCTGCCATCGCTGCCTCCATCCATCCATCCATCCACCCACCCACCCACCCACCCATCCACCCATCCATCCATCCATCCCATCGCCCCCGGCCCCTGGGGACACCCCAGGCTGACCACACGCCTTTCAGCAGCCCTCTCCTCATTCTCCTCACCACGACAAGCCTCGGGCAAGTTGTAGGAAGCTGGTTCTCCGTTAACCGTCAGCCCACCCGGGATAAGGAACCACAACCTCCTCAGCGCTGGTGTTAGAGGGAAAGCCTCCAAATCCTCTCCCCTCCCCTCGCTCCCCTGGCCCAGCGGCCTGGTGAGGATTGATTCAAGGGCGGGGGCAAGCTCAGCATCCCACTCCGACAGACGCCAACAGCCCCACTCAATCCAACCTCTCCCGTCTCCCTGCCCCAGCAGCCCAGCATCTCCCGGCCGCGGTCCCGCTCGGCAGCGGGAGAGTTTCCAAAGTGCTGGCAACGGCTCCAAGTTTCCCTCTCGCCCCGACTCGGGGGACCAGCACCCCCTCAAGATACATCCTTGGAGTCTCCAGGATGGGAAAGCAGCGGTGGGAGCCAAGTCGGAGGGAAGAATTAGCAGTTGGGAACAAAGCTCACACCTGCTGGAGACGCATCCCCAGGCGCTAGCAGCGCTAGGAGCTGGTTCCCATCCATCTCCTCACAGCCGCAACCGGGCTGAGGCGAGAGGACGAGGCAGGGGCATCGCCTTCCTCCTCGGTTATTACACGTTTTGGTTGGGTTTTCCTGGGTGGTAGCGAAGCATCCCCGAGCTGGTCCCACAGCAAGGTCACCGCCGAGCCGGAGCGGGCAGCGGTGCCAGGCAGCATCGCGCACAAAGCACAGCCAGGCATGCTGATGAGCTGCCCCTCGCCTTACCAGCTGCAGGCAGCAGAATCCGACCAGCGTGCATCTCCCGTTGCATCTCCCCATGGTTTGCCCAGCCGAAGACTCAGGATTGCCCCCACCGTGGCCTTGGCGTCGCCGTCCTCCAGCTCCTCAGCAGCCTCCCCTCCTCGGGCACAGCCTCCGCCCGGGCAGCATCAGGGGGGCACCAGCAACATGTCCCCGTTCTCCAGTCTCCGGTCAACCCCAGCGCTTCTTTCACAGCAGCCTGGCCGCCTCCCGCATCCTGCCGGCTTAGCACAGAGGCGGGCAGCGCTCAGGAAGGGGCATCGCCGCCCTTCTCCTGCTTTCCCCCCTCCCCGTTACCCCAAACCTCGCTCCCGCTCCCCCCACCCCCGGAGCCCGCTACAGCCCGCGGTGCAGGCTCCCCGTGGCCGCGCACAGCTCGCCATCCATCCCCGGGGCGCGCAGGTTTGCGCGGAGCCCGCCCGGCCCCTCTATTGTCTCTCCCGCACAGCCGCGCTCCGCGCTCCGGGGGCGGGCGGGGAGGAGGCGCGGGTGGGGTCGGGGGCGCGCCGGGCAGGGCGGGCCGAGGCCGCCGGAACAAGGCGAGACGCGCTCCCGGCGGGGCCCGGCGGGCGGCGCGGCCGGGCCGAGAGCGGGGAGGCAGGGCCGGGCCGGGCAGGCAGCCCCGAGCCGAGAAGGCAGCTCCGAGCCGAGAGGCAGCCCCGAGCCGAGAGGCAGCACCGAGCTAAGAAGGCAGCCCCGAGCCGAGAGGCAGCACCGAGCCGAGAAGGCAGCACCGAGCCGAGAAGGCAGCTCCGAGCCGAGAGGCAGCACCGAGCCGAGAAGGTAGCACCGAGCCGAGAGGCAGCACCGAGCTAAGAAGGTAGCACCGAGCTAAGAAGGCAGCACCGAGCCGAGAAGGCAGCACCGAGCCGAGAAGGCAGCACCGAGCCGAGAAGGTAGCACCGAGCCGAGAAGGCAGCACCGAGCCGAGAAGCATCACCGAGCTGAGCCCTCAGCGGCCGCCGGAGGCGCCGGGCACCGCCGACCCTGCGCCGCAGCCGGAGGCAGGCGAGACAGCCGATCGCGGCAGCCTGTCCCCATCGGCTCTTGTCTTTTTAGTCGCTGATTTGACTTAGTCTTGTTTGGGTTCCCCCCTCCCCCCTTTCTTTTCATTCTCTCTCTCTCCCCCCCCCCCCAGGAGCCAGGTGGGGCTGGGTTAAGTCGTGGCGATTCGCAGCTGCTGGAGAGCTGCTGCCCTCCCCCCTTCTTTATGATGGTTGTTATTCCAGACCCGCCTGGACGCGTTCCTGGGTGATCTGCTCTGGGTGACCCTGCTCTGGCAGGGGAGTTGGACTGGATGAGCTTTGGAGCTCCCTTCAGCCCCTGACATTCTGTGGCTCTCGGTGCTGCTGGTTAATGGTTGGACTCGATGATCTTAAAGGTCTCTTCTAACCGAAACGATTCTGTGGTTGATGTCCTCGGCCCTGCGCTCCTCCGTTGCTGCCTGGACCCGCAGCGACCTGCCCCCTGGGATGGTCCTGCCAGGGCAGCAGCTGGGCTTGCAGGGAGGACAGATGGCCCAGCCCTGGGAGGAGAGCTCTGAGGTCCCCCCGCAGAGCCCTGCTCCGCAGCCTGGCCCCAAGTTCCCCTGCAGAGCACAGCTCCGCAGCCCGGCCCCAGGTCCCCCCAGCAGAGCACAGCTCCACAGCCTGGCCCCAGGTCCCTTCACAGAGCACAGCTCCACAGCCTGGCCCCAGGTCCCTTCACAGAGCACAGCTCCACAGCCTGGCCCCAGGTCCCTTCACAGAGCACAGCTCCGCAGCCTGGCCCCAGGTCCCTTCACAGAGCACAGCTCCACAGCCTGGCCCCAGGTCCCCCCAGCAGAGCACAGCTCCACAGCCTGGCCCCAGGTCCCTTCACAGAGCACAGCTCCACAGCCTGGCCCCAGGTCCCTTCACAGAGCACAGCTCCACAGCCTGGCTCCAGGTCCCTTCACAGAGCACAGCTCCGCAGCCTGGCCCCAGGTCCCTTCACAGAGCACAGCTCCACAGCCTGGCCCCAGGTCCCTTCACAGAGCACAGCTCCACAGCCTGGCCCCAGGTCTCCCTGCAGAGCACTGATCGACAGCCTGGCCCCAGGTCCCTTCACAGAGCCCTGCTCCACAGCCTGGTCCCAGGTTCCCCCGCAGAGCACAGCTCCACAGCCCAGCACTCGGCAAGTCCCGGGCCGGGAGCATCCTTTGGCTCCTCTCTCTGCTCCCCCAGGGCTCGCAGGCTGACGTCCGGCAGCTCTGGGTAAGGAGGTTGGTGCAGCAGAGCTGGCAGGGTACAGCCTCTGCTTTCCTTTGTTGTTCTTTCACAGCTCACCTTCAGGGGGACCGGAGAGTGCACATCTGCCGAGGACCAGCCGGGATGCTGCTTCTCAGTGCTTTAGAATCCCAGGATCCCAGCAGGGTGGAGGCTGAAAGGGATCTCTGGAGATCATCCAGATCAAGCCTCCTGCTAAGGCAGGGCACCCACAGCAGCTTGCCCAGGAGTACAACGCCCAGCTGGGATTGGAATCTCTCCACAGAAGGAGACTCCACAACCTCTCTGGGCAGCCTGCTCCAGCCCTCCAGCACCCTCACACCAAACAAGTTTCTCCTCCTGGTCAAATGGAACCTCCTGGGTGCCAGTCTGTGCTCACTGCTCCTTGGCCTGTCCCTGGGCACCACTGACAAGAGTCTGACCCCAGCCTCTTGCCCCCCACAGCTCCTTTCTCTCTTGCTGGGCATTGCTCAGATGCCCTCTGGGGCTGCTCTTCTGCAGGCTCTCAGCCTTTGCTCCTCACAGAGCTGTTCCAGCCCCTTCAGCATCTTCTCAGCCTCTTCTGGTCTCTCTCCAGCACTTCCCTCTCTGTCTGGAACTGGAGACCCCAGAACTGGACCCAGTATTGCAGATGTGGCCTCACTGGAGTAGAGCAGACAGGGAGAAGAACCTCCCTTTGCCTTCTGGCCAGACTCTTCCTCATGCATTCCAGGACAGCAGTGGCCTCCTTGGCCAGAAGAGCACATTGCTGTCTCTGAAATGCCACCCAGCAAAAGGGCTTGGAAACAGTTTGCTGCTTTTCAGCTCTCAGTTGTATGAGGCAGCATCTCCTAAAGCAGCCTCACACCCTCCTAAACCAGCTCCACACAGGACTGGACTCATGTATGGGTGTGGGTCTGGCCATGGTCTAACCTGGCCCATCCAAGCTTGCTAAGGCCCAGCCAGAGCACCCATCCCTGTCCTCTGCTGGGACCACTTTCCACACCTGGAGCTTTTCTTTCACCCTCCACGTTGGGAATTTCTCTTCCTTCCAGCAGTTCTGCGCTCCCAGGAGTGTTTTAGGAGGCTCCCAGGTGGCTGTAGGATGAAGTTTTGCTTCCCTGTGTGCACAAACAGTGCAATGGGTTCACAGGATCACAGAATGGGTTAGGTTGGAAAGGACCTCAAAGCTCAGCCAGTTCCAACCTCCTGCCATAGGCAGGGACACCTCCTACTAGAACAGGTCACTCAAGGCCTCATCCATTCTGGTGCTGAACACCTCCAGGGAGGTGATCAAAGATCCCATTCTGTGCTTCTGTGCTCCACAACCTCCCTGGGAAACCTGTGCCTGGCTCTGGGGCCTGAGATTCAGCACCAACCCAGATCATCTCCCTCAGCTGGGTCATGGCTCCACGGGTGTCAATGCCAACGCCATGCTGGGGTGTTTGGGGGGCACCCACTCACCCCTGGGTGAGGTGTGGATCCATCCAGCTCCCACTGCCCGCTGCTGGCAGCAGCTGCTGGGCACCCTGCACAGCTCTGTAAGGGCTCTGGGCACGGCAAGCAGGGCAGGGGGTGGGAGATGCTCATCCCTCACTTCCCTGTGGGCTCCTGGCTTGGCAATTAGGGGCAAAGCCCTTTTCCTCCCCCCCCCCCTTTTAAACAAAGAAGATGCTGGAGTGGCATCTGGGCACCACTGGCACCACCTCTGGAGTCTCTCTCCCCTCTGGTGCTTGGGCATAATTACAGCAACCCTCACCCGGGATTAATTAAGCACTGAACCCATCTGCCAGCCCCCACCCTGCTGCCAGCCCCCGGGGCACGGCCAGGGGCACAGTGTTGGTCTCAGGGCACGGCCAGGGGCACACTGTTGGTCCCAGGGCATGGCCAGGGGCACGGTGTTGGTCCCAGGGCACAGCCAGGGGCACAGTGTTGGTCTCAGGGCATGGATAGGTGCACACTGTTGGTCCCAGGGCACAGCCAGGGACACAGTGCTGGTCCCGGGGCACGGCCAGGGGCACAGTGCTGGTCCGGGGGCATGGCCAGGGGCACAGTGCTGGTCCCGGGGCAGGGAGCTGCTCCCACGGTGGCTCCGGGGCTGCTCCCGAGCTCCGCGGCTCTCCTCTCCTCGCTCCGCGGCTCTCCTCTCCTCGCTCCGCGGCTCTCCTCTCCTCGCTCCGCGGCTCTCCTCTCCCCGCTCCGCGGCTCTCCTCTCCCCGCTCCGCGGCTCTCCTCTCCTTGCTCCGCGGCTCTCCTCTCCCCGCTCCGCGGCTCTCCTCTCCTCGCTCCGCGGCTCTCCTCTCCTCGCTCCGCGGCTCTCCTCTCCTCGCTCCGCGGCTCTCCTCTCCCCGCTCCGCGGCTCTCCTCTCCCCGCTCCGCGGCTCTCCTCTCCCGGCTCCGCGGCTCTCCTCTCCCCGCTCCGCGGCTCTCCTCTCTCCGCTCCGCGGCTCTCCTCTCCCCGCTCCGCGGCTCTCCTCTCCCCGCTCCGCGGCTCTCCTCTCCCCGCTCCGCGGCTCTCCTCTCCTTGCTCCGCGGCTCTCCTCTCCCCGCTCCGCGGCTCTCCTCTCCCCGCTCCGCAACTCTCCTCTCCCCGCTCCGCGGCTCTCCTCTCCTCGCTCCGCGGCTCTCCTCTCCCCGCTCCGCAACTCTCCTCTCCCCGCTCCGCGGCTCTCCTCTCCCCGCTCCGCGGCTCTCCTCTCCCCGCTCCGCGGCTCTCCTCTCCCCGCTCCGCAACTCTCCTCTCCCCGCTCCGCGGCTCTCCTCTCCCCGCTCCGCAGCTCTCCTCTCCTCGCTCCGCAGCTCTCCTCTCCCCGCTCCGCGGCTCTCCTCTCCCCGCTCCGCAGCTCTCCTCTCCTCGCTCCGCAGCTCTCCTCTCCCCGCTCCGCGGCTCTCCTCTCCCCGCTCCGCGGCTCTCCTCTCCTCGCTCCGCGGCTCTCCTCTCCCCGCTCCGCGGCTCTCCTCTCCCCGCTCCGCGGCTCTCCTCTCCCCGCTCCGCGGCACAACACTTCCCGTGGGGCAGTTAGCAGAGCCCTTCCCCGCCCCAGCTCTGCTCCCACCCCTGGGGCTGAGCTGTTTGCATCCTTCCATTCCCCATCCGCCGGTGCTGGATCCTCTGCAGCATCCCTGAGGAGCAGACTGCAGCTCCCAGACTCCTGCAGAGGCCCAGGGCTGCAGGAGCCCTCCCCGGGGCCTTCTGGCTCATCCCCCTGGGCAGCGATGGGAGGCAGGAGGTGGCAGCTGCTGGGCACCAGCCCTGCCCCAGTGGGGTCTCATCTTTCCTGGACTGGAAGCAGGAGCTCTGCAGGGTCTCTGCATTCAAACCTGAAGCTCCAATCCATGGATGAAGGTCAGTGAAGGAGTTGGGTCGGGGGGGGGTCAATAGTTTCCTGACACTTAAACCCCACTCATGCTCCCCAGCCCACTTCTGGCTGCTCCTAAGGTCACTTTGGCTGTGACAGTGGAGGAAGCAGGAGCAAGAGATCAGGTCTGGGCCAGCCCCAGGGGCTGCAGGAGAAACACCACAGTGAGGGAGGTCCTGCTGATGGGGTCCTGTGTCCCTGCAGCCAGACACTGCTCTGGGACAGGAGCCACTCCAGGTGACAGACACAGGGGACACTGCACACATCCAGCGCCCAGGATCTCACCTCTGAGGTCCTGTGTCACTGCAGGACACTGCTCTGGGATGAGAACCACTCCAGGTGACAGACACAGGGGACACTGCCACACACCCAGTGCCCAGGAGCCACTCCAGGTGACAGACACAGGGGACACTGCCACACACCCAGTGCCCAGGAGCCACTCCAGGTGGCAGATACAGGGGACACTGCCACTCACCCAGTGCCCAGAAGCCACTCCAGGTGACAGACACAGGGGACACTGCCACACACCCAGTGCCCAGGAGCCACTCCAGGTGACAGACACAGGGGACACTGCCACTCACCCAGTGCCCAGGAGCCACTCCAGGTGGCAGACACAGGGGACACTGCCACTCACCCAGTGCCCAGGAACCACTCCAGGTGACAGACACAGGGGACACTGCCACTCACCCAGTGCCCAGGAACCACTCCAGGTGACAGACACAGGGGACACTGCCACTCACCCAGTGCCCAGGAGCCACTCCAGGTGACAGACACAGGGGACACTGCCACTCACACAGTGCCCAGGAGCCACTCCAGGTGACAGACACAGGGGACACTGCCACACATCCAGCGCCCAGGATCTCACCTCCGAGGTCCTGTGTCACTGTAGCCATCTGCTGGCAGCAAGACACTGCTCTGGGACAGGAGCCACTCCAGGTGACAGACACAAGGGACACTGCCACACACCCAGTGCCCAGGATCCCAGCTCCTACGTCTTGTGTCACTGCAGAACACTGCTCTGGGATGAGAACAACTCCAGGTGACCAACACAGGGGACACTGCCACACATCCAGTGCCCAGGAGATCACCTCACCTCCTGGGGAGCATGCAGCCAGGTTTTGCTGCCTCCCCACAAGCTTCTGGGTCTATTTTGGCCCCCAGTGTGTCATCCTTCATGGCCCACAGCAGGGCTGGGACAGGAACCACTCCAGGTGACAGACACAGGGGACACTGCCACACACCCAGTGCCCAGGAGCCACTCCAGGTGGCAGACACAGGGGACACTGCCACACATCCAGTGCCCAGGAGATGTCCCCTCAGCTCCTGGGGAGCATGCAGCCAGGTTTTGCTGCCTCCCAAGCTGCTGGGTCTGTTCTGCCCCCCCAGTGTGTCCTCCTGTGTGATCTGAGCTAGGTTCTCCAGTCATGCTCTGGCAGGGGGTTGGACTTGATGCCCTCTGGAGGTCCCTTCCAACCCCTGCCACCCTGTGAGCCTCTGTGGCCCACAGCAGGGTGATCAGGGGCAACCCTCACGGGGACCTTGGGCCTCTCTTCCCATGGCACTGCACAAACTGCACCTGCATTTCCCTGGCTGCAGCAGATTCATCCTGACCCAGGATGGTGCAGGACAGCCCTAGGGCATGGCACTGCTGGGGGGGCAGTGTTGGGTGGCTGGGGGCTGGCACCCAGCCCTTGAGATGGGCTGGGGGGAGGCAGTGAGAGGTGAGAGATGCCTGCTACAGCCCAAGCCAGGGCAGCAACAGGGTGGGGGGATGCAGAGGATGGAAGCTGCTGTTGTGCAGCTCATCCTTGTCACAGCAGATAATGACCTGCAGCTTGCAGAACCCCACCTTGGGTGGTCTCAGAAGGCCCAGCTGAGGTCCAACCCCCAGGTGAAGGGCTTGGGGTTGGTAGAAGAGAAGAAGTGGCAGGAGACAGCAGCTGTAAAAAGCTCTCTGTTTCAGTTCTGACTGTATAAAAACACCAAGAGAACACAGGCAGGGCATGCTCAAGCCACCAATGGACTTGAGGTTACCATTTTCAGGTGGGGTGCTGCAACCAGAGCCAAATTCCTTTCAAATCCCAATTTTTCCTTCCTCCCCCAAAGAAGAAGGGAGAGGAAAGCTGTGGAGTGAGGCTGCCGCAGCCTGCAGGGGGAGGCTTGGCACATCCAGCTGCCTCAGCCTCCTGCCACTGCCAGGGGTAGGAGAGGGGCTGGCAGTGGGCAGAAGCAAATCAACCTGCTGGCTGTAGAGCTTGGAGCATCAGGGCACAGCTGCCAGCAGCTCCTCCTTGCCTTCACTGGATCTCCCCCATGTACAGCCTCTTGTCGCTGGATGCGGAGAGGACTGAGGGAGAGAGAGAGAGAGAGAGAGAGTGAGAGAAGGAAACAGCAGCCTGAGGCCTGCCCAGTGGCAGCACTGGCATCAGATGGATCATCCTGCTGCTGGAACTGCTCCAGAAAGGCAAAATCCCTCCCAGACCACTGCATGGAATTGCTGCTCTGACACAGAACCAGAGTCAGAGACATTCAGGCTGGCAAAGCCCCTCAGGAGCACCAAGCCCAGCCCAGGTCCCTGCTCTGCAAGGTGCAGCCCAAACCACAGCCCCAAGCACCACAGCCAAAGGACTTCTAACCACACCCAGGGCTGGGGACTCCACCACCTCCCTGGGCAGCTCATTCCAGTCCTTGACCACTCTTGCTGGGAAAAAAGTGCTTCACAATGTCCAGTCTGAACCTCCCCAGAGGCAGCTTGAGGCCATTCCCTCCTGTTCCATCACCATTTACCTGGCAGCAGAGACCAGCAGCAGCCTCTGCACAACCTCCTGTCAGGTAGCTGCAGGCAGTGCTGAGCTCTGTCCTCAGCCTCCTCTCTTTCCCACTACCCATCCCCAGCTCCCTCAGCAGATTTATTCTCCAGGCCCTTTCCCAGCTCCAACTCCTCATCACCTGTTTGGCTTCCCGGAGGCCATTCCACATCCCAAGCCTGTGTCTGGGCTGTCACCCAGTCCATCCTCTTGCACTCAGCAGGGACATCCCTGAGCAGGTTACTCAGAGCTCCAGCAAGCCTCAGCTCCAACGACTCCAGAGATGGAGCCTCCACCACCTCCTTCAGCAACCTGCTCCACTCCCTGCCCACCCTCACTGTGCACAGCTTCCTCCTGATGTGCAATCTGAACCTGCCCTGCTCCAGTTCCAAACCATTGCCTCTCATCCTACCCCCACTCTGTGCGAGCTGCTGCAGGGTGAGGTGTCCCTGGCCATGGCAGGAGGGCTGCAACTGGATGAGCCTTGGAGTTCCTTCCAGCTCTGACAGCTCTGGGATTCTCTGAGGCTCTGCAGGGAGATCTGCCCAGGCTGGATCCCTGGGCTGAGGCCAGTGGGATGAGGTTCAACAAGGCCAAGAGGGACAGGACCTCATCTCCCCATCTCTTCCCACACTGCTCTGGGTGCAGCCCAGGCTGCCCTTGGCCTTCTGGGCTGGCACTGCCCAGGGCTGGCTCCTCCTTCAGCAACCTGCTGCCCTCTCTGCCCACCCTCACTGTGCACAGCTTCCTCCTGCTCTCCACTCTGAACCTGCCCTGCTGCAGCTCCAAACCACTGCCTCTTGTCCTGTCCCCACAGCCCCTTCTGAGCAGGCCCTCCCCAGGCTGCCTGCAGCTCCCCTGCAGACACTGAAGTGCAGCTCTGAGGTCTCCCTGCAGCCTTCTCTTCTCCAGGCTGCACAGCCCCAACTCTGCCAGCCTGGCCCCACAGCCTTCTCTTCTCCAGCCTCTGATCATCTCCACCCTCTCCATCAGCTCCAGGTCTCTCTTGTGCTGGGGTCCCACAGCTGGCCCCAGCCCTGCAGCTTTGGTCTCCCCAGGGCAGAGCAGAGGGGCAGGATCTCCTCTCTCCAGCTCTGCCCACGCTGCTCTGGGTGCTGCCCAGGCTGCCCTTGGCCTTCTGGGCTGGCACTGCCCGGGGCTGGCTCCTGGCCAGCTTCTCCCCACCAGCAGTCCCTGGCTGTTGATGCATCCTGAGCAGCTCTTTGCACCGTGAGGAGCCTTGGGATGCAAAGTGGGCAGTGCCTGGGGTCTGGGTGCCACCAGAGGGCACAGCCTGGCCAGGAAAGCTGCACCAGGATCACCTTAACTCATCAGAACAGGCACAACGCCACTGGCACCCAACTTCCACCCCCCTGAGGCACTGGGAAAGGCTCTTTGGGGGCCTGAAGACACAACAGCCAAAAGAGGAGCCCAGAAGCACAGCTCCTGGCACTCAGTAGAGTTTCAGCCAAGGGCAGGAGAGCTCTGAGGGCTTTCTGGCAGCTTCCAGCGTCCTGCTCTTGAGTCACAACAAGCCCAGGAAGGCTCCAGGCTTGGGGCAGAGTGCCTGGAATCTGCCTGGTGGAAAAGGACCTGGAGGTGCTGGGTGACAGCAGCTGAAGATGAGCCAACAGTGCCCAGGTGGCACCAGCAGCCTGGCCTGGCTCAGCAATGGTGTGGCCAGCAGGAGCAGGGACTCTCCCCCTGCACTGGGCACTGGTGAGGGCACAACTTGAGTGCTGGGTTCAGTTTTGGGTCCCTCACTCCAGGAAGGACACTGAGGAGCTGGAGCAGGTCGAGAGAAGGGCAAGAAAGCTGGGGAAGGGTCTGGAGAGCAGGGCTGGGGAGGAGCAGCTGAGGGAGCTGGGGGTGTGCAGTGTGGAGAAGAGGAGGCTGAGGGCAGAGCTCAGTGCTCTCTGCAGCTCCCTGGGAGGAGGTTTGAGCCATGTGGGGTTTCAGCTCTTCTCCTAGTAGTAAGTGACAGGGCAAGAGGAACAGCTTCAATTTGCCCCAGGGCAGGTTTAGGTTGGACATGAGGAACAATTTCTTCCCCTTGAAGGTTGTCAAGGCCTGTCCCAGGCTGCCCAGGGCAGTGGTGGAGTCCCCAGCCCTGGAGGGGTTTCAAAGCCTTGGAGATGTGGTGCTGAGAGCCATGGTTTGGTGCTGGCTTAAGGGCTGTGCTGGATGACCTCCTCCAGCCTGCATCATTCCATGGCCTCTGTGGCTCTGGATCAGCACCGTGGGCTGGGTGCAGCAGCTGGCAGGCTGAACACTCCCAGTGGGAGCAGGACTCAGCTGCCTGGCTGCCATGCAACTCCTGCCTGGGGGTTTCATGCTGCTTTGCAGCCCAGGGACTGGCTGAGGAGCAGCTCAGCACAGCACATGGACGTTGATGAGGGGACAGAGTCTGCTCAGCAGGTCTGCTGCTGACACCAAGCTGGGAGGCTTGGCTGATGCAGCTGCAGGCTGTGCTGCCATCCAGAGAGCCCTGGGCAGAGCTGGGCACAGAGGCACCAAATGAGGCTCAACAAGGACAAGTGCAGAGTCCTGCACCTGAGGAGGGGTAAGAAACTGCAGCAGAACAGGCTGGGAGGTGACTGCTGGAGAGCAGCCCCAAGGAGAGGGACCTGGGGGTACTGGGGGAGAGCATCCATGGCACAGCAATGTGCCCTGGGGGCCAAGATGGACATTGGGATCCTGGGGAGCACTCAGCAGAGTGTGTCCAGCAGATCAAGTGAGGTTCTCCTGCCCCTCTGCTCTGCCCTCATGAGACCTCATCTTGAGCACTGCCTTCAGTTTGGGGCTCCCCAGTTGCAGAGGGACAGGAACTGCTGGAGAGAGTCCAAGGGAGGGCTATGAGGATGAGGAGGGGACTGGAGCAATGCCTGGTGAGGAGAGGCTGAGGGCCCTGGAGCTGCTTAGTCTGGAGAAGAGAAGACTGAGAGGGGATTGAATCAATGTCTATAACTATCTGAGGGCTGGGGGTCAGCAGGGGGGCACAGGCTCTGCTCACTGCCCCCTGGGACAGGACAAGCAGCAATGGATGGAAGCTGCAGCACAGGAGGTTCCAGCTCAGCACAAGGGCAACTTCTTGCCTGGAAGGGTCCCAGAGCCCTGGCACAGGCTGCCCAGAGAGGTTGTGGAGTCTCCTTCTCTGGAGCCTTCCCAGGCCTGTCTGGCTGTGTTCTGTGTGCCCTGAGCTGCATTGTGTGGTCCTGCTCTGGCAGGGGGCTGGACTGGATGAGCTCTTTGGGTCCCTTCCAACCCCTGCCATCCTGTGATCCATGCACAACCTCAGACCATCCACTCCACACCAGCCAGCAGCCTCCAAACACACGGCAGGGCCATCAGTAACCAGGGAACAAAGCCACAGCTCATGGTCCTGCTGCAGGGACTGGCAGCCTCAGCACCACCCAGCTCCTGGCTTCACTTCAGGGCTGACTCCTGTCAGGTTTTGGCTGGAGGAAGGCTGTGACCTGCCTGCTGGTGCAAATGTTGCCATAGAAACCAGCAGCACCCTGCAGCCCTGCCCAGGCTGCATGCAGAGCTGAGAAGCTGAGAGGAAATCTGGGCTCAGCTAACACATGGGGCTGGAGAAGTCAGCACCAGCATTAGCTCACCCTGCACTGCTACCTGCTGCCTCCTGAAAGCAGCTTGAGCTGGGGTTGGTGTCTTATCCCAAGTACCAAGCCACAGGATGAGAGTAAATGGCCTCAGGCTGCCCCAAGAGAGGTTTAGGTTGGACATGAGGAACAATTTGTCCCCTTTGAGGGTTGTCAAGGCCTGGAACAGGCTGCCCAGGGCAGTGGTGGAGTCCCCATCCCTGGAGGGGTTTCAGAGCAGCACAGATGTGGTGCTGAGGGCCATGTCCTGGCAGTGCTGGGGTAAGGGCTGGACATGATCTGAAAGGTCTCTTCCAACCAAACCCATTCTGGGACTCCATGAGCAGACACCTCCAGAGTGGGAGCAGAACCTGCTGCACAGAAACCTTCTTTGCTTCCTTCAGGGGCTTGGGTGAGAGGCCCCAGACTGGAGACACTCCCCCAGGTGACCACTGGACACCAAACCAGAGAACCTCAGCAGGGTGGGGTTGGAAGGGACCTCTGCAGAACACCCAGCCCAAACCCTCTGCTCAAGCAGGGCACCCACAGCAGCTGCCCAGGAGCACATTGCCCAGAGGGGGTTGGAAGCTCTGCACAGAAGGAGACTCCACAACCTCTCTGGGCAGCCTGCTGCAGGCCTCCAGCACCCTCACACCAAACAAGTTTCTCCTCCTGTTCAGATGGACCCTCCTGGGTGCCAGTTTGTGCCCAGTGCCTCTTGTCCTGTCCCTGGGGGCCACTGACAAGAGTCTGGCCCCAGCCTCTTGCCCTCCATCCTTTCTCTCTTGCAGGGCATTGCTCAGACCCCCTCTGGGGCTCCTCTTCTCAAGCTGCACAGTTTATGGCTCTGTGTCTGGTTACATCCCTGATGTCCAAACCCAGGCATCCCAAACCCCTTTTGCAGGGCTCTTGGGAAGTCTGGACAAGCCTTTGGCTCCAGCAGCCAAGCCACAGCTCACAACTACTCACCCTGCTGCTGTTTGGGTGCCCCCTAGAGCAGGGCACAGCAGCAGGGCCCCAGAGCTCATCCCAGGACAGGGGCACAGCAGAGTCCCAGAGCTCATCCCAGGGCAGGGCACAGCAGCAGAGCCCCAGAGCTCATCCCAGGCCAGGGCATAGCAGGGCCCCAGAGCTCATCCCAGAGCTCATCCCAAGGCAGGGGCTCAGCAGCAGGGCCCCAGAGCTCATCCCAGAGCTCATCCCAAGGCAGGGGCTCAGCAGCAGGGCCCCAGGGCTCATCCCAGGGCAGGGCACAGCAGCAGGGCCCCAGCGCTCATCCCAGGGCAGGACACAGCAGCAGAGCCCCAGGGCTCATCCCAGGGCAGGACACAGCAGCAGGACCCCAGAGCTCATCCCAGGGCAGGACACAGCAGCAGAGCCCCAGGGCTCATCCCAGGGCAGGACACAGCAGCAGAGCCCCAGGGCTCATCCCAGGGCAGGGCACAGCAGCAGGACCCCAGAGCTCATCCCAAGGCAGGGCACAGCAGCAGGGCCCCAGAGCTCATCCAAAGGCATTCCCAGCCCCAATCCTTTCTCCAGGAGAGCAGCAGGCTGGAGCCTGCTCCCCCCTGCCTTGTCTGGTCCCCAGGGCACAGGCAGCTTCAGGGCTGTTTGCCAGGGCATCAGCAGCACTGAAACTCTCTGCCCAGCTGGGTGGAGGTGGTGGTGGGAGGGACACTCACTGATGGGCTCCTCGGGGTGGAATGCCAACTCGTTCACTGAGCCAGCATGGCCTGGCAGCTTGTACAGGATCCTCCTGGATGTGGTGTCCCAGACGTAGACAAACCTACAAGGGAGGGGTTAGCAGTGAGGAGGAGTGGGAGGGGAAAGCAGCTGCCCTCCTCACCCCCACCCCCCTCTCCTGCAGCACTTCCATCTCCCAGGGCTGAACCAGACACAGCTCTCGGTGTGGAGGAACAAAGAGCTTCTCAGGAGCAAAATGCTGCACTGCCAGCTCCAGAAGAGCAGAGCAGGGAGCAAACAGGAGCTGGCAGCTCAGCTTGGTGCCCACCACAGCGGCCCCATGCCACCCCTTGTGGCACAGAGGGAAGTGTGAGGCCCTTCATGGCAGCTCTAGGGTGGGCTAAGGGAGAGCAGCAGCTTTGGGAGTGGGGAGCAGGGTCCTCACCCTCACACAGCTCCCTGCTGGGCACCCTTGGTCTGGGCAAGCAGTGAGGGAGATGCCAGTGCTGCCCCAGCCCCTGCTGCAGCCCAACCCCTCACAGCCAACAGCTCTGCAGGTGCCTTTCCTCCTGCTCTGCCACTGAAGTCGTGAACCACTGCCCAGTTTGCACCAGACTGTGCCAGCCCTTGGGTGAAGCTCCTGCAGGCTCACCATGGGCTCCTACCACTGCTGGGTCCTGCCTGGGCTCCAGGATGCTTCCAGGCAGCAGGGCAGGAAGAATCTCCTGGCTGCAGGCAGGGAGGAGCCTCCAGATGACTCTTAGAAACCGACTCAGGGAGAGGGGGGGGAATGCTACTCTGTGGCACCACTGCTGCTCCCCAGCTCAGCACTGGCATCAGAACTCTCTGATGTCTGCAGCAGTGATCAGGAGCAGGGGGCTGAGGCTCCCTCAGTCAGATTGCAGGTGACACTAAACTGGGTAGCAGTCCTGATCTGCTGGAGGGCAGGGAGGGAAGGTTTTAAGGCCAGGCTGGATGTGACTCTGTGTGAGCTGCTGCAGGGTGAGGTGTCCCTGGCCATGGCAGGAGGGCTGCAACTGGATGAGCCTTGGAGTTCCTTCCAGCTCTGACAGCTCTGGGATTCTCTGAGGCTCTGCAGGGAGATCTGCCCAGGCTGAGGCCAATGGGACGAGGTTCAGCAAGACCAAGAGGGACAGGATCTCATCTCCCCATCTCTTCCCACGCTGCTCTGGCTGCTGCCCAGGCTGCCCTTGGCCTTCTGGGCTGGCACTGCCCAGGGCTGGCTCCTGGCCAGCTTCTCCCCACCAGCAGTCCCTGGCTGTTGGTGCATCCTGAGCAGCTCTTTGCACCGTGAGGAGCCTTGGGATGCAAAGTGGGCAGTGCCTGGGGTCTGGGAGCCACCAGAGGGCACAGCCTGGCCAGGAAAGCTGCACCAGGATCATCTTAACTCATCAGAACAGGCTCCTGCCCAGCTTCCCTGTGCTCAGCACTGCTCAGGCCACCCCTGGAGTGCTGTGTCCAGTTCTGGGCTCCTCAATTCAGGAGAGATGTTGAGGTGCTGGAGGGTGTTGAGAGAAGGGCAGCAAGGCTGGGGAGGGGCCTGGAGCACAGCCCTGTGAGGAGAGGCTGAGGGAGCTGGGGGGGTGCAGCCTGCAGCAGAGGAGGCTCAGGGCAGAGCTCATTGCTGCCTGCAGCTGCCTGCAGGGAGGCTGTAGCCAGGTGGGGTTGGGCTCTGCTGCCAGGCAGCCAGGACAGAAGAAGGGGACACAGGCCTGAAGCTGTAGCAGGGCAGGTTGAGGCTGGATGTTGTTAGGAAGTTGTTGTCAGAGAGAGTGATTGGCACTGGAATGGGCTGCCCAGGGAGGTGGTGGAGTCTGTGTGGCTGGAGGTGTTGCAGCCAAGCCTGGCTGGGGCACTTAGTGCCATGGTCTGGTTGGTTGGGCAGGGCTGGGTGCTAGGTTGGGCTGGCTGAGCTTGGAGCTCTCTGCCAACCTGCCTGATTCTATGCTTCTCACCCAGCAGCATCCCTAAAGTCCTTTGCTGCTCTCCAAATTCAAGCCTGCAATGCTCATGAATTCTACTGCAAGCAGCACAGCCCCAAGCACAACTCTCACCCAGCAGGAGCCCTCTGAGAACTCTCTGCTGCTGTGTTTAACTCAGGAGCTGATTTTAGTACAGCAGAAACCCAGGCAGTTACTTGTCCCTCCAACACCCCCCTCCAGTCACAGAAGGGTTTGGGGAGGAAAAGCCTTTCAAGCTCATGCTGACTCAGCCAAGGCTGGAGCTAACCCATGGCCCTCAGCACATCACTCAAACACCTGCAGGGATGAGGATTCAGACACCTCCCTGGGCAGCCTGGGCCAGGCTTTGAGAACCCTTTCAGTGAAGCAGTTTTTTCTCATGTCCAACCTAAACCTGCCCTGGGGAATCTCGAGGCCATTTCCTGTCCCCCTGCCCTCGCTGTAAGGCAGCAGAGCTCAACCCACAGCTGCCTCCAGCCTCCTCCCAGGGAGCTGCAGAGAGCACTGAGCTCTGCCCTCAGCCTCCTCTTCTCCACACTGCACACCCCCAGCTCCCTCAGCTGCTCCTCCCCAGCCCTGCTCTCCAGACCCTTCCCCAGCTTTCTTGCCCTTCTCTCGACCTGCTCCAGCTCCTCAGTGTCCTTCTTGGAGTGAGGGACCCAAAACTGAACCCAGCACTCAAGTTGTGCCCTCACCAGTGCCCAGTGCAGGGGGAGAGTCCCTGCTCCTGCTGGCCACACCATTGCTGAGCCAGGCCAGGCTGCTGGTGCCACCTGGGCACTGTTGGCTCATCTTCAGCTGCTGTCACCCAGCACCCCCAGGTCCTTTTCCACCAGGCAGATTCCAGGCACTCTGCCCCAAGCCTGGAGCCTTCCTGGGCTTGTGACTCAAGAGCAGGACGCTGGAAGCTGCCAGAAAGCCCTCAGAGCTCTCCTGCCCTTGGCTGAAACTCTGCTGAGTGCCAGGAGCTGTGCTTCTGGGCTCCTCTTTTGGCTGTTGTGTCTTCAGGCCCCCAAAGAGCCTTTCCCAGTGCCTCAGGGGGGTGGAAGTTGGGTGCCAGTGGCGTTGTGCCTGTTCTGATGAGTTAAGGTGATCCTGGTGCAGCTTTCCTGGCCAGGCTGTGCCCTCTGGTGGCACCCAGACCCCAGGCACTGCCCACTTTGCATCCCAAGGCTCCTCTCGGTGCAAACAGCTGCTCAGGATGCATCAACAGCCAGGGACTGCTGGTGGGGAGAAGCTGGCCAGGAGCCAGCCCTGGGCAGTGCCAGCCCAGAAGGCCAAGGGCAGCCTGGGCAGCACCCAGAGCAGCGTGGGCAGAGCTGGAGAGAGGAGATCCTGCCCCTCTGCTCTGCCCTGGGGAGACCAAAGCTGCAGGGCTGGGGCCAGCTGTGGGACCCCAGCACAAGAGAGACCTGGAGCTGATGGAGAGGGTGGAGATGATCAGAGGCTGGAGAAGAGAAGGCTGTGGGGCCAGGCTGGCAGAGTTGGGGCTGTGCAGCCTGGAGAAGAGAAGGCTGCAGGGAGACCTCAGAGCTGCACTTCAGTGTCTGCAGGGGAGCTGCAGGCAGGCTGGGGAGGGCCTGCTCAGAAGGGGCTGTGGGGACAGGACAAGAGGCAGTGGTTTGAACTGCAGCAGGGCAGGTTCAGAGTGGAGAGCAGGAGGAAGCTGTGCACAGTGAGGGTGGGCAGAGAGGGCAGCAGGTTGCTGAAGGAGGAGCCAGCCCTGGGCACTGGCAGCCCAGAAGGCCAAGGGCAGCCTGGGCTGCACCCAGAGCAGTGTGGGAAGAGATGGGGAGATGAGGTCCTGTCCCTCTTGGCCTTGTTGAACCTCATCCCACTGGCCTCAGCCCAGGGATCCAGCCTGGGCAGATCTCCCTGCAGAGCCTCAGAGAATCCCAGAGCTGTCAGAGTTGGAAGGAACTCCAAGGCTCATCCAGTTGCAGCCCTCCTGCCATGGCCAGGGACACCTCACCCTGCAGCAGCTCGCACAGAGTGGGGGTAGGATGAGAGGCAATGGTTTGGAACTGGAGAGAGGAGATCCTGCCCCAATTTCCAGCCACTTTGCCCCAAGCCTGGAGCCTTCATGGGGTTGTTGTGACCCAAGTGTAGGACTCAGCACTGGGCCTTACTGAGCCTCATCCCATTGGCCTCAGCCTGGCCAGACCCTCTGCAGCCCCTCCCTGCCCTGCAGCAGATGAACACTCACTGCCCTGGGTGTGCCTCCATCCCCTCCCTAGGGTCACTGATACAGACACTAAAGAGAACTGCTCCCAGCACTGATCCTTGCCACCAATGTCACATGAAAGCTGCTGCCAGACCTAGAGCAGCAGCTGCACAACTAACCCAGTGCCCTGGGGCTGCTCAGCCATAGGTTCAGCAGGCCACCTCCCCACCCTGCCTCCACCACTGCCCTCGCTGCAGGAGGAGAGTCACAGCTCGGGCACTCGCTGTGCCAGCTGGCCCTGCTCTAGCTGCACAGGCAGGGCTAAACCTCTCCCTCTCCTCTATCAGAGCCTTGTTAATGAGCTGATTGCTGCTGCCCTGGGCTGCAGCCTGCAGGAATTCCTCTCTCAGTGCCACCAGGAGCATGTCTGGATCTGCTCCAGCAGAGGATGCTACCCTTCACAGTGACCTTCAGTGTCTGGCTTCTTCCCTCTCCTGCCTTCCTCCCTCTCCCCATCTCCCTGCTCAGCTGCCCAGGCTGGCAGAATCCCTCCTGCACAAGCTACTCTAGGCAGATCTTTCTTTCTTCTTCCTCACTGAAGAAAGGACCAACAATGATCCCCAAAATGCCACTGCAGCCTCTTGGGAGCCACCACTCAGCAACTGAGCTGGGAGCTGTGGTCCCAGCACAGCTCATTCGGCACAGACCTGCCCCAGACTCCCTGTGCCTCACCAGGGGATCTCTTTCACTACCCTGACATCTCTGATCCTATTGTGGATCCCATGGCTGAGCAGAGAGCTCTGTGACCTCTGATCCTTTAGGTGGATCCCATGGCTGAGCAGAGAGCTCTGTCACCTCTGATCCTTTTGTGGATCCCAAGGCTGAGCAGAGAGCTCTGCCACCTCTGATCCTTTTGTGGATCCCATGGCTGAGCAGAGAGCTCTGTGACCTCTGATCCTTTTGTGGATCCCATGGCTGAGCAGAGAGCTCTGCCACCTCTGATCCTTTTGTGGATCCCATGGCTGAGCAGAGAGCTCTGTGACCTCTGATCCTTTTGTGGATCCCATGGCTGAGCAGAGAGCTCTGTCACCTCTGATCCTTTTGTGGATCCCATGGCTGAGCAGAGAGCTCTGTCACCTCTGATCCTTTTGTGGATCCCAAGGCTGAGCAGAGAGCTCTGCCACCTCTGATCCTTTTGTGGATCCCATGGCTGAGCAGAGAGCTCTGTCACCTCTGATCCTTTTGTGGATCCCATGGCTGAGCAGAGAGCTCTGTCACCTCTGATCCTTTTGTGGATCCCAAGGCTGAGCAGAGAGCTCTGCCACCTCTGATCCTTTTGTGGCTCCCATGGCTGAGCAGAGAGCTCTGTCAGCTGCTGATCCTTTTGTGGATCCCATGGCTGAGCAGAGAGCTCTGTCAGCTGCTGATCCTATTGTGGCTCCCAAGGCTGAGCAGAGAGCTCTGCCACCTCTGATCCTTTTGTGGATCCCATGGCTGAGCAGAGAGCTCTGTCACCTCTGATCCTTTTGTGGATCCCATGGCTGAGCTGAGAGCTCTGCCACCTCTGATCCTTTTGTGGATCCCATGGCTGAGCTGAGAGCTCTGCCACCTCTGATCCTTTTGTGGATCCCATGGCTGAGCAGAGAGCTCTGTCACCTCTGATCCAAATGTGGATCCCATGGCTGAGCAGAGAGCTCTGCCACCTCTGATCCTTTTGTGGCTCCCATGGCTGAGCAGAGAGCTCTGTCAGCTGCTGACAGTGCCAAGAAGGTTTCACAGCCCTGCAGAGCCTCCTCCACCACCACAACAGCAACACACAACCACCTCACTGCTGCAGTCAGAGCAGAAAGCAGCCCCCACAAGACCACAGAGAGGGGTTTGAGGTCTTCACTACTCCTGAGTCTTCAGATTATCTGAGCCTTCAGAGCCACCTCATTGCAGGAGTGTCTGCAGAGCAGCTCTGGGATCCAGGGCAGCAATGCAGGGAGGGGATCCAGGGCAGCAGTGCAGGGAGGGGATCCAGGGCAGCAGTGCAGGGAGGGGATCCAGGGCAGCAGTGCAGCAGCAACTCACCTGTCAGCTGATCCTCCAGCAATTTTACTCCCATCTGGGGACCAGGAGCACCTGAGAAGATTCTACAAACAGAGCAAACAGAGCAGAAGATCATGGCCAGATCTATTTCCAAGGGAAGATTCAGTTCTCCTCTTCTACTTGAATCCAAATCACCCCAAGGCTTTTAAATACCTCTGCTTTAATGCCCTCCCTTTAGAAGAGGAGAAGTGGATTACAGATTTGATCTTCTGGCTGGAAAACACTCAGAGCCTTCTTATTTTCTAGAGAGTGGGGGGTAAATGTAGCAGATATTTAATATCCAGCTGAACTCAGCACAGAGCTCTCCCTGCTGCAGTTTTAATTGGAATCCCTCTTGGTGGATTTACCACAGAATGGCTTAGGTTGGAAGGAAACAGAGATCTTAGCCAGTTCCAAGCCTCTGCCATAGGCAGGAGTGGAAAACAATGAAGCATAGAATGGGTTAGGTTGGAAGGGAGCTCAAAGCTCAGCCAGTTCCAACCCTCTGCCATAGGCAGAGACACCTCCTACTAGAACAGGTTGCTCAAGGCCTCATCCAACCTGGCCTTAAACACCTCCCTGGCAAACCTGTGCCAGTCTCAGCACCCTCAACCTGTGCCAGTCTCCCACCACCCTCAACCTGTGCCAGTCTCTCACCACCCTCACTGCAAACAACTTCTTCCTAACAGCCACTTTCAGTCTCCCCTCTCACACTTCAAACCCATTCCTCCTCCTCCTCCTGGCATTCCCAGACCTTGTCAATAGTCTCTCCCCAGCCCTCCTGCAGCCCCCTGCACATCCTGCAAGGCCACTCCAAGCTCTCCTGGAAGCCTTCTCCTCTGCAGGCTGCAGAGCCTCAACTTTATCTCTCTTTGGCTTCTTATTAAAGCCTTTCTGAGTGAAACTTGACTTGAAAGAAGAGTTTGCAGAGGGGTTAAGAGGCAGCAGTGTTGGAGGAGCAAGAACCCCTGTGCTCTGCAGGACTCTCTCACCTTCTCAAAGTTGTGCACATTGCCCTGGAAGATCTTCACACACCTCTCCTTGGGGGCAAAGGGTCGCACATCCCAGATGCGAACTGCAACAGAGAGCTCAGGGCCATTAGCTGGAGATGGCAGAGGGGGCAAAGGCAGCTCCTGGCAATGTTCCCTCTCCTGACACAGGCTGCTATGGAGCACTGAGCTGGGCAAGCTCTCTGAAAGGAGGCTGGAGCAAGGCTGGGATTGGTCTCATCTCCCAAGGAACAAGTGACAGGACAAGAGGAAATGAGCTCAAGTTGCCTCTCAGGAGGTTTAGGTTGGACATGGAATCAACCAGGGTGGAAGAGAGCTCCAAGATCATTCAGTCCAACCTAGCACCCAGCTCTGGCCAACCAACCAGACCCTCACCCTTCCCCATTTGCTTCAATGGTTTAGATTGGAATCCCTCTTGGTGCATTTATCACAGAATGGCTTAGGTTGGAAGGAAACAAAGATCTTAGCCAGTTCCAAGCCTCTGCCATAGGCAGGAGTGGAAAACAATGAAGCATAGAATGGGTTAGGTTGGAAGGGAGCTCAAAGCTCAGCCAGTTCCAACCCCCTGCTATAGGCAGGGACACCTCCCACTAGAACAGGTCACTCAAGGCCTCATCCAGCCTGGTCCTGAACACCTCCAGGGAGGGAGCACACATGAGGAAGAATCTCTTTCCCCAAAGGCCTGGTCTAGGCTGCCCATGGCAGTGGTGGAGTCCCCATCCCTGAGTTTCAAAGCTGTGGAGATGCAGAGCTGTGGGCCATGGTTTGGTGCTGACTTGGCAGTGCTGGGGTAAGGGCTGGACTGCACAGAACCCCAGCAGGGTGAGTTTGGAATGGACTTCTGCAGAGCATCCAGGCCAAGCTCCCTGCTCAAGCAGGGCACCCACAGCAGCTTGCCCAGGAGCACAATGGCCAGGGGAGGCTGGAAGCTCTTCAGAGGAGACTTCACCACCTCTCTGGGCAGCCTGCTCCAGGCCTTCAGCATTCTCACACCAAACAAGTTTCTCCTCCTGTTCAGATGGAACCTCCCGGGGTCCAGTTTGTGCCCACTGCCCCTTGGCCTGTCCCTGGGCACCACTGACAAGAGCCTGGCCCCTTTTTCTTCCCCACCACCCATCAGATGCTTACAGACACTGCTCAGATCCCTTCTCAGCCTTCCCTTTTCCAAACCAAACAGTCTCAGGCCTCTCAGCCTTCACAGCATCACAGAATGGCAGGGGCTGGAAGGGACCTCCAAAGCTCAGCCAGTCCAACCCCCCTGCAGAGCAGGAGCACCCAGAGCAGATCACACAGCAACACAGCCAGGCAGGTCTGCAGTATCTCCAAAGAGGGAGACTCCACAGCCCCCCTGGGCAGCCTGTGCCAGGCTCTGGCACCCTCACAGGGAAAAAATCCTCCTCATGTTTCCATGGAGCTTCCTCTGCCTCAGCTTCCACCACTGCCCCTGGTGCTGGCACTGGCATCCCCCAGCAGAGCCTGGCTCAGCCTCCTGCCACTCACCTGCACACATTGAGAACCATTGCTGAGGTCACCTCTCAGCTCCTCTGCTCCCAGCTCCCAGCCCCAGCTCCCTCAGGCTCTGCTCCTAACAGAGCTCTTCCATTCCCTTCATCCTCTCTGTGGCTCTGTGCAGGACTCTCTCCAGCAGTTCTGTGTCCCTCTTGAACTGGGGGGCCCAGAACTGGACACAGTGCTCCAGATGCAGCCTCAGCAGGGCAGAGCAGAAGGGCAGGAGAACCTCCCTCCACCTACTAACCACAGCCCTTCTAATCCAGCCCAGACTGGCACTGCCCCTCCTGGCCCCCAGAGCACACTGCTGGCTCATCCTCACCCTCCCATCAAGTAGGACCCCCAAATCCATTTCCCCTTCGCCACCTTCCAACAGCTCCATCCCCAGCTTTGTTTCGCTACATCCAACAGCTTGAGCTGTTCCTTCCCCACCACCACACAATGCTGGTGGAAGACAGCAGCAGCCAAGAGCTGTGCTGTCCCCTCAGACAGGACATACCTGTGTTGTCCATGGCGTTGGAGAGCAGGTAGGAGCCCTCTGAGCTGAGGCTGAGGCCGGTCACCGAGTCGGCGTGTCCCCGCATGGTGTAGGTCAGCTTGTTCTGGCGCAGGTCCCACACCTGCCAGACACAACAGCAGGGCTTGACAAGAGGACAGCCAAGAACTGCTGCTGCCAGAGCATTTCCCACTGCTACTGATCAATCAGCTGCTGACATCAGCTCGCAGGCTCAGCTGGTGGAGCCTGAGTGGCTGAAATACGAGGTCAGGTTTTTGTGTTGCAGGCAAAGGGGAATTTGCATCTGAAGAGTTAGCAAATTGTGTCCAAGCATCCAGGGTTGTTCAGCCTGGAGAGGGGAAGGCTCTGGGGAGACCTTAGAGCAGCCTTTCAGTATCTGAAAGGGAGCTACAGGAAGGCTGGGGAGGGACTGTCTAGAAGGGCCTGTGGGGATAGAAGGAGAAGCAATGGTTTGAAACTGGATCAGGGGAGGTTGAGGTTGGACATCAGAAGGTTCAGCGCAGTGAGAGTGGAGAGACACAAGAAGAGGTTGCTCCACCAGGCTGTGGTGGAGGCCTCATCCCTGAAGACATTCAAGCTCAGCCTTGCTGTGGCCTGGGCAGCCTGCTCTAGTTGGAGGTGTCCCTGCTGCCTGCAGGGGGGTTGGCCAAGATGCCCTTGGAGGGTCCCTTCCAACCTGATGCAAGTTGTGATCCGTGAGTTAAACATCAGCAGCCCCACGCATGCAGGAGTCCCTCTCTACCTGGCTCTAGCCCCTCCCCAGCTCCCAAATTCCACTGACTGATGGCACAGCAGCCCTGTCCCCAGCATTTCATGTTGCTCTTTCCCACAGAGGGGCAGTGGGAACAGCTCTGGTGGCTCTGTGACAAGCAGGTGTCCCTCACAGGCAGGGACAGTGAGGCAGGCTGAGCCTGCAGCAGCTATCAGGAGGCTCTCAGTCAGCAGCTGAAGGAAACACTGAGCTGGCTCTTAAATAAGAACTTTCCACACCAGCAGGTGACAAATCAAGCTGCAAACTGGAGCAGAGGGCAGAGGGTGTGGATGTGTCATCAGATTTTCTTTGGTTTACCTCATATATGGCTCTAGAGCCTCTAGGATGGGCAGAGGCTGCCAGAGGAGCCAGCAGACTGGATCAGCTCAACGGGTGACAGCAGTGCCAGGAATGCCAGAGCTGCCCAGGCTGTCACATGGCACAGAGCCCTGCAGCACCTCCCTCTGAGCTCCCTGGCCCTGCATGAGCAGCCAGGTCAGATCCAGCAGGTCCTGTGGCTGGAAAATGAACCTACAGGCTTGTCCTTGAGCACTGCAGGCTGCGAGGGGATGGCAAAGCTGCGTGGGGTCGGAAGGGGACGTGAGGACACCACTGTCCTACCTTAATGTCATTGTCAATGCCTCCAGATATGATCTGATCACTGGTGTCATTGAAAGTCACAGCCAGGACCTGGTAGGTGTTCTGAAAGGTCTGGACAGCAGCTTTCTTCCTGATGTCCCACAGCTGCCAAGACAGCAGAGGGAGAAGTCACACAGAGACACTGAACAATAAAATCACAGCCAGTTGCAGGGGTACTTGGCAGAGGCTCCAACCACTCCTGAAATCCTCTTTCAGATCTCAGGAGACCTCCATAGGGAAAAAAAAACAAACAGTTTGGTGTGGTGGGAACTCAGGAGAGCAGAGGAGGGAAGAGAGGCTGGGTTGAAAAACAGCAGCAGCAGCAGCTCCTCTCTTATCCTGGGGTAAGGTTGAGAGTACCACAGTATCATCAGGGTTGGAAGAGACCTCACAGATCACCAAGTCCAACCCTTTAGCACAGAGCTCAAGGCCAGACCATGGCACCAAGTGCCACGTCCAGTCCTGCCTTGAACAGCTCCAGGGACGGCGACTCCACCACCTCCCCGGGCAGCCCATTCCAGTGCCCAATGACTCTCTCAGGGAAGAACTTTCTCCTCACCTCCAGCCTAAATCTCCCCTGGCACAGCCTGAGGCTGTGTCCTCTTGTTCTGGTGCTGGCCACCTGAGAGAAGAGAGCAACCTCCTCCTGGCCACAACCTCCCCTCAGGTAGTTGCAGACAGCAATGAGGTCTGCCCTGAGCCTCCTCTTCTCCAGGCTAACCAATCCCAGCTCCCTCAGCCTCTCCTCGTAGGGCTGTGCTCAAGGCCTCTCCCCAGCCTCGTTGCCCTTCTCTGGACACGCTCAAGCATCTCAATGTCCCTCCTAAACTGGGGGGCCCAGAACTGAACACAGCACTCAAGGTGTGGTCTAAGCAGTGCAGAGTACAGGGGCAGAATGACCTCCCTGCTCCTGCTGGCCACACCATTCCTGATGCAGGCCAGGATGCCACTGGCTCTCTTGGCCACCTGGGCACACTGCTGGCTCATGTTCAGGTGGGTATCAATCAGCACCCCCAGATCCCTCTCTGTCTGGCTGCTCTCAGCCACTCTGACCCCAGCCTGTATCTCTGCATGGGGTTGTTGTGGCCAAAGTGCAGCACCCTGCACTTGGAGCTATTGAACACCATCCCCTTGGGCTCTGCCCATCTGTCCAGGCGGTCAAGGTCCTGCTGCAGAGCCCTTCTGCCCTCCAACCCAGCCACATCTGCCCCCAGCTTGGTGTCATCCTAATGCAGGTCAGGGCAAGAGTGCAACTGAGCAGAGCAATCTCCCTCAGCTGCTCCAAAGGATCACAGCAAAAAAAAAAAAAAGGAGAATTCCAATTTTAGTTCAAAGTTTGAGTTCTGGAGTCAAAAATTATTAAAGCCAACTTGTGCTGGGCTGAGCCCCAGCAGCCTGGGCAGCAGGGAGAGGATTCTGCCCCTCTGCTCTGCTCTGCTGAGACCTCCCCAACCCCTGCAGTGCTGGGGCCAGCTCTGGAGTCCTCAGCACTGCACAGACAGTTGGAGTGCAGGCAGAGGAGGTCACAAAGATGATCAGAGAGCTGGAGCACCTCTACTACAAAGATAAGCTGGGAGAGATGGGGCTGAGCAGCCTGGAGAAGGGAAGGCTCCAGGAAGAACTTAGAGCAACCTTCCAGTAGCTGAAGGGACTACAGGAGAGCTGGGGAAGGACTTTGGGCAAGGGCTGGGGGTGACAGGATGAGAGACAATGATGTTGAGAAGCTGGATCTAAGGAGGGAAGAAACTACTGCCCGTGAGTGGTGAGGCACTGGAACAGGTTGCCAGAGAAAGCTGTAGAGGTTCCAGGCCTGAAGTGCTCAAGGCCAGGTTGGATAAGGCCTTGAGCAACCTGTGCTGGTGGGAGGAGACCCTGCCTGTGGCAGGGGGGGTTGGAACTGGATGAGCTTTGAGGTCCCTTCCAGTCCAACCCATTCTGTAGTTCTATGAACTAATGAAATACTCAGAGTAGTTGTAGGCTGAAGAAGAGGCAGCAGTGCCCAGGTGGGCAGCAGAGCCAGTGGCATCCTGGGCTGGCTCAGGAGCAGTGTGGGCAGCAGGACAAGGGAGGTTCTTGTGCCCCTGTGCTCAGCACTGCTCTGGCCATACCTGCAGTGCTGTGTCCAGTTCTGGGCTCCTCAAGTCAAGAGAGATGCTGAGGTGCTGGAAGGTGTTTGGAGAAGGGCAGCAAGGCTGGGGAGGGGCCTGGAGCACAGCCCTGTGAGGAGAGGCTGAGGGAGCTGGGGGGGTGCAGCCTGCAGCAGAGGAGGCTCAGGGCAGAGCTCATTGCTGCCTGCAGCTGCCTGCAGGGAGGCTGTGGCCATCTGGGGTTGGGCTCTGCTGCCAGGCAGCCAGCAACAGAAGAAGGGGACAGAGCCTGAAGCTGTGGCAGGGCAGGTCTAGGGTGGATGTTGTTAGGAAGTTGTTGTCAGAGAGAGTGATTGGCACTGGAATGGGCTGCCCAGGGAGGTGGTGAAGTTGCCATCCCTGGAGGTGTTGCAGCCAAGCCTGGCTGGGGCACTGAGTGCCATGGTCTGGTTGGTTGGGCAGGGCTGGGTGCTAGGTTGGGCTGGCTGAGCTTGGAGCTCTCTTCCACTCTGCCTGATTCTGTGACTCTATGAATTTAACCAATTAAATGGGAGGACTCTTAAGGAATTCTTCCAGCTTCCCCTCCCCCAGCTGACCTCCTCACACCACACTGACCTTCACGGTGCCATCGTCACTGCCGGTGCAGACCAGCTGGGGTCCTCTCCTGGCTGGGTAGCAGGAGTTCACAAAGGAGGTGTGGCCCTTCAGCCTCTTCACTCTCTCCCCAGTCTCACTGTCCCACACAGCCACGGTCTTGTCTGTGGATGCTGAGAAGAGCATGCTGCAGGGAGGAATCACTGTCAGAGGCTCCAGTGCAGGAACATTTCTCTCTTCCCAGCATTTTTTACTGTCGAGTTCTGACAGCAAAGCTGAAAACATCCAGTGGGAACCAGCTCTGGAGAAGAATCTCCCCCACACCCCAGGCCAAAAGGTGTTTCAGGGTGGGCTGACTGGAGACACTTCTACTACCTCCACTTTTAGCTACATACTGATTGGTTTTCCACCTCCCCAAACACTCCTTGGATGAACACAAGAAGGAAAGCTCAGCTGCAACAGCTCAGATGCAACAATGATATGGACTTTCCAGTCAGCAAACACCTCACCTATTTTCTTTCCCTCCCCATGCCTCTTAAATGAGTGACCTCATCATTTCCTGCTCCTCAAGACAGGAATCAAAGGCACTGAGTGACTCCAGACCCATTTCCCCAGTCCCAAGCAGGCATCACTCCTGATGTGGCAAAGCAAGTGTTTGCTGCAGGGACAATGAGGTGCTGAGGGACTCAGGGCAGCAGAAAGCAGCTGCTCTGGGGAGGATCCAGGCCCAGGGCTGAATGCCACCTGCATGTCACTCACCTGCCATCAGTGTTGTAGTGCAGCTCCATGACTGCTCCACTGTGCCCCTTCAGCGTGGCGAAGTTATCGCAGTCCCCATAGACATTCCACAGCACTGGGGGCAAGGGAGGGAGAGGTGAGAAGAGGACACAGGATCACAGGATCAGGCTCCCAGGATGTAAGGGGCTGGAAGGGACCCAAGGAGATCATCCAGTCCAGCCCCAGGACCATCTAATCTAGCTCAGTCCCATTAAGCACTGCAAGGCCACCAGAAGGTCTCCCTGGAGCCTTCTCTTCTCCAGGCTGAACAAGATCAGCTCTCTCAGCCTGGCCTCACAGCAGAGCTGCTCCCAACCCTCCCATCACTGCTGTGGCCTCCTCTGGCCATGTTCACAGGATCACAGCTCACAGGGTGTTAGGGGTTGGAAGGGACCCAAGGAGATCATCCAGTCCAACCCCCTGGCAGAGCAGGACAATCCTATCTAACACAGATCACACAGAACTCATCCAGACAGGGCTGCAAAGGTTCCACAGAAGGAGACTCCACAACCTCTCTGGGCAGCCTGTGCCAGGGCTCTGGGACCCTTCCAGCCAAGAAGTTCCCCCTTGTGCTGAGCTGGAACCTCCTGTGCTGCAGCTTCCATCCATTGCTGCTTGTCCTATCCCAGGGAGCAGTGAGCAGAGCCTGTGCCCCCCTCCTGACCCCCAGCCCTCAGAGAGTTCTAATCATTGATTCTAATCCCCTCTCAGTCTTCTCTTCCCCAGACTAAGCAGCCCCAGGGCCCTCAGTCTCCCCTTCTCAGGCTGTGCTCCAGTCTCCTCCTCATCCTTGTAGCCCTCCCATGGGGAGGGAGCCCTCCAGCAGATCCCTGTCCCTCTTCAACTGGGCAGCCCAAAACTGAAGGCAGACACATGGAAGGGAAACCTGCCATGGGTAGAGGGATTCACCAGAACACAGCAGAAGGCACTGTGAGCTGTCACCACCCCAGACTGTCACCTCTCTGCTCTCCAGTCTGGGCTGACACAGAGCCACAGACTGGTTTGGGTTGGCAAGGACCTTAAAGCTCATCCAGTTCCAACCCTCCTGCCACGGGCAGGGACATCTCCTACCAGCCCTGTTGCTCAAGGGCCCATCCAGCCTGGCCTTCAACACCTGCAGGCTTGGAGCCTCCCAGCTTCCCTGGGCAGCTTTAGCAGTGCCTCCCCATGCTCATGGGGAAGAATTTCCTCCTCTTGTCTCATCTGCATCCAGCTCCTTCTGAGTTGAAGCCACTGCCCCTCAGCCTGGCACCCCAAGCCTTTATCAAAAGTCCCTCTCCAGCTCTCCCTTGAGATACTGGAAGGCTGCTCTGAGGTCTCCTCAGAGGCTGGACAGATCCAATTCTCAGCCTTGTCCTCACAGCAGAGCTGCTCCAGCCCTCAGATTATCTTTGTGGCCTCCTCTGGACTTGCTCTAACAGGTCCATGTCCTTCTTGTCCTGCACACAGGACTCCCAGGGGGAAAATGTAGCCATGAAGAAGCATTGTGTGAGCTCCAGAAGGACACAAACTGGTGTCAGCTGTGTTGTGGGTTTAGATCAAGTTGAATTGGTTAAGAAAAACAATAATCTTCCTCTCAGCAAGCCCAAGAAGTGAAAACTCTGCTGCTGCAGCTTGCTGCAGTCCATCACAGATGGATGGTGAGCTGTGTGTGTGCTGGTTTGGGCTGGGATAGCCAGTGGGCTTCCCAGGAGCTGGCACAGAGCCCTGCTGGCCTGGGCATGGCTGAACCTCAACAGGCAGTGCTGAGTGAATTCCTGTTTGGCTTTGCCTGCAAAACTCTCCTGGCTCAGCTCAGAGCTCTTCCCACTTCTACCTTCCCAGCTCTCTCCCCAGTCCCACTGGTGGGCAGTGAGCAAGCTGCAGAGTGAGGATGAGCTTCCTGATGGGGGTTAAACCACAAGAGCAAGGCCCTGGGGATGCAGAGCTGTGACCAGCAGAGCTCAGTACCAGCCCCACCTGAGGACCAGCAGGACATGGACCTGCCAGAGGAGCTGGAAGAACTTTCTCACTTCCCTCTTGGTGAAGCTCTTCATTCTCAGGACCCAACAAGATGAGAGCTGAGATAAAAGCCCCAAACCAGCAGAGCAGCCTGGAATGGGTGACCCCAGCCCCATGCAGGGCCTCTACTCACAGATGAGCCTGTCGAAGCCAGCAGAAGCCAGGGTGTTGCCATTGGGGTGGAACTTGCAGCAGTAAACTTCTCCTTCATGCCCTGAGAGCAGCATGATGGGGGCCTGCAGGGAGGAGCAGCGGGGGGGACCCTGGGGGAGGCAGCAGAGGAGCTCTGTTAGGGCATGGCATGAAGGGAACAAGGAGCAGTGCTGGGGCATGGCCAGCAGCCCAGGGCAGCCCAGTCCCACTACCCCCTCAGCCCACCACCCACTCAGCCCACCACCCACTCAGCCCACCACTCACTCACCCTGTGACCCCCTCAGCCCGTGACCTCCTCACCCTGTGACCCCCTCAGCCCACCACCCACTCAGCCTATGATCCCCTCAGCCCATGATCCCCTCAGCTCACCACCCACTCAGCCTATGATCCCCTCAGCTCACCACCCACTCAGCCTATGATCCCCTCAGCCTGTGACCCCCTCAGCCCATGATCCCCTCAGCCCACCACCCACTCAGCCTATGATCCCCTCAGCCCACCACCCACTCAGCCTATGATCCCCTCAGCCCATGATCCCCTCAGCCCATGATCCCCTCAGCCCATGATCCCCTCAGCCCATGATCCCCTCAGCCCATGATCCCCTCAGCCCATGATCCCCTCAGCCCACCACCCCCTCATCCTGTGACGCCCTCAGCCCGTGACCCTCTCGCCCTGTGACCCCCTCAGCCCCTGACCCTCTCGCCCTGTGACCCCCTCAGCCCCTGATCCCCTCACCCTGTGACCCCCTCACCCCCTGATCCCTTCAGCCCACCACCCCTTAGCCCCTGACCCCCTCCGCCCTGACCCCCTCAGCCCCTGACCCCCTCAGCCCCTGACCCCCCATGGGCCCTTCCCCCTCACCCTGTCTCAGAATCACTTTGGCCAGAAGGGACCTTTCAGCTCGCTGAGCCCAGCCCTGCCAGGTCACCCCCAGACCCTGGCCCTCAGCACCACAGCTTTGAAATCCACCCGTGGGGACTCCACCACTGCCCTGAGCAGCCTGGGCCAGGCCTGGACAACTCTCCAGGGGAAGAAATTTTTACCCATGTCAAACCTAAACCTCCCCTGGCATAGCCTGAGGCCATTTCCTCGTCCTACTGATGCTCACCTGAGAGCAGAGCCCAATCCCCACCTCACCCCAGCCTCCTTCCAGAGGCTTGAAGAGAGCAATGAGGTCTCCTCTCAGCCTCCTCACCTGCAGGCTGCACCCCTCCAGCTCCCTCAGCTGCTCCTCCCCAGCCCTGCTCTCCAGACCCTTCCCCAGCTTTGTTGCCCTTCTCTAGACCTGCTCCATGCCCTCAATGTCCTTCTTGGAGCAAGGGGCCCAAAACTGAACCCAGGATTCAAGCTGCTGCCTCACCAGTGCCCAGCACAGGAGCACAACCTCTGTCCTAGTCCTGCTGGCTACATTATTGTGGTAAAGGGTTGGACTTGATGATCTGTGAGGTCTCTTCCAACCCTGATGATACTGTGATACTGTGATTCTGTGATCTAGGCCAGGATGTTGGTAGCCTTCTTGGCCACCTCGCTGCCAACCAACCTCCCCTCACCACCCCAGGGTCCTTTTCCATGGGGCTGCTTCTAGCCACTCTGCCCAAGCCTGGAGCACTCATGAGGTTGTTCTTCATAGAATCAGCCAGGTTGGAAGAGAGCTCCAAGCTCAGCCAGCCCAACCTAGCACCCAGCCCTGCCCAACCAACCAGACCATGGCACTAAGTGCCCCAGCCAGGCTTGGCTGCAACACCTCCAGCCACACAGACTCCACCACCTCCCTGGGCAGCCCATTCCAATGCCAATCACTCTCTCTGACAACAACTTCCTAACAACATCCAGCCTAGACCTGCCCTGCCACAGCTTCAGCCTCTGTCCCCTTCTTCTGTTGCTGCTTGCCTGGCAGCAGAGCCCAACCCCAGCTGGCCACAGCCTCCCTGCAGGCAGCTGCAGGCAGCAATGAGCTCTGCCCATTTCACTTGCGTTAAGCCCCTCTCGCCCGGGGCCGTACCCTCCAACACCATCCCCCACCGCGACCTTCTCCCCTCAGCCCTTGTCCCTTCACCGGACGCCTCCATCCCCCCACGGGCCCTCCCCCGCCGTTCCCCACCGTACCGCCTGCAGCAGGGCCCCGGGGGCCGGCGGTGCCCCTCCGGTGCCCGGCGCTCCCGGCAAGTCATGGCGAGGCCGCTTGGCCGCCACCGGCACCAGCGGGAGGTCGGGCGCGGGGGCGGCGCCGGGGGCGGGAGCGGGCCCGGGGGGCAGGCCGGGGCCGGGAGCGGGGCCGGGAGCGGGGCCGGGGGGCAGGCCGGGGCCGGGGCCGCCGCCGGGGACCTTCCGCTTCTGCTGCTCGATCATCGCCGCCGCCGCGCCCGCCGCGCCCCGCCCCCGCGCCCCCATTGGCCGGCTGCACCGCCCCCCGCGCCCCCATTGGCCGGCTGCACCGCTCCCCGCGCCCCCATTGGCCGGCTGCGCCGCCCCCCGCGCCCCCATTGGCCGGCTGCGCCGCCCCACGCCGCGCCCATTGGACGAGCGCGGGCGGATGTCCCGCCTTCCTCTGTCGTCTTTCCTATGAGCCGTGACGTAAGAGGCGCCTCGCGCCGGCCGGCACCTGCCGCGCTCATTGGTTGGCAGTGCCGAGGGCGGGCACTGTCTAACACGGGCGAAGCTGATTGGTGGAAGCCTGGCGGCGGTGATGACCGCGGGCGCTGATTGGCTGATCCGAGGCGTCGCTGTTGGGGCTGGCGGAGGTGCGATGGCGGCGGCCGCGGGCGGGCGGTGATGGGAGACGCCGTGGGGAGGTAGTGCTGGGGGCAGCTGTGCGGTGGTGCTGCACTGGGGCAGCTGTGCGGTGGCAGTGATGGGGGCAGCTGTGCGGTGGCAGTGATGGGGGCAGCTGTGCGGTGGCAGTGATGGGGCAGCTGTGCGGTGGCAGTGATGGGGCAGCTGTGCGGTGGCAGTGATGGGGGCAGCTGTGCGGTGGCAGTGATGGGGCAGCTGTGCGGTGGCAGTGATGGGGGCAGCTGTGCGGTGGCAGTGATGGGGCAGCTGTGCGGTGGCAGTGATGGGGGCAGCTGTGCGGTGGCAGTGATGGGGGCAGCTGTGCGGTGGCAGTGATGGGGCAGCTGTACGGTGGCAGCGCTGGGGGCAGCTGTGCGGTGGCAGTGATGGGGCAGCTGTACGGTGGCAGCGCTGGGGGCAGCTGTGCGGTGGCAGCGCTGGGGGCAGCTGTACAGTGGCAGTGATGGGGCCGCTGTGCGGTGGCCGTGATGGGGGCAGCTGTGCGGTGGCAGCGCTGGGGGCAGCTGTGCGGTGGCAGCGCTGGGGCAGCTGTGCGGTGGCAGTGATGGGGCAGCTGTGCGGTGGCAGCGCTGGGGGCAGCTGTGCGGTGGCAGTGATGGGGCAGCTGTGCGGTGGCAGCGCTGGGGGCAGCTGTGCGGTGGCAGTGCTGGGGGCAGCTGTGCGGTGGCAGCGATGGGGGCAGCTGTGCGGTGGCAGCGCTGGGGGCAGCTGTGGGGTGGCAGTGATGGTGGCAGCGCTGGTGGCAGTGATGGGGGCAGCTGTGCGGTGGCAGTGATGGGGGCAGCTGTGGGGTGGCAGTGATGGGGGCAGCTGTGGGGTGGCAGTGATGGTGGCAGCGCTGGTGGCAGTGATGGGGGCAGCTGTGTGGTGGCAGCGCTGGGGCAGCTGTGCGGTGGCAGTGCTGGGGGCAGCTGTGCGGTGATGCTGCACTGGGGGCAGCTGTGTGGTGGCAGCGCTGGGGCAGCTGTGCGGTGGCAGCGATGGGGGCAGCTGTGCGGTGGCAGCGCTGGGGGCAGCTGTGGGGTGGCAGTGATGGGGGCAGCTGTGTGGTGGCAGTGATGGTGGCAGCGCTGGTGGCAGTGATGGGGGCAGCTGTGCGGTGGCAGTGATGGGGGCAGCTGTGGGGTGGCAGTGATGGGGGCAGCTGTGTGGTGGCAGTGATGGGGGCAGCTGTGGGGTGGCAGTGATGGGGGCAGCTGTGTGGTGGCAGTGATGGGGGCAGCTGTGGGGTGGCAGTGATGGTGGCAGCGCTGGTGGCAGTGATGGGGGCAGCTGTGTGGTGGCAGCGCTGGGGCAGCTGTGCGGTGGCAGTGCTGGGGGCAGCTGTGCGGTGGCAGTGATGGGGGCAGCTGTGCAGTGGCAGTGGTGGGGGCAGCTGTGCGGTGGCAGTGGTGGGGCAGCTGTGCGGTGGCAGTGCTGGGGGCAGCTGTGGGGTGGCAGTGATGGTGGCAGCGATGGTGGCAGCGCTGGGGGCAGCTGTGCGGTGATGCTGCACTGGGGGCAGCTGTGCGGTGGCAGCGCTGGGGGCAGCTGTGCGGTGGCAGTGATGGGGGCAGCTGTGCAGTGGCAGTGGTGGGGGCAGCTGTGCGGTGGCAGTGGTGGGGGCAGCTGTGCGGTGGCAGCGCTGGGGGCAGCTGTGCGGTGGCAGCGATGGGGCAGCTGTGCGGTGGCAGTGATGGGGGCAGCTGTGCGGTGGCAGCGCTGGGGGCAGCTGTGCGGTGGCAGTGATGGGGCAGCTGTGCGGTGGCAGTGATGGGGCAGCTGTGCGGTGGCAGTGATGGGGGCAGCTGTGCGGTGGCAGTGATGGGGGCAGCTGTGCGGTGGCAGCGCTGGGGGCAGCTGTGCGGTGGCAGTGATGGGGCAGCTGTGCGGTGGCAGCGCTGGGGGCAGCTGTGCGGTGGCAGTGATGGGGCAGCTGTGCGGTGGCAGTGATGGGGGCAGCTGTGCGGTGGCAGCGCTGGGGAAGCCGTGGGGCGGTTCTGCGCTGGGGGCAGCTGTGGGGTGGCAGTGTTGGGGGCAGCGATGGTGGCAGCGCTGGTGGCAGCTGTGCGGTGATGCTGCACTGGGGGCAGCTGTGCGGTGGCAGTGATGGGGCAGCTGTGCAGTGGCAGTGATGGTGGCAGCGATGGTGGCAGCGCTGGGGGCAGCTGTGCGGTGGCAGTGATGGGGCAGCTGTGCGGTGGCAGTGATGGGGGCAGCTGTGCGGTGGCAGCGCTGGGGGCAGCTGTGCGGTGGCAGCGCTGGGGGCAGCTGTGGGGTGGCAGTGATGGGGCAGCTGTGCGGTGGCAGCGATGGGGGCAGCTGTGCGGTGGCAGTGATGGGGCAGCTGTGCAGTGGCAGCGATGGGGCAGCTGTGCGGTGGCAGCGCTGGGGGCAGCTGTGCGGTGGCAGCGCTGGGGGCAGCTGTGCGGTGGCAGCGCTGGGGAAGCCGTGGGGCGGTTCTGCGCTGGGGGCTGCCGAGCTCCCCCTCGGCCCCTGCCCCCCGGCAGACCCTGCCCCGCCGCCGGCTCGCTCCCAGCGCACTCCGCTGCTCCGCAGCCGCCGGGCCCGGGCTGAGCGGCAGGGAGCTGCCGGGGAAGGCAGAGAGGCCCTGCAGGGCTGTGCCGGGCTCTGAGCCGAGGCAGGCTGCTGGCTGCTGCCCTGCACTGCGCTGATTGCCTCTTCCTTCCCAGGGCCCCGCTGTGAGCTGCGGCTGCGGTTCCGCCGGGAGATCGCCGTCGGTAGGAGCTTCCCCGGGCTGCCCCCCTGGAGCTGTGCGGCGATGGAGACCCTGCCCGAGCTCTACACCATCTTCCAGGGAGAGGTGCGTGGGGAGAGGGGCGCACGGCCCCGGGGGGTGGCTTTTTGCCTTGCTTTAGGCGCTGCTTAGTTCAGTGGCAGCTTGAGTTTGTCACAGATAAGAGGCATAAACTTAGGTCCATGCACAGTAAGGCTTTAATAGAGCTGCAGGAGTCAAGCAATGCTCAGTCCTGGGTGCGTGGGGAGGCTCTGCTCTGCCCTAAGGCACTGCCTTTGCTTCCAGTGCTCTCTGTTCGTGTCCTACTCTGTTGCAGACTCATTGCTAACTCTTAAGAAGAGGTTGGGGTTTTCCTTATCAGTTCCAACAATGGGAGGTGTCTCTTCCATGCATGTCTCTTTTTATCCAGTGGTCCCTCTGGTGGTATCACAGTGTCACAGTGTCACAGTATCATCAGGGTTGGAAGAGACCTCACAGCTCATCAAGTCCAACCCTTTAGCACAGAGCTCAAGGCCAGACCATGGCACCAAGTGCCACGTCCAGTCCTGCCTTGAACAGCTCCAGGGACGGCGACTCCACCACCTCCCCGGGCAGCCCATTCCAGTGTCCAATGACTCTCTCAGGGAAGAACTTTCTCCTCACCTCCAGCCTAAATCTCCCCTGGCACAGCCTGAGGCTGTGTCCTCTTGTTCTGGTGCTGGCCACCTGAGAGAAGAGAGCAACCTCCTCCTGGCCACAACCTCCCCTCAGGTAGTTGCAGACAGCAATAAGGTCTGCCCTGAGCCTCCTCTTCTCCAGGCTAACCAATCCCAGCTCCCTCAGCCTCTCCTCGTAGGGCTGTGCTCAAGGCCTCTCCCCAGCCTCGTTGCCCTTCTCTGGACACGCTCAAGCATCTCAATGTCCCTCCTAAACTGGGGGGCCCAGAACTGAACACAGCACTCAAGGTGAGGTCTAACCAGTGCAGAGTACAGGGGCAGAATGACCTCCCTGCTCCTGCTGGCCACACCATTGCTGATGCAGGCCAGGATGCCACTGGCTCTCTTGGCCACCTGGGCACACTGCTGGCTCATGTTCAGGTGGGTATCAATCAGCACCCCCAGATCCCTCTCTGTCTGGCTGCTCTCAGCCACTCTGACCCCAGCCTGTATCTCTGCATGGGGTTGCTGTGGCCAAAGTGCAGCACCCTGCACTTGGAGCTATTGAACTCCATCCCCTTGGCCTCTGCCCATCTGTGCAGGCAGTCAAGGTCCTGCTGCAGAGCCCTTCTGCCCTCCAACCCAGCCACATCTGCCCCCAGCTTGGTGTCATCTGCACACTTGCTGATGACTGACTCCATGCCCTCATCCACTGGTCTACAGTGATGAAGTAAGGGGTCTGCAGTGATGAAGTCTTCCTCAAGTGTCCTTTCCATGAACTCCAAACTAGCAGTGTCCTTTGTATTCCTCTGCTTGCTCATGCACAAAGGCTGTCTCCTCCACATGCCTCCCTCCTCCACCAACCTTTCTAGTTTCTAGTTACTTATTGCTGTTATCTTAAGTCTATTGCATATCTTTGTGATGGTTGTGCAAGGAGGAGAGCAGCTCCCTTCAAAATCCCCCTTCCTCCCTGTCTCTGACCTCTTGCCATGAATTGATGGGGTCAAAGACATATTTCTCACAAGTAGCTGCCCCTATGTACACCTCTCTGTGCAGCTCTCTGTGTGTTTGTGTGCTGGTATCCCTCTAGGACACCTTCTGATGGACCTTGCAGTGCTCTAAGGGGGTGATCAGAAAGCTGAGGACAGAGTTTTGAGCAGAGCCTGTGGTGACAGGACAAGGGGGAATGGTCTGAACTAAAAGTTGAAGCCAAGCCTGGCTGGGGCACTTAGTGCCATGGTCTGGTTGCTTGGCCAGGGCTTGGTGCTAGTTTGAGCTGGCTGAGCTTGGAGCTGTCTTCCAACCTGCTTGGTTCTATAATTCTGTGATTCTTTGTCCCCTCTCACCACTGATGGGTGGCAGTGAGAAGTTGTTGTCAGAGAGAGTGATTGGCATTGGAATGGGCTGCCCAGGGAGGTGGTGGAATCTGTGTGGCTGGAGGTGTTGCAGCCAAGCCTGGCTGGGGCACTTAGTGCCATGGTGTGGTTGGTTGGGCAGGGCTGGGTGCTAGGTTGGGCTGGCTGAGCTTGGAGCTCTCTTCCAACCTGCTTGGTTCTGTGACAAGAGGGAGATCCAGACTGGAGAGAAGGGAGAAATGTTTGGCACTGAGAGTGGTGAGAGCCTGGCCCAGGTTGCCCAGAGGGTTGGGAGATGCCTTCCCCATTGCAGGTCAGATTGTGTGGGGCTGTGAGCAGCCTGCTCTAGCTGCAGATGCCTCTGCTGAGTGCAGGGGGTTGGACTGGATGAGCTTTAAAGTTCCCTTCCAAGCCAAACTATTCATGGGTCCACGATAGAGGAGGCTCAGGGCAGAGCTCATTGCTGCCTGCAGCTGCCTGCAGGGAGGCTGTAGCCAGGTGGGGTTGGGCTCTGCTGCCAGGCAGGCAGCAACAGAAGAAGGAGACACAGCCTGAAGCTGTGGCAGGGCAGGTTGAGGCTGGATGTTGTTAGGAAGTTGTTGTCAGAGAGAGTGATTGGCACTGGAATGGGCTGCCCAGGGAGGTGGTGGAGTGGCTGTGGCTGGAGGTGTTGCAGCCAAGCCTGGCTGGGTCACTGAGTGCCATGGTCTGGTTGGTTGGGCAGGGCTGGGTGCTAGGTTGGGCTGGCTGAGCTTGGAGCTCTCTTCCAACCTGCTCAATTCTCTGATTCTAAGCTGCTGTCTTGAGCAGTGCAGTGGTGATTGGCTGACCACAGCTGCTCCAGAACTGCCAAACTCTACTGTGTCTAACCAGCTCTGAAATCTAAACCTGAAGGAGAGCAGGAGAACTTTCTGTGCATTTCTGAGCAGCTGTTTGAGAACAGCTGAATTGTGAAAGCTTTTCCTTGAAGCCTTGTGCTGATTTCTCTTCCCAGGTTGCTACAGTGACAGAATATGGAGCCTTTGTCAAAATCCCAGGCTGCAGGAGGCAAGGTTTGTGTCTCTTCTTTTGTTCAGGCATGGTTTTGTGTCCTGGTTTGAGCCCAGCTGGGATATTTTGGTGAGAAGGATTAGATGCCAGGCTGTGAACAGGAACCAATGGTGATGGCTGCTGCACTCCTAGGCTTGCTGAGATGGATAGGAACAAGATCATAGATAAGGGAGTTGCTCTCTGTCTCTTGGGGCTGCATGAACTTCTCTCTAACCTAACCTGCCTGACTAATCCTTCTGCTCCCTAACTCCCCTGGCTGACCCTCCAAACTACCTTAAACATAAAGCAAGCTCTGGGGTAAGGTAGAGGAGTGGGGAGAAGGTGGAAGGGTGTTTGGGAGCCCTTCCTGAGCACTCAGGTTTCTGGGAGGGCTGCTGTGTTTCTCTGTTCCTTTTAACTTGTCTGTTTCTGTCTAGAGCTGAAGATAACATTGTAAATAGCTGCTTGGATATTGGGATAAGCTGTAAATAAAGCTTCATTCGTTCAGTTTCCCAGAGCCACTCAGCCTAATCTGGGTGATTTTCCAGTGTGTGTGTGTGGAGGGGGCAGGTAACACCCAAACCATCACCTTTTGTCAGGGTGTGTTTGAGCTAAGCAGTTGTTCTTAGAATCATAGAATCACAGAACCAAGCAGGTTGGAAGAGAGCTCCAAGCTCAGCCAGCCCAACCTAGCACCCAGCCCTGCCCAACCAACCACACCATGGCACTAAGTGCCCCAGCCAGGCTTGGCTTCAACACCTCCAGCCACACAGACTCCACCACCTCCCTGGGCAGCCCATTCCAATGCCAATCACTCTCTCTGACAACAACTTCCTAACAACATCCAGCCTAGACCTGCCCTGCCACAGCTTGAGACTGTGTCCCCTTGTACTGTCCCTGGCTGCCTGGCAGCAGAGCCCAACCCCACCTGGCTACAGCCTCCCTGCAGGCAGCTGCAGGCAGCAATGAGCTCTGCCCTGAGCCTCCTCTGCTGCAGGCTGCACCCCCCCAGCTCCCTCAGCCTCTCCTCACAGGGCTGTGCTCCAGGCCCCTCCCCAGCCTGGGCCAATCACTCTCTCTGGCAAGAGCTCTCTCCCAACATCCAGCCTATACCATGCTGACTCCCAAGTTGAGTTAAAGCATCAAATGTGAATCTGTAGCTTTGTTTTCCCACTTAGTTGTTTTCCATTCAGTTTCAGATTCCCTACAGTTCATATTGCTGCCATGCAAAGATTCTTCCTCTTTTCTCTTCATGGTCCACACAGCTTTGAAACCTCTCCAGGGATGGGGACTCCACCACTGCCTTGTGCAGCCTGTTCCAGGCCTTTACAAGGCTTTTGGGGAAGAAATTGTTCCTCATGTCCAACCTAAACCTTCCCTGGGTCACCTTGAAGCCATTTGCTCTCATCCTGGAATATGATAGAGTGTTTGTGTGAACACCAAAAGGACTCAGAAGGCTTTTTTGGTAGCTTCAGGATAGTTTTGCTGTGACTTTTGGTAACCTCAGGATGGGTTTTTTTTTGCTGATAATGTTAAGATGGGGGTCTGGGGTGATGCAAAGGTCAACAGGAGCCTGCAGTGGGAGTGCAGCCCAGACACAACCCTGTGCTGGGTGCAGCAAGAGCAGTGTGGGCACAGGGCAAGGGAGGGGATTCTGACCCTTGGCTCTGCTCTCCTCACACCCCACCTGCAGTCCTGGGGGCAGTTCTGCAGCCCCCAGCACAAGCAGTACATGGAAGTGTTGGAGGCAGTGCAGAGGAGGCCACCAAGATGCTGAGAGGGCTGCAGCAGCTCTGCTCTGAGCACAGGCTGAGAGAGTTGGGGCTGTGCAGCCTGCAGAGGAGAAGGCTTCCAGGAGAGCTTGGAGTGGCCTTGCAGGATGTGCAGGGGGCTGCAGGAGGGCTGGGGAGGGAAGGTCTGGGAATGGCAGGAGGAGGAGGAGGAATGGGTTTGAAGTGTGAGAGGGGAGATTGAAAGTGGCTGTGAGGAAGAAGTTGTTTGCAGTGAGGGTGGTGAGAGACTGGCACAGGTTGAGGGTGGTGAGAGACTGGCACAGGTTTCCCAGGGAGGTTGTGGAGCACAGAAGCACAGAATGGGATCAAAGATCTGTGCCCCACAACCTCCCTGGAGGTGTTGAGGACCAGGCTGGATGAGGCCTTGAGTGACCTGTTCTAGTGGGAGCTGTCCCTGCCTATGGCAGGAGGTTGGAACTGGCTGAGCTTTGAGCTCCCTTCCAACCTAACCCATTCTATGTTGGTTGAGCTTTGGGGAAGACCTTCCTGGAAGGCCAAACTGAGACTTGGTGGAGCCTTGTCTTTAATTCTTCCCTTTCTTCTCTTCCACTGTTCCAAGCAGGCCTTGTGCACAGGACTCACATGTCCTCCTGCCGTGTGGATAAGCCCTCAGAGATCGTGGATGTTGGAGACAAGGTGTGGGTGAAGCTGATAGGCAAAGAGGTATGCTTAGTTCTTGTTCCTCCAGTGCTGTGTGGGTAATGTGGCCTGCCAAAGCCCTGGGAGCTGCTGTGCATGCTGGCTGGAAGCTCCTGGTGGGCTCTGTTGGGTTGATTTACAGCCACCTGAGTACTCTTTACCTCCAGATACAGTCATAGAATGGGTTGGGTTGGAAGGGACCCCAAAGCTCAGCCAGTTTCAACCCACCTGCCATAGGCAGGGACACCTCTAACCAGCCCAGGTTGCTCAAGACCTCATCCAGCCTGGCCTTGAGCACTTCCAGGGATCTTTGATCCCATTCTGTGCTTCTGTGCTCCACAACCTCCCTGGAAAACCTGTGCCAGGGTCTCACCACCCTCACTCTCAACAATTCCTTCCTCATTTCCACTCTTAATCTTCCCTCTCCCAGCTCAAAGCCATTGTCCCTCTTCCTGGCACTCCCAGCCCTTGTCCAGAGTCCCTCCCCAGCTCTCCTGGAGCCCAGTCAAGTACTCAAGGCCTCATCCTGCCTGGCCTTCATCACCTCCCTGGGCAACCTGTGCCAGTGATCTTTGATCCCATTCTGTGCTCCACAACCTGCCTGGGCAACCTGTGCCAGGGTCTCCCCACCCTCATTATGCAGAACTTCCTCCTGGTGTCCAACCTAGATCTGTCCTGCTCCAGTTTCAAACCATTGCCTCTCATCCTACCACCCCAAGCCCTTCTGAACAGTCCCTCCCCAGCCTTCTTGGAGCCCCTTCAGAGATTGAAATGCAGCTCTGAGGTCTCCCTGCAGCCTTTTCTTCCCCAGTCTGAGCAGACACACATCTCTCAGCCTGTCCTCATAGTGGAGCTTCTCCAGCCCCCATGGTCTCCTCTGGACCCACTCCAGCAGCTCCAAGTCCATGTGCAGGGGCCCTCAGAACTGGATACAGTGCCCCAGGTGAGGTCTGAGCAGAGGGACAGAATCTCCTTCCCTGACCTGCTGCTCACATGGCTCTTGGCACAGTGTTCCCAGTGCTACAGGAGTGAAGGACAGCCAAGAAGCTACTTAGCAAGCTCCTGAAGCCTTGGCCTTGCTAAAATCAGGATGTTGCTCTGCTGCCTTGCTGCTGAGAGAGCTGGGCAGCAGAAGCTGTGTGATCAGCTGCTGTGCTCTGAATGCAGCTGCAGAACACCACCACAAAAGCACTTCCTGGAGTGTCCTTCGTGGTGCTGCTGCCTGCTAAGCAGCAAGTCCCTTCCTCCTCTCCAGGCCTCCAGACACTGTGTGGTAATTAACACAATCATCATTTCATAGGATGTCAGAGGTTGGAAGGGACCCAAAGAGAGCATCCAGTCCAACCTCCCTGCCAGAGCAGGACCACCCAGTCTAGCTCAGGGCACACAGGGACACAGCCAGACAGGCCTGCAAAGGCTCCAGAGAATGAGGCTCCACAACCTCTCTGGGCAGCCTGTGCCAGGGCTCTGGGACCCTGCCTGTCAACTTGCCCCTTGTGTTGAGCTGGAACCTCCTGTGCTGCAGCTTCCATCCATTGCTGCTTGTCCTAGCCCAGGGAGCAAGGGAAAGGAGCCAGGAGCCTGTCCCCTGTTTCCTGACCCACTTCTCATTGCTTATCTTCCTCTTTCAGATGAAGGATGGCAAAGTGAAGCTCTCCCTCTCCATGAAGGTTGTTAACCAAGGCACAGGAAAGGATTTGGATCCCAACAACGTTTCCCTTGAGTAGGTAAATCTCCTGAGCTTGTTGCTGGCTGTTTCCTGCCTGCCCTTTCTGTCTCTGCTGCCTCCTTTGGAGGCTGAGGGGACTCTCTCTGAGCTGCCTCTGCCATGCACTGGCTGGAGACACTCCCTTGGTTCTCCTGCTTGGAGGAGGCTTCAGGGAGTTGCAACACTTCACACCTGGCAGGGTTTTCATTCCTGAGTTGTGCTGGTGCTGTGCTGGGGACTTGTCCCATTCTCACAGGCTGCAGAGCCAAATCTGAACTGCTCAGACCTTCCACAGCTTCCTTTTCTACCTCCATTTGTGACATCCAGGTCAAAGAAATGGGTTTGGGTTTGGGTCTTTGGGGGTGTTTTGTATTCATACTGTGCAGCTATCTGTGTGTGCATTCACACTGCCAGCCACAGAATGGGATGAGTTGGAAGGGACCCCAAAGCTCAGCCAGTTCCAACCTCTAGGGACACACCTTCCAGCAGCACAGGTTGCTCAGGGCCTCATCCAACCTGGCCTTAAACACCTCCAGGGAGGTTGTGGAGCACAGAAGCACAGAATGGGATCTTTGATCCCATTCTGTGCTTCTGTGCTCCACAAACTCCCTGTCAAACCTGTGCCAGGGTCTCAGCACCCTCAACCTGTGCCAGTCTCTCACCACCCTCACTCTCAACAATTCCTTCCTCACCTTCACTCTCACTCTCCCCTCTCCCAGCTCAAAGCCATTGTCCCTCATCTTGTCACTCCCAACTCTTGTCCAAAGTCTCTCCCCAGCTCTCCTGTAGCCCCTTCAAGTACTGGAAGGTTGCTTTAAGGTCTCCCTGGAGCCTTCTCCTGGCTGAACAGCCCCAACTCTCTCAGCCTACCCCACAGTGAAAGTTCTCCAGCTCTCTGATCAGCTTTGTGGCCTCCTCTGGACTCACTCCAACATAATCCAGATGTCAGTGTGAGGGATCTGGATACAGCTGCCCATATTTGCCTGCTTCATGTGGAGTGTCCACTTCATCTCCAGATCAGAAGGTGACAGGCAGCACAGTGGCACCAATGTGCTTCATTCCAGTGAGCTGTTGGTCAGCTCTGTTCTTTAGTGCAGCTAATGAAGTGATGCTTCTAGAGCCATATCTGAGGAGGTGAGATTAGGAAGAAAGGCTCCAGAAAGACCTTAGAGCAACCTTCCAGTACCTGAATGGGCTCCAGGAGAGTTGGAGAGGGACTTTGGACAAGGGCTGAGAGTGACAGGATGAGGGATAATGGCTTGGAGCTGGGAGAGGGGAGAGTGAGAGTGGAGAGGAGACAGGAATTGTTGAGAGTGAGGGTGGTGAGACCCTGGCACAGATTGCCCAGAGAGGTGATCAAAGATCCCATTCTGTGCTTTTGTGTTCCACAACCTCCCTGGAGGTGTTTAGGACCAGGCTGGATGAGGCCTTGAGTGACCTCTTCCAGCGGGAGGTGTCCCTGCCTGTGGCACAGGGGGGTTGGAACTGTCTGGGCTTTGATGTCCCTTCCAACCTAACCCATTCTGTGACTCTGATCCCAAGAGACACTCAAAGCCACCAGCACCTTCCCCACTCATGGCCACGGAGGGTTCCACCCAGCCCCATCCCAGGTTGGATGTTAGGAGCAAGTTCTGCACAATGAGGGTGGTGAGAGACTGGCACAGGTTGAGGGTGGTGAGAGACTGGCACAGGTTGAGGGTGCTGAGACCCTGGCACAGGTTTCCCAGGGAGGTTGTGGAGCACAGAAGCACAGAATGGGATCTTTGATCCCATTCTGTGCTTCTGTGCTCCACAACCTCCCTGGAGGTGTTCAGGACCAGGTTGGATGAGGCCTTGAGCAACCTGTGCTGCTGGAAGGTGTCCCTACCAATGGCAGGGGAGGGAGGGTTGGAACTGGCTGAGCTTTAAAGTTCCAACCCAACCCATTCTAGGACTCTGAAAACTTGTGTTGGGATTTGTGTCCATACAAATATAGAAGGTGAAAGGTGAGAGTGGATCAGAACTGGATTTGTCCTTCTCTTCCCAGTCAGGATGAGAGGAAGAAACGCACCTTCAGAGACTACACCAGCCAGAAGATCACACTTGAAGCTGTCTTGAACACTGTCTGCAAGAAATGTGGCTGCAAAGGTATGTCCAAACAGGGCTGTGAAGACTCCACCACCTCTTTGGGCAGCCTACTCTAGGGCTTCATCAACCTTACATTAATAAAGTTCTTCCTTGTGGTCAGATGGAACTTCCTACGTTCAGCTTTGTGCCTCTTACCTCTTGTCCTGAGCACTGAGAAAAGTCTGGCCCCATCCTCCTGACCCCCACCCTTCAAGTATTGATCAGCATTGATGAGATCTTGCCTCAGACTTCTCCTTTCCATCTTCAAAAGCCTAAATTCTCTCAGTCTTTCCTCTTAGAATGGGTTAGGTTGGAAGGGACCTCAAAGCTCAGCCAGTTCCAACTCCCTGTGCCATAGGCAGGGACAGCTCCCACCAGCACTGGGTGCTCAAGGCCTCATCCAGTCTGGTCTTGAACACCTCTAGGGAGGTTGTGGAGCACAGAAGCACAGAATGGGATCTTTGATCCCATTCTGTGCTTCTGTGCTCCACAACCTCACTGGGCAACCAGTGCCAGGGTCTCACCACCCTCAACCTGTGCCAGTGATCTTTGATCCCATTCTGTTCTTCTGTACTCCACAACCTCCCTGGGCAACCTGTGCCAGGGTCTCACCACCCTCACTCTCAACAATTCCTTCCTCATTTCTGCTCTTAATCTTCCCTCTCCCAGCTCAAAGCCATTGTCCCTCTTCCTGGCACTCCCAGCCCTTGTCCAGAGTCCCTCCCCAGCTCTCCTGGAGCCCATTCAGGTACTCAAGGCCTCATCCTGCCTGGTCTTCATCACCTCCAAGGAGGTTGTGGAGCACAGAAGCACAGAATGGGATCAAAGATCCCATTCTGTGCTTCTGTGCTCCACAACCTCCCTGGGCAACCTGTGCCAGGGTCTCAGCACCCTCAACCTGTGCCAGTCTCTCACCAACCTCACTGCAAACAACTTCTTCCTAACATCCACTTTCAATCTCCCTCATCAGAGAGGAAATGCACAGTGTGAGATCTCTTCTTGTGCCAAGCTCATTGGCAGCACCTCAGGTGGCTCAAATGCTGTTGTTGTAAAGAAACAAAAGGGCTGAAGCTCTCCTCCACACTCTCTCCTACAGGTCATTTTGCCAAGGAGTGTTTCATGCAGCCTGGAGGTACCAAATACAGCCTGATTCCAGAGGAGGAGGAAGAGGAAGTGACAGCAGCAGGATGTGAAAGAGAGAAGAAAACCAACGTGGCTGAGGATTCCTCAAGGAAAAGGAAAAAGGTAAAAGCTGCTTGACTGGAAAAGTGAGGCAGAGAATTTGCCTCTGGGTAGTTGCAACCATGAGGAACCTGAAGTGATAGGATGAGGGACAATGGCTTTGAGCTGGGAGAGTGGAGAGGAGGAAGGAATTGGGGAGGGTGAGGGTGGTGAGACACTGACACAGGTTGCCCAGGGAGGTTGTGGAGCACAGAAGCACCCAATGTGATCTTTGATCCTCACCCCTGCCCCTGTTCCTCTCCCTTCTCACTGCTCTTGCCCCAGCAGCTTTGCCAATCTGACCTGCAGGCCCTGCTGCCACGGGTGGCCTGACCCAGCCAGCACCCTGTGAGCTGCTCTTATCAGCTGTGTTTGCACAGGGACTATCCTCCATTCCCAGCCTCTGAAGCCACTTTGATCCATGTGGGAATGTCACAGATACACAGCCTGAGTTGGGTTGGAAGGGACTACCAAAGGTCATCCTATCCAACCCCTCTGCAGGCAGCAGGGACACCTCCAACTGGATCCAGCTAGAGACAGGGAACTATTGGAGGGAGTCCAACAGAGGCTGCAAAGCTGCTGAGGGGCCTGGAGCAGCTCTATGAGGAGCAAGGGCTGAGAGCCCTGGGGCTGAGAGCCTGCAGAAGAGCAGCCCCAGAGGGGACCTGAGCAATGCTCAGCAAGAGATAAAGGAGCTGTGGTGGGCAAGAGGCTGGGGCCAGACTCTTGTTAGTAGTGCCCAGGGACAGGCCAAGGGGCAGTGAGCACAGACTAGAAGCCAGGAGATTCCATCTCAATAGGAGGAGAACCTTGCAGGGATAGTGAGAAGAGGCTGAGAGCCCTGGGGCTGAGAGCCTGCAGAAGAGCAGCCCCAGAGGGCATCTGAGCAATGCCCAGCAAGAGAGAAAGAACCTGTGGGAGGCAAGAGGCTGGGGCCAGACTCTTGTCAGTGGTGCCCAGTGCCAGGACAAGAGGCAGTGGGCACAAACTGGCACCCAGGAGGGTCCATCTGAACAGGAGGAGAAACTTGTTTGGTGTGAGGGTGCTGGAGGGCTGGAGCAGGCTGCCCAGAGAGGTTGTGGAGGCTCCTTGTCTGGAGAGCTTCCAACCCCCCCAGCCATTGTGCTCCTGGGCAAGCTGCTGTGAGTGCCCTGCTTCAGCTGGGGGCGTTGGGCTCAATCTCCAGAGGTCCCTTCCAGCCTCCCCCTTGCTGGGGTTCAGTGCAGCTGGCACTCACTGGATGCCTGACTTGCAGGTACCTTGCTCAGGAGTGCTGTGGCTATGATCTGGTAGCAGGAGCAGGACCTGCCATGGCTGCAGCTGCTGTGGCCTGGTTCCACCCCAAGATGTGCTTTGCTTTCCTGCTGCCTAGGCTCTTGGTCAAGAGTGTCTGGGGCTTGCCTGCTGTGATATAAACCACCCCTGGCCTTCTGCCTGTTCTGATCTCAGGAGCATGTGGTTGAACCAAGTTGACTCTCAGATCCCAGCTCACCATATCTGTGACCTCTCTGGATCCAGAGCTTGGGCTGTTCCCTGGCTGTGGAGCAGTGTGAGAGCAGCCCAGCAGGAAGAGCTCAGCAGAGCTGGCTTCTCACAGTCTCACAGTATCACCAAGGTTGGAAGAGACCTCACAGATCATCAAGTCCAACCCTTTAGCACAGAGCTCAAGGCCAGACCATGGCACCAAGTGCCACGTCCAGTCCTGCCTTGAACAGCTCCAGGGACGGCGACTCCACCACCTCCCCGGGCAGCCCTCCCTTGGCTTCTCTTCCCTCTGCAGTGGGGGTGGCTTGGCTGCTAGAGGCTCCTCTGACTGTCAGTGAAATGCACAAGGAGGTGTGCAAAGAGCTTCTCACACCAGTGCCTGCCACAGCCTGGGAGCTTCCCTGTGGAGCTCTGCCCCCTGGGTCACTGTCCTGAGCTGGGCACTGGCGTTTGGGGGTCTGTGCATGAGCAGCTTCCCTTCAAACCTTCCTTCCTCCTTTGATCTTCCTCCCTTCTCAAGGAGGAGATCAAAAGCTCTCAGCTGTTTCCCAGTGCTGGAAAACAAAACTTGGAGCTTTCTGGAGGCAGGATGTGAGCTCCTGCAGATGAATGGCTCTCTTGTTGTCTCAAGGCCCTGCTGTGATCTTCTCTGGGAGCCACCATATGCTTCCCTCTTGGCTGGAGCCCTAGGGTGGGTTAACAGAAAGCAGGAACAGCTCAGGCTGCCCCCATCCCCTCCCATGCTCCCACAGATGCACAGATGAAGTTCTGAAGTGAGTGGAAAGTGTCAGCTCTGGTTGAGAATCCACAGAATCACAGAATCAAGCAGGTTGGAAGAGAGCTCCAAGCTCAGCCAATCCAACCTATCCCCCAGTCCTATCCAGTCAACTAAACCATGGCACTAAGTGCCTCAGCCAGGCTTTGCCCCCTGCTCTAAATCTGTCCCCAGCTTTCTGCTCAGCCCTTTAAGCACTGAAAGAGCAGAAGCTCTCCCTGGAGCCTTCCTTTCTCCAGGCTGAACAAGCCCAACTCTCTCAGCCTGGTCTCCCAGCAGAGCCCTTCCAGCCCTGCCAGCACTGCTGTGGGCTTCTGTGGCCCTGTTCCAACAGGTCCCTGTCTGTGCTGAGGACTCCAGAGCTGGCCCCAGCACTGCAGGGGTTGGGGGGGGGGTCTCAGCAGAGTGGTTTGGGTTGGTAGGGACCTTAAAGTTCCTCCCATCCCAACTCCCCTGCCATGGGCAGGAACACTTCCCACTAGCCCAGCTTGCCCAAAGCCTCATCCAGCCTGGCCTTGACCTGAGAGGAGAAGTGGCTTAGAGGGAGAAGCTGTGGTCACTGTGCTGTGCAGGGCCCAGGGAGCATCCAGGGAGCTGCTGCTTTCCACGTGTGGGCATGTGAGTGTCCCCCTGGCTGCTGCTCTGCGGGTCACAGGGTGATGGAGCTCCTATGGGAACGTGGCAGTGTGTGTGGGAGGAGGTGTGTGGGGAGGAAAGAGCCTCCTGCTGCTGTTGTGCTCTTCTCTTTCAAGTAAAGCTCTGCAGTTTGGACAGCAGGACCCAGCCCTTGAGCTGAAATTCTTCTGCAGCATCCCCTGGGCTGCTCAGGTGCTTTGGTTAATTCATCTCTGGGCTGCTTTGGTCATGGCTGTGTAGTAAATGTGACCTGTGATGGCTTTTCTTCTCCTCCTGCTGGGGCTCCCCTGGCCCTGCTGCCCCCCTCCTGCCCCTGCTCCTGCCAGGTGAAGGACTTCCATGCAGTCCCCTTGCAGATGCCATCTCTCCTCGATGTGACAGCCACACCTTGCCTCTTGAGTGGCCTTGTAGCTCCTGCAGCCTTCAGTCATCCTCACTGGGTGCTTGCTCTGGTGTGGGCTTAGCTCAGGGCATGGCTCCTCTGTGCTCTGCTCTCCCTGCCCTTCTCTGGGCTTTTCAGAACCTTCCTGTCTTCATTTAATGGCCACAGGCTGGGTTCTTCCCATCAGGGTGATGCTGGGCATCAAATGGGATCAAATACCTTTGGCTTAAGCAAGGAATCTTGTTTGGAGGTAAACTGAAGGGTGGAATTTTGTGCTCTTCCCCTTTTTCCCTTCCCCTTTTCCCTTTCCCCTTTTTTTCCCCTTCCCCTTTTTTCCCCTTCCCCTTTTTTTCCCCTTCCCCTTTTTTTCCCTTCCCCTTTTTTTCCCTTCCCCTTTTTTTCCCTTCCCCCTTTTTCCCTTCCCCTTTTTTTCCCTTCCCCTTTTTTTCCCTTCCCCCTTTTTCCCTTCCCCTTTTTCCCCCTTCCCCTTTTTTTCCCCTTCCCCCTTTTTCCCTTCCCCCTTTTTTTTCCCTTCCCCCTTTTTTTTCCCTTCCCCCTTTTTTTTTCCCTTCCCCTTTTTTTTTCCCTTCCCCTTTTTTTTTCCCTTCCCCTTTTTTTTTCCCTTCCCCCTTTTTCCCTTCCCCTTTTTCCCCCTTCCCCTTTTTTTTCCCTTCCCCCTTTTTTTTCCCTTCCCCGTTTTTTTTCCCTTCCCCCTTTTTTTTCCCGTCCCCTTTTTTTTTCCCTTCCCCTTTTTTTCCCTTCCCCTTTTTTTCCCTTCCCCTTTTTCCCTTCCCCTTTTTCCCTTCCCCCTTTTTTTCCCCTTCCCCTTTTTTTTCCCCTTCCCCTTTTTTTTCCCCTTCCCCTTTTTTTCCCCTTCCCCTTTTTTTTCCCCTTCCCCTCTTTTTTCCCTTCCCAAATAAAACCTGACCCCTGGAGGGCTTCCTGGCACCTCTGTGAGGATGCTGAAAGATGTGCACCTGCAAATCCATGCTGATATCTTCACAAGGACAGACACAAAGTCTCCAAGTGAGACTTTGAACTCCACAAAAAGGTCTGAGGGAAGATGTTTAAGCTGCTTGGAGAGCTGTGGACTCTTCCCCCTCTTATCTCCACATCAAATACTTGGAGTGAGCTGTTGGAGCATTCCTAAAGCACAGCCCTGAGCAGCTTTGCTCACAAGGGACAGGAGAGAGTTTGATATGCTCCCACTCTGCTCTGCCCTGCTGAGGCCACAGCTGCAGTGTTGAGTCTAGTTCTGGACTCCCCAGTTCAGGAGAGACAGAGAACTGCTGGGGAGAGTGCAGCAGAGGCTATGGAGGTGCTGAGGAGCCTGTGAGGAGCAAAGGCTGAGAGCCCTGGGGCTGAGAGCCTGCAGAAGAGCAGCCTCAGAGGGCATCTGAGCAATGCTCAGCAAGAACTAAAGGGTGGGGGGCAAGAGGCTGGGGCCAGACTCTTATTAGTGGTGCCCAGGGACAGGACAAGGGGCAGTGGGCACAGGCTGGCACCCAGGAGGTTCCATCTGAAGAGGAGGAGAAACTTGTTTGGTGTGAGGCTGCTGCAGGCCTGGAGCAGGCTGCCCAGGGAAGTTGTGGAGTCTCCTTCTGTGGAGAGATTCCAATCCCAGCTGGGCATTGTGCTCCTGGACAAGCTGCTGTGGGTGCCCTGCTTCTGCTTGGGGGTTGGGCTCAATCTCCAGAGGTCCCTTCCAGCCTTCCCCTTGCTGGGGTTCAGTGCAGCTGGCACCCAGGAGGTTCCATCTGCCCAGAGCTTCCAATCCTCCTCAGGTCATTGTGCTCCTGGGCAAGCTGCTGTGAGTGCCCTGCTTGAGCAGAGGCCTTGGACTGGATGACTTCCAGAGGTCCCTTCCAGCCTCCCCCGTGCTGGGGCTCTGTGCTAATGTGTTCCCCTCTGAGTGGCAGCTCCTTAGAGTGCCCCAGTGCAGGAGGGGAGGCAGCACCCATCAGGCTCTAGCCCAGCCTCTTGCTCTTCTGCATTCCAGCTCAGGTTCTGCAGAGGAGACATTTCCAAGCCAGTCTGTGCTGCTTTGGTGGAGCTGTCTGCAGCTCTTCCATAAACTGGACAGGACCTGCAGGGAGCTGGACTGGGCAGGGCTTTGCCTTGTTGACCCTCTGCATCCTTACCCCAAGAGGCAAAATCCACTCTCAGTGTTTACCCTAGTGCAGGGTATGTGCTCGGGGGGGGGGGAGTGCTTGGCTGTGCCTGAGAGCTGAGCTGAGCCTCAGCCCTCAGCAGCCACCAATTCTCCAGCCCAGTTTGCAGCTCAGGGTCTGGCTGGGCCTTGCTGCTGTTGCTGGAGGCAGAAATGTGACCTCTGCTTTGTCACTGCCCTCTGGATAGGGGAGCTGGAGAAATGCTGCTGCTTGTGCATCTGTGAGTCATGGGATCAGAGAGTGCTTTGGGCTGGAAGAGACCTTTCAGATCATCCAGTCCAAGCCTTACCCCAGTGCTGCCAGGGCAACACCAAACCATGGCCCTCAGCACCACATCTACCCAGCTCTGAAACCCCTCCAGGGATGAGTGCTCCACCTGTGCCCTGGGCAGCCTGGGCCAGGCCTTCACAACCCTCAAGGGGAAGAAATTGTTCCTTATGTCCAACCTGACCCTCCCCTGGCACAATTTCAGGCCACTTCCTCTCCTGCCACCTGATACTAGGCAGAAGAAACCAACTCCAACCTCCTTTCAGGGAGCTGTAGAGAGCAATGAGGCTGGAGCTAAGCCATGGCCCTCAGCACATCTCTGCCCCTTGGAAACACCTGCAGGGATGAGCACTCAGCCACCTCCCTGGGCAGCCTGGGCCAGGCTTTGAGAACCCTTTCAGTGAAGCAGTTTCTTCTCATGTCCAACCCAAACCTCCCCTGGGGCAACTCGAGGCCAATTCCTGTCCCCCTGCCCTCGCTGTAAGGCAGCAGAGCTCAACCCACAGCTGCCTCCAGCCTCCTCCCAGGGAGCTGCAGACAGCACTGAGCTCTGCCCTCAGCCTCCTCTTCTCCACACTGCACACCCTCAACTGCTCCTCCTCAGCCCTCTTCTCCAGACCCTTCCCCACCTTTGTTGCCTTTCTCTGGCCTGCTCCAGCTTCTCAAAGCCCAAAACTGACCCCAGGATCCAAGCTGTGGCCTTGGCAATGCCCAGCACAGGAGGGCAACAAAGCTGGTGAAAGGCCTGGAACACAAAGCCTATGAGGAGAGGCTGAGGGAGCTGGGGGGGTGCAGCCTGCAGCAGAGGAGGCTCAGGGCAGAGCTCATTGCTGTCTGCAGCTGCCTGCAGGGAGGCTGTAGCCAGGTGGGGTTGGGCTCTGCTGCCAGGCAAGCAGCAATAGAACAAGGGGACACAGCCTGAAGTTGTGCTGGGGGAAGTACAGGCTGGATGTTGTTAGGAAGTTGTTGTCAGAGAGAGTGATTGGCATTGGAATGGGCTGCCCAGGGAGGTGGTGGAGTGCCCATGGCTGGAGGTGTTGAAGCCAAGCCTGGCTGGGGCACTTAGTGCCATGGTCTGGTTGGTTGGGCAGGGCTGGGTGCTAGGTTGGGCTGGGTGAGCTTGGAGCTCTCTGCCAACCTGCTTGGTTCTATGATTTTGTGATTCAATCCTTGCCCTGCTCCTGCTGCCCACACCATTGCTGATCTGTGCCAGGCTGCTGGCGCCCTTCTTGCCCACCTGGGCACACCCTGACTCCTCTTCAGCCGGGAGCTGAAGCACTCAGCACCCCCAGGCCCTTTTCCAGCAGGCAGTTTCCAGCTGGCTGCCTCCCAGTGCAGTGTTGCTGCAGTTGCCAGAGCTGTGTGCTGGAGCAGAGGATGCTGCCTGGGCAGGGTTTCTCAGCAGCACTGCCTCTGGAGCAGAGGATGCTGCCTGGACAGAGCTCCTCAGCAGCACTGCCTCTGGAGCAGGGGATGCTGCCTGGACAGAGTTTCTCGAGCAGGTTTCTCAGCAGCACTGCCTCTGGAGCAGAGGATGCTGCCTGGACAGAGTTTCTCGAGCAGGTTTCTCAGCAGCACTGCCTCTGGAGCAGAGGATGCTGCCTGGGCAGGGTTTCTGGAGCAGAGGATGCTGCCTGGGCAGGGTTTCCTGAGCAGAGGATGCTGCCTGGGCAGGGTTTCTCAGCAGCACTGCCTCTGGAGCAGAGGATGCTGCCTGGACAGAGCTCCTCAGCAGCACTGCCTCTGGAGCAGAGGATGCTGCCTGGGCAGGGTTTCTTGAGCAGAGGATGCTGCCTGGGCAGGGTTTCTCAGCAGCACTGCCTCCTACCACAGCAGCTCTTCAACTCTCCTGCTGCTGCCCTTCTCCCTGCAGTGTTTCCATGGTTTATCGACTCTGCTGCTTGTGTTGCTGCACTGCCAGGACTTAGCCTCTGGGGGTGGGAGCAGTTTGGCTGGCAGAAGCCCCTCCCTCATACAAAGGAGCCTGAGGGCTTTGTTCTCAGCCAGCACAACTTCCACGTGTGGGCTTTTATCTCCCTTGGCAGTCCTGCGACATCCTGTCCTCTTCTCTTCAGCCTTCCCATGCTAGAGACACTTTCCCAAGCTCTGGAATGAAACTCTGGGAGCTGTGAGGGTCTGGGCAAACTTTCTCACCATGTGCACAGGCTGCAGAAGCTTGAGAAAACTTCTCCTTGCTGCTTCCCTTTCTCTCCAGGCTTTAACTCTTTACCATCCTCTTCCAGAACCCTCTTGGATGTGCTTCTGCTCCTGAGGCACTTTGTGGTGAGTCCCACAGGCAAATGTAGACACTCCAGTTTTGGGTGAGGTGCTGCCAAAACCTGATCCATGCCAAGAAGGCCTCTAGGTGTGGAGGGAGCTTTAGTCCTCTGCTCTCATTTAAACATGAGGAGGAATTTTTCCACTGTGAGGGTGCCAGAGCCTGGCACAGGCTGCCCAGGGGGGCTGTGGAGTCTCCCTCTCTGGAGATATTCAAACCCTGCCTGGCTGTGTTGCTGTGTGATCTGCTCTGGGTGCTCCTGCTCTGGCAGGGGAGTTGGACTGGCTGAGCTTTGGAGGTCCCTTCCAGCCCCTGCCATTCTGTGATTCACTTCAAGGTGCTCTGCTGAGCTGCTTGGGTCACCTCCAAGTCACCAGCAGAGAGGGGACACTCAGGAGGTACAAATCAGTTACTCCAGGGCACTTATTTCCCCTCTTTGCCTCCTTTTTCATGCTGTGCTTTGCTGCTGCTAGTGAGTGTTGTTGTGAGCAGGTAAATGCTGGGCTCATAGCTTGGGGTCTGGATGAGCTTTGGAGGTCCCTTCCAGCCCCTGTCATTCTGTGACTCACTTCAAGGTCCTCTGCTGAGCTGCTTGGGTCACCTCCAAGCCACCAGCAGAGGGTAGGCACTCAGGAGGTACAAATCAGTTACTCCAGGGCAGTTATTTTCCCTCTTTGCCTCCTTTTTCATCCTGTGCTTTGCTGCTGCTCTGAGCAGGTAAATTCTGAGTTCATAGCTTGAGGTCTGAATGAGCTTTGGAGGTCCCTTCCAGCCCCTGCCATTCTGTGACTCACTTCAAGGTGCTCTGCTGAGCTGCTTGGGTCACCTCCAAGCCACCAGCAGAAGATGAGCAGTCAGGAGGTACATGGATGAGCTTTGGAGGTCCCTTCCAGCCCCTGCCATTCTGTGATTCACTTCAAGGTGCTCTGCTGAGCTGCTTGGGTCACCTCCAAGCCACCAGCAGAGAGGGGACACTCAGGAGGTACAAATCAGTTACTCCAGGGCAGTTATTTCCCCTCTTTGCCTCCTTTTTCATGCTGTGCTTTGCTGCTGCTGCTGAGTGTTGTTGTGAGCAGGTAAATGCTGGGCTCATAGCCTGGGCTCCTCCAGGTGGCCATGGGCAGGCTGCTGTGTCTTGGGTGGTCCCTTCCACCCCTGACTGATTCTATGACTTCAAAGGTCCCTTCCAGCCCAAACCAGGCAGTGACTCTGCAGTGCTCTATGTGAAACCCCTTCAGCCCCCAGCCCTCTCTCCGTGCCCCTCTCCCTGCTCACTGAGCTCCTTCCCAGCACCAAGAGGCTTCAGAGTGAAGCCCTCATTTCAGCAGGACACTCAGGGCCTCTGCAGAGCATCTTCCCAAAGCACAGCTGAAACAAGCAAGTGGCTCCCACCTTGTCCCAGGGGGTTCTGCAGCTGCCCAGAGCCAGCAGGGTGACTTGTGCAGGGGGCAGGCTTGGGGCTGTGCTTATTTGCACACAGAAGGTGACACCTTCCCAGTCCCTCGTGTTCCTGGCACTGGCACCTCTGTGCTTGGCACTGGCTGCCCCTTCTGCCTCCTGTGCTGGCTGATTCACAGCCCCTTCCAAGCCCAGAAGGGCAACCACCAAGGTGCTGTGGCACAGCAGCCCCATCCCACTGACCTGCTCCCTGCAGCAGTATCACCAGTCCTGGGTCACCAAAGCCTTTCCTAATGGCTCTTGGTGCCCTTCTGGTGTACCCCACCCTGACCACCTTGGGAGCAGATCCTTTGTGCCATGTCCTAAGCCAACCTGCTGGCCAAGCACTCCTGGAGGGTGGTGATTTACTGACCTGTGGAGCTCCTTAGTGGCTGGAGGGCAGAAGCAGCTCTCAAAAGCTGCTGTCAGCATTTTTCCTCCTGCTCCTTGCTGGAAGGAGGTGAAGCAATGTGCAGTGCTGAGCTGTGTGTGCTGGGCAGAGCAGATCCTCTGCCAGTGCCATTTGCTAATTAGATGTGCCCAAATGGCTCTGCAACCTCGTTAAAGAGTCTTCATCTGCATCATTAAAGAGTCTCCATGGCTCTGGGGTGCTCTGCCTGCTGCAGCTCCAGTGGAAGCTGTACCTGGTGCTGACCTCTGCTTGGTAGTCAGTCAGGTACCTCACAACTGGGGGCTTAGATCCATTTTGAGGTTCCTCATGAGCTTTATTCCAGCAGCAGCTGTCCTTAGACTGCATCTAAATGTCAGCTCTGGTGCTTGCTGTAGCTTCTCCTTCAGGGCTTTGAAGGAACACAGCCTGGGGAGGCTGGGGGCTGCCCTTACCCCAGCCTCTGCTTCTGTGTGTGGGGAAGTTGGGATCACAGGAGGGTGTGCAGCCAGCCTGGGGGTTGTGCAAGGTGCTGGTGCTTGTGAAAGGGCTTTCTGCTCCTCTGGCTGCCCCTGGGGAGGGCTGCAAGAAGCTCTGACTGGTAGGGTTTGGGCTTTATGGTGAGGAGCTGGAGCAGCTTGTCCAGGGAGGCTGTGGATGTCCCCTCCATGCAGGTGTGCAAGGCCAGGGTGGATGAGGGCCTGAGCAACCTGGGCTGGTGGGAGGTGTCCCTGCCCGTGGCAAAGGGTTGGAACTAGAAGATCTTCAGACCTTTTCCACCCAAACCATTCTGTGGATCCAGCTCATTTCCTGGCAGTCTGTGGGCTGGTGATGGGGTTGGGGACCCAGGGATGGCTTCCAGGCTCGGGTGGATGGTTTAGAAACCTGTTTTGGTTGTAGAAAAGGCTTCATCCTGCCAACCTCTCTAATGGAGCAGCTTTAAATGCTGGGGTCAGCTCTGAGCATGGAGGGGTGGTGAGGAAAGGCTGAGACCCTGCAGAGGAGCAGCCCCAGAGGGGATCTGAGCAGTGCTAAGCAGGAGCTAAAGTGTGGGGGGTGAGAGGCTGGGGCCAGGCTCTTGTCAGTGGAGCCCAGGGACAGGACAAGGGGCAGTGAGCACAAACTGGAACCCAGCAGGTTTCAGTGGTAACTTAAGGAGAAACATGTTTGGTGTGAGGGTGCCAGAGCCTGGCACAGGCTGCCCAGGGGGGTTGGGGAGTCTCCCTCTCTGGAGACATTCAGGACCTGCCTGGATGTGTTCCTGTGTGATCTGCTCTGAGTGATCCTGCTCTGGCAGGGGGTTGGACTCCACCACCTCCCTGGGCAGCCCATTCCAATGCCAATCACTCTCTCTGACAACAACTTCCTAACAACATCCAGCCTCAACCTGCCCTGGCACAGCTTCAGGCTGGGTCCCCTTCTTCTGTTGCTGGCTGCCTGGCAGCAGAGCCCAACCCCACCTGGCTACAGCCTCCCTGCAGGCAGCTGCAGGCAGCAATGAGCTCTGCCCTGAGCCTCCTCTGCTGCAGGCTGCACCCCCCCAGCTCCCTCAGCCTCTCCTCACAGGGCTGTGCTCCAGGCCCCTCCCCAGCCTTGCTGCCCTTCTCCAAACACCTTCCAGCACCTCAACATCTCTCTGCAATGGAGGAGCCCAGAACTGGACACAGCACTGCAGGGGTGGCCTGAGCAGTGCTGAGCACAGGGGCAGAAGAACCTCCCTTGTCCTGCTGCCCACACTGCTCCTGAGCCAGTCCAGGATGCCATTGGCTCTGCTGCCCACCTGGGCACTACTGCCTCCTCTGCAGCTCCTCTCTCCCAGCACCCCCAGCTCCCTCTCTGCCTGGCTGCTCTCAGCCACTCTGGCCCCAGCCTGTAGTGCTGCTTGGGGCTGTTATGGCCAAAGTGCAGAACCCTGCACTTGGCTTTGTTCAATCTTGTGGCTGGAGCAGGAGCTGGGTGTGCTTCCCATGCCAGACCTGCCCACCCCTGTCCCAGCCTGGAGGACACTCAGCACACAGCACAGTGACACTTTTTTCTTCTCTAGGAGAAGAAGAAGAAGAAGAAGCAGCACAAGAACAAAGACTCCTCCGAGTCGGACTTGGACAGCTCCGACTCAGACAGCTCCAGCAAGAGGAGCAAACACTCAGAGAGGCACAGCAAGGCTCAGAAGAAGAAGAAGAAGAAGAAGCACAAGAAGCAGTCCCGGGACTGAGAAGCAGGCAGGTGGAGCTTTGGCACCCTGAGTCCCTCCTGGTACGTGGCACAGGGAGCAGACAGAACCAAACCCGTGCAAGCCTTTGCTCCAGGGACCAGGAATTGCCCTCTCCCAGCAGTGTCTCTGGTGTGTGGCCTTAGTGGTGCTGGCTTTGAGACCAGCTGCCCCATGCAGGCTGCTGGTTTGTCCCCAGACTGGCTCTTTACACCCCTCCATCAGCAGCTCTCCCAGCCCATAGCCTCATGCTGAGCTGGGCACGCTGCCACCAGTGCCACCAGCATGGCATCAGCCCCCAACCAGCCAGTGGAGCTGCACAGCTGTGCTCTCCCTGCCCAGCATGGGGACAGGAGTGGCTGTTGCTGAGCCCTGCCATGGAGCTCTGTGTCCCCAGACAGTGCCAGCCTGGAGCTGCTTGGCTTTGGGCTGCAAACCTGCCCCCAGCCTGGCTGCCAGCTTGGGGAGTGGAGGAGTAAGAAGCAAACTGGGGAGCAGAGATACTTCCAGTAAACATTAACTGTGCTGTGTTTGCTGCCTTGGGGAAGGGATGGGAAATGAAGCTCCCCCACTCCCCACTTGCACTTTGGACTGGATCTTTTCTTCTGTGTGCTCCACACTCCATCTGGGGCAGCAAAACAAAATAGGCCTGGCTGGGTGAGAGGGGCCAAAAGCTGCACTAAAAGCTTGGGTTGGGTTTTTGCTAAAGTCCTGGCTGCTTCCAGAGGTTGCTGGGGGTGGGAAGGGGGTGTGTGCTGAGCTGCCCCGGGTGAGGAGCCTGCTGCCTTCTGCAAAGGGCAACAGGAGCATAAATCTGTAACTGGAGCTGAAGGTCACGAGGGAAGGGGTGGCAGAGGGGCTGGGCTGGCCCGGGCTGCCTCTGGCATTGCTTCAGGCTGCCCCGAGCAGAGAGGGGGAGGCTGAGAGCAGCTTGGCCCTGCCAGGGCAGATGTGATGAGTGGGGGGAGTGGAGCCACTGTCAGTGCTTCTGGCTGTGGGCAAGTGGGAGTGGAGCTGGGAAGGGAGAGAGGGGCTGAGGATAGGGCTGGGAAGGAAGAGAGAGGCTGGGGCTGGGAAGGGAGAGAGGGACTGGAGCTGGGAAGGGAGAGTGAGGCTGGGGCTGGGAAGGGAGAGTGAGGCTGGGGCTGGGAAGGGAGAGTGAGACTGGAGCTGGGAAGGGAGAGTGAGGCTGGGACTGGGAAGGGAGAGTGAGGCTGGGACTGGGAAGGGAGAGAGGGGCTGAGGCTGGGAAGGGAGAGTGAGGCTGGGACTGGGAGGGGAGAGAGGGACTGGGAGTGGGGAGAGAGGGACTGGGACTGGGACTGGGAAGGGAGAGAGGGACTGGGGATGGGGATGGGGCTGGGAAGGGAGAGAGGGGCTGGAGCTGGGAAGGGTGAGAGGGGCTGGGGCTGGGAAGAGAGAGTAGAGCTGGGGCTGGGAAGGGAGAGTAGAGCTGGCCAGTGAAGCAGTGAGATTGGGGCTGGACTCTGGGGTTGGGGCTGAAGAGTGGGAGTGGGGCAGGGGCTGGGAAGGCAGAGTAGGGCTGTCCAGTGAAGCAGTGAGGTTTGGGCTGGACTCTGGGGTTGAGGCTGAAGAGGGGCTAGGGCTGGCCAGTAGGGATGGGCAGTGGGGCTGAGGATGCCCAGTGAGGCTGGCCAGTGGGGCTGGGCACTCTGGCCAGCTATGCCCTGTTGGCACAGCAGGAGCAGAACTAGAGTTGCTGGGGGGACCCTATCCCTTCTCCCTCTGCTTTTGCCTGCCCCAGTGCCCCTGCCTCAGTCCCCTTGGCTGAGTCCCTGCTTTGGGGCCAGTTTCCTTCCCAGAGCAGTCACAAAGTGACCACGACCTTGACTCCTGACTCGGGCACTGCCAGGCAGGCCCCATCAGCTGATGCTTTGGCCCCAGCACTGCCTGCACTGTGCAGAGCTGGTTGGCAGTGGGGTGGAGTGTGGCTGGATCCTGGACAGCTGGCAGCAGAGCTGCAGGGAGGGTACACTGATATTTCATCCTCCCCCAAAAGCCCATTTCTGACCATAAGCACCTCAGAAACCTGGGCAGACTGGCATCACTGCTTGCTTAACCCCATCCCTGCCAGAGTGCCTAGGCTGGATTTGTCCCCCAGCATGGCTTAGTGGTGGGCAGGTGCCCAGAAACCCCAAGCAATGCTACAGGCTGGGGACAGAGTGGCTGAGAGCAGCCAGGAAGAAAGGGAGCTGGAGGTGCTGATAGATAGTAGGCTGAAGATGAGGCAGCAGTGCCCAGGTGGGCAGCAGAGCCAATGGCATCCTGGGCTGGCTCAGGAGCAGTGTGGGCAGCAGGACAAGGGAGGTTCTTGTGCCCCTGTGCTCAGCACTGCTCAGGCCACCCCTGGAGTGCTGTGTCCAGTTCTGGGCTCCTCCATTGCAGAGAGATGCTGAGGTGCTGGAAGGTGTTTGGAGCAGGGCAGCAAGGCTGGGGAGGGGCCTGGAGCACAGCCCTGTGAGGAGAGGCTGAGGGAGCTGGGGGGGTGCAGCCTGCAGCAGAGGAGGCTCAGGGCAGAGCTCATTGCTGCCTGCAGCTGCCTGCAGGGAGGCTGTAGCCAGGTGGGGTTGGGCTCTGCTGCCAGGCAGCCAGGGCCAGAGCAAGGGGACCCAGCCTGAAGCTGTGCCAGGGCAGGTCTAGGCTGGATGTTAGGAGGCGGTTCCTGGCAGAGAGAGTGATTGGCACTGGAATGGGCTGCCCAGGGAGGTGGTGGAGTCACCATCCCTGGAGGTGTTGCAGCCAAGCCTGGCTGGGGCACTTAGTGCCATGGTCTGGTTGGTTGGGCAGGGCTGGGTGCTAGGCTGGGCTGGCTGAGCTTGGAGCTCTCTTCCAGCCTGCCTGATTCCATGACTCCATGACAGCCTCTCCCCAGTGAGCTGGTGGCAGAGCTGTACCAACAGGACCTTTATTGGCTTTTTCCATTTGGATTTTCCCATTCTTAATACAAAAAAAAAAACCAAACCCAAACCCCTCAGAGCTCTGCCCAAGCCCCAGGCAGCCCCTCCAGGTGATGGGGCCAGGAGTGGAGGGCAGCAGGTGGCCCTGGCAGGCTCAGAGGCCAGGACCAGCCGTGCCCAGCGTGGGGCCAGGACGGAGGCGAGGCAGGGCTGAGGGTGGCAGCAGCTGGCAGCGGAGGGCAGCTGGGCACAGCCTCTATGTCGCCTTCTCGTAGGTGCGGGTGGAGACCACGGTGCCCATGGTGAGGGTCTGGGGGGCAGAAGCAGAGGAGGTGAGGGGGTTAGCTGTGCCCAGCACTGACCCCATCCCAGGCTGATCCCTCCCCAGCCCGGGTCCCAAGCCGCTGCTCACCAGGATGAGTTTCCCATCCTGCAGCTCCCGCACCAGCGACGTCTCCTTCCCGTCCCACTTCTGCACGTGCACCAGTTTGCCTCCCTCCAGCTTCACCAGGGACTGTGGGCACAGACAAAGACCCACGTGGAGACTTCCCAGCCCTGTCTGCATGTGGTCCTGTGCCACCTGAGCTACACTGTCTGGCCCTGCTCTGGCAGGGGGGGGGGGTTGGACTCGATGATTTCTTTGGGTCCCTTCCAAGCCCTGGCATCCTGTGAGCCTCCTCGCTGGGATGCCTCAGCCCTGGGTGGCTTCGTGCCTCTGAGGGGACAGCTCTGGGTCTCCTCATGCTCACCCCACAACCCCACGTGGCTCACAGACAGGCTGTGGGTGCACAGCACAAGGACACCCACCTGGCACTGTCTCATCTGACTTGACCAGGTCAGCCTTGGCCACGTCCTGCTCTGGCCACCAGCTGGGTCACAGCCTTGGCTGCCCCCCAACATAACCCCACTGTGGGCACCAGCGTGGTGACCTGGGGCCAGCACAGGGAGCCCTGCCTAGGGCCGGGGCCACTCCCAAGCATGCCAAGGGGGAACAAAGAGGCCATGCAGGGCTGGGGCAGGTGTGGGTGCTCTGAGCTGGAGCCTCTCCCCACACCCAAGGAGTTTTGGAGGGGCCAGTCCAGCAAACAGGTCCCTGCTCGCCAGGCTGCTGTTTGCACAGCCGCTGCTGTTGGCTCAGCCCCCGCAGCCCGGACGCTGCCAAGGTTGGAGTGACAGCAGGCTGGGCACGGTGCTGCGGGGTTGTGCCAGGACAGGCACCAGCACTGCCTGCCCTCTGCCCCCCAGCCAGCTCCTTGACAACCAGCTGCTGCCTCCTGGGGGCCTCGGGACTTGGGGCAGGTGGCCACAAACCTTGAGTGCCCTCAGGACATGGGTCAGGTGCCCACAAGGTCTGAGTGCCCCCAGGGTTTGGGTCTCCTCATGCTTCAGGTGCCCACAAGGTCTGAGTGCCCCCAGGGTTTGGGTCTCCTCATGCTTCAGGTGCCCACAAGGTCTGAGTGCCTCCAGGGTTTGAGTCTCCTCCTGGTTCAGGTGCCCACAAGGTCTGAGTGCCCCCAGGGTTTGGGTCTCCTCATGGTTCAGGTGCCCACAAGGTCTGAGTGCCCCCAGGGTTTGAGTCTCCTCCTGGTTCAGGTGCCCACAAGGTCTGAGTGCCCCCAGGGTTTGGGTCTCCTCATGGTTCAGGTGCCCACAAGGTTTGATTGCCCCCAGGGCTTGTTGCCCCCCACAAGTCAGGACCTTACAAGGCTTAGGTGTCCCCATGGTTTGTGTCTCCCCCTCAGGTGCCCTCCATGATGCAGGGTCCTCACCCAGAGCTCAGCTGTGCCCATAGCTGCTCCAGTAACTCAAATGCCCCTGGGCCAGAGCCTCCCTGCAGCTCCCCTCCCTGGCACCCCACATCCTGGGTGCCCCACAGTGTGGCAGCCCCCACCTGCCCCACGCTCTGCAGCCCCGTGGCTCAGGCAGCCATCCTGGCACAGCCTGCTCTGCCGTGTGCCCTCTGGCCACCAGCTGAGGGGCACTTGAAGGGCATGTCCTGTGCTGTGGGCAGGAGCTCACAGCAGGTCACACGTCCCTGCTGCCTGGGACATAGTTTCCACCAGCTGGGTGAGCCCATCCTCGCCTGGTGCCCAGCCCTTGCCTGGCCTCCTGAGGAGGGGTTTTGTGCCCAGCGAGCCCTGAGGTCACCCCTAAGGTCCCACCCAAGGTGCCCCTTGGCCTGGATAGTGGCCAAGGTGCTGCCAGCTGCTGCACACAGGGGGTGTGGGACCAGCACTGAGCAAACAGGGTCCAGGTAAGTCCTGCGAGGGAAATCTCTGCAGGGTGGGAGGAGGCCACGAGGGAAGTTCTGACTCCTACCAAAGCTTTTTCCCTCGGATGGAGAGGAACAGCCCAAGCCGGGAGGAGTTGGCATCAGGAGGAGCCTGCAGGCAGGCACTGGCCAGGCCGAGTTGCCCACCTGCTGCAGTCCCTGCCTGCTATGCAGGGCAGGCAAAGAGGGGGCTCAGCAAGGAGCTCTTGTGCCCCTCTCCAGCCCGGAGTGGGCACAGCACTGGCCCCACGCCACCCACCGCAACCCTTTCCTCCTCTTGAGCAAGCCCCGGGCGGGCACTGCTGTTTGCAAGCCTCCTTCTTGCACAACCTTCCCGGCAGCTGCGGCGGCCCTGGGAGGAAAGCTGCGGCTGGGGGCAAGGCTGGTACCGCTGGGGGGCAAGGCTGGTACCGCTGGGGGGCAAGGCGGCTGCTGCAGCTGGGGGGCAAGGCAAGGCTGCTGCCCAGGGGGGCAAGGCAAGGCGGCTGCCCAGGGGGGCAAGGCAAGGCTGCTGCAGCTGGGGGGCAAGGCGGCTGCCCAGGGGGGCAAGGCAAGGCTGCTGCCGCTGGGGGGCAAGGCGGCTGCCCAGGGGGGCAAGGCAAGGCTGCTGCCCAGGGGGGCAAGGCAAGGCGGCTGCCCAGGGGGGCAAGGCAAGGCTGCTGCCGCTGGGGGGCAAGGCGGCTGCCCAGGGGGGCAAGGCAAGGCTGCTGCAGCTGGGGGGCAAGGCTGCTGCCGCTGGGGGGCAAGGCAAGGCTGCTGCCGCTGGGGGGCAAGGCGGCTGCCCAGGGGGGCAAGGCAAGGCTGCTGCAGCTGGGGGGCAAGGCTGCTGCCGCTGGGGGGCAAGGCGGCTGCCCAGGGGGGCAAGGCAAGGCTGCTGCAGCTGGGGGGCAAGGCTGCTGCCGCTGGGGGGCAAGGCAAGGCTGCCGCTGGGGGCACGGAGAGGCGGCGGCTGGGTGCGACCCGGCGGCTGGGTGAGACCCGGCGCTGGGCACCAGCCCCTCGGGGCAAAGAGGGGTGATTTTTTTGCCCCTTCCAAAGGCAAAATGATGGAGCCCAGAGCCAAGATGTGACTGGGGCTGGGTCCCGCAGAGCCCTGGCGGGGGTGGTGCCACCCGGGGGGCCGCGGGGGGCTCACCTTGACGTGCCTGTCGTCCGCCGTGGTCTCGTCGAACTCCTCGCCCAGCTTGAAGCTGATCTCGGTGTTCTTGAAGGTGCTCTGGGTCTTGACGGTGACCTTGTCGCCGTCCAGCTCGATGATGGTGGTGGGCTTGGTGAGCCCTGCCATCTGCCGCGTGGCGAAGCCCACGCCTGGGGTGGGCAGAGAGGGCGGTGGAAGGGCTCAGGGTGTGCGGAGCGGCAGCATGCGGCCATCAGCCCCCGGCCCCGGCCGCCCCACAGCTCTTTGTCCCCTTGGGGGTGCTGAGGGAACCCCAAAACTGCTCCTCAGCCTCTGCCCCGGGGGACTCCGCCTGTGCCCACCGCGGCTGGGGGAGGGGAGGAGGGGGCTGGGAACGAGGCATTGCACCGGCGCCCACCGGCTCCGGCGGAGGGGACGCACACACCGGGGTCACCCCCCGCCGCGGACTGATTTGGGGTGAGGGACCCACCCGACCCACCCACTCTGCCGGGACCACCGCGGACCGCTTTTGGGTGAGGGTCGCACCCACTACGGCCCGATTTTGGGTGGGGGATTCACCCACCCCCTCTGCTGAGCCCACCGCGGACTGATTTTGGGTGGGGGATTCACCCACCCCCTCTGCTGAGCCCACCGCGGACTGATTTTGGGTGGGGGATTCACCCACCCCCTCTGCTGAGCCCACCGTGGACTGATTTTGGGTGGGGCACTCACCCACCCTGCCGGGCACACCGTGGACTGATTTTGGGTGGGGCACTCACCCACCTTGCCGGGCACACCGTGGACTGATTTTGGGTGGTCCTAACCCTAACCCGGGACCCCCGCGGACTGATTTTAGGTGAGGGTCTCACCCACCCTGCTCGGCCCGCCGCGGACTGATTTTGGGTGGGGAACCCACTCACCCTGCCGGGGTGCCGCGCTGGGGGTGGAGGGATGGAGACTGGAGGGGTCCGAGGCACCCTCCCCCCACTCGATTGTCCCCCGCTTCTACCAAGGGCTGCCCGGGTCGGGGGGGCCAAGGGCAGGCCGAAGCCCCCTGCCGAAGCCCGAGAACAAAGCCCCGGAGCCCCCCCCCCACTCAAGCAGCCCGCCCAGGCGGCAGCCGCCTGCCCCCCTGCGCGGAGGGGCTCAGCCACGCAAAGTGGGGGCCTCGGAGAGGGGAGTGGGGGGGAGAAAAATTGGGGGGGGGGGGGTAGAAAACCAAAGGGCGAGAACCTCCCCCCCCGCCCCCAGCACTCACCCAGCGCCTTCATGTACTCATCGAAATTGGCCGTGTCCACCAGCTTCCAGGTGCCCACGAAGGCGTCCACCATGGCGAGAGGGAGTGATTGTGGGTGGGGGGCACAGAGGCAGGCGCAGGCGGTCCCGGGGGGGGTTGCGGTGGTGGCGGCGGGGGAGGGTCCGTCCGGCTCCGAGCGTGGCACCGCAGCCCGCAGCTGCCTGCGCGCCCCGCGGCCGCCTTAAATAATGTCCCCATCACATGACTGGGAACCAGAAATACTCCTGGGCAGAGCTGCCAGCGGCCACCCTGCTGCCCTGACACCCTGCTGCCCTGCCACCCTGCTGCCCTGCCACCCTGCTGCCCTGCCGCCCTGCCGCCCTGCTGCTCTGCCACCCTGCCACCCTGCCGCCCTGCCACCCTGCCACCCTGCTGCCCTGCCACCCTGCCACCCTGCTGCCCTGCCACCCTGCCACCCTGCTGCCCTGCCACACTGCCGCCCGGACATCCTGCTGCCCTGCCACCCTGCTGCCCTGCTGCCCTGCTGCCCTGCCACCCTGCTGCCCTGCCACCCTGCCACCCTGCCACCCTGCTGCCCTGCCACCCTGCCGCCCTGCTGCCCTGCTGCCCTGCCACCCTGCTGCCCTGCCACCCTGCCACCCTGCTGCCCTGCCGCCCTGCCACCCTGCTGCCCTGCCGCCCTGCCACCCTGCTGCCCTGCCATCCTGCTGCCCTGCCACCCTGCCACCCTGCCACCCTGCCGCCCTGCCGCCCTGCTGCCCTGCCACCCTGCCACCCTGCCACCCTGCTGCTCTGCTGCCCTGCCACCCTGCCACCCTGCTGCTCTGCTGCCCTGCTGTCCTGCTGCTCTGCTGCCCTGCCACCCTGCCGCCCTGCTGCTCTGCCGCCCTGCCATCCTGCTGCCCTGCCACCCTACCACCCTGCTGCCCTGCCACCCTGCTGTCCTGCCACCCTGCTGTCCTGCCATCCTGCTGCCCCGCCACCCTGCCGCCCTGCCACCCTGCCGCCCTGCTGCCCTGCCACCCTGCCGCCCTGCCACCCTGCTGCCCTGCCATCCTGCTGCCCTGCCACCCTGCTGCCCTGCTGCCCTGCCACCCTGCCACCCTGCCGCCCTGCTGCCCTGCCACCCTGCTGCCCTGCCACCCTGCTGCCCTGCCATCCTGCTGCCCTGCCACCCTGCCACCCTGCTTCTCTGCTGCCCTGCTGCCCTGCCACCCTGCTGTGTGTGTATGTGACATGTGTGTCCTGTCTGTCCTGTGCATGTGCTCTGTGTGTGTGTGACCTGTGTAACCTGTGCCTGCTGTGTGTGACCTGTGTGACCTGTGCCTGCTGTGTGTGACATGTGTGACCTGTGCCTGCTGTGTGTGACCTGTGTAACCTGTGCCTACTGTGTGTGACATGTGTGACCTGTGCCTGCTGTGTGTGACATGTGTGACCTGTGCCTGCTGTGTGTGACCTGTGTAACCTGTGCCTGCTCTGTGTGACCTGTGTGACCTGTGCCTACTGTGTGTGACATGTGTGACCTGTGCCTGCTGTGTGTGACCTGTGTAACCTGTGCCTGCTGTGTGTGACATGTGTGACCTGTGCCTGCTGTGTGTGACCTGTGTAACCTGTGCCTGCTGTGTGTGACCTGTGTGACCTGTGCCTGCTGTGTGTGACCTGTGTAACCTGTGCCTGCTGTGTGTGACCTGTGTAACCTGTGCCTGCTGTGTGTGACCTGTGTAATCTGTGCCTACTGTGTGACATGTGTGACCTGTGCCTGCTGTGTGTGACATGTGTGACCTGTGCCTGCTGTGTGTGACCTGTGTAACCTGTGCCTGCTGTGTGTGACATGTGTAACCTGTGCCTACTGTGTGTGACCTGTGTAACCTGTGCCTGCTGTGTGTGACCTGTGTGACCTGTGCCTGCTGTGTGTGACCTGTGTAACCTGTGCCTACTGTGTGACCTGTGTAACCTGTGCCTGCTCTGTGTGACCTCTGTGACCTGTGCCTGCTCCATGTGTGTAAGAACACACTCGTGTGCCCTCAGCGATGCTCTGTGTGTCAAGGGGCACTGAGGACAGGGACAGGAGCGAGGCTCTGTGTGTGCTCTCCAACATGTCCCCTTGCTTCGGGCTCTAGTGGCAGCAATGTGCCCTCTAGTGCCTCCCTTGGCATTCCGTGTCCCATGGCATCGTTCTGTCACCGCCAGTGGGGGGCAAGGTCCCAGCTGTGAGGCTCGATTGTCCCCAAGCCCCATGTCTGCAGCATGTCCCCCTCACCTTGGGGACATCCAGGTGGAAGTGTCCAGGTCCATGGGGGATGTGGGGGTCAATTTCTCCCTCTCGCTGCCCCCAAGGTGTCACCACAGATGCCCCAAAATAGTCAGGACCTTGTGCTCAGGCTCCTGCCTCTGGCACTGTCAACTAGCAGGACCCCTCGGCCCGTGTCCCTGCTGGGCACAGCACCAGGGTGGGTGTCCCCCCGCCCCTCCCCACCTCGGACACCCCAGGGCACCCTAGGGGCAGACAGGGCTCCAGAGTCCCCACTCACACCCACTGCTGTGCCCTCACCCTTCTGCTGTCCCTGGCCCAGATCTGCAGGGTGCTGGTCCCCAGCCCTTCTCCCAGCCACCCCTTGAGATGTGACTGGTCACAGGTATGGCTGCCCACACAGAGTGACCCACCCTCGGGGGCACCCACCCTCCCTTGCTGACAGACACTCCCAGTGCACAGGAGCACCCACCCAGATGGGCACACAGCCACCCAGAGAAGCTCCCATGCCCATGGACATGCCATGCTCAGAGACTCACCTTGCATGTGGACAGCTACACAGGGACACCCACCCACACGGGGGAGCACCCATCCACAAAGGCACCCACCCACACGGGCACCCACCCACACGGGGGAGCACCCACCCACAGAGGCACCCACCCACATGGGCACCCACCCACATGGGCACCCACCCACACGGGGGAGCACTCACCCACAGGGGCACCCACCTATAGGAGCACCCAAGCTCATAGGCATCCACCCACAGGGGCACCCACACACATGGGGGAGCACTCACCCACAGGGGTACCCACCCACAGGAGCACCTGAGCTCATAGACACCCACCCACAGGGGCACCCAAGCACCTGGACACCCACTGTCAGGGGCACCCAAGCTTATGGACACCCACCCACGTGGGAGAACACCTACCCGGAGGGGTACCCACACACATGGACACCCACAGGAGCACCTAAGCACCTGGACACCCACATACCTGGATACCCACCTGTGTGGATGCCCACCCACAGGGCACCTAAGCACCTGGACACCCACATACCTGGATACCCACCTGTGTGTGTGCCCACCCACAGGGGCACCTAAACACCTGGACACCCACATACCTGGATACCCACCTGTGTGTGTGCCCACCCACAGGGGCACCTAAGCACATGGACACCCACATACCTGGATACCCACCAGTGTGGATGCCCACCCACAGGGCACCTAAGCACCTGGACACCCACATACCTGGATACCCACCCGTGTGGATGCCCACCCACAGGGGCACCTAAACACCTGGACACCCACATACCTGGATACCCACCCGTGTGGATGCCCACCCACAGGGGCACCTAAACACCTGGACACCCACATACCTGGATACCCACTCGTGTGGATGCCCACCCGCAGGAACACCCAAGATCGTGGACATCCACACACATGGGCACCCAAACACATGGACACACACATACAGGGATACCCACCCACAGAGGGCACCAAGCATATGGGCACCCACCCACGGGTGTGCACACAGCACCCAGACACAGACACCCACACATCTAAACACACATATAGATGGGTGCCCAGGTGCTGGGGTGCCCACCCAGAGGAGTACCCACGCACGCAGCCACCCATGCACACACAGACTCAGCACACACCTGGGTGCCCATGGGCATGAGCAGCCAAGCACACAGACACAGTATATGGTGCCCACACACACGTGTTACATGCATGCATGCCCCCCCCACATGGTGCTCCCCCACAACCACACACAGAGATACCCACACGTGATGCCCACACACATGGATGCCCACGCACATGGATGCCCATGCACATGGTACCCATGCACATGAGTGCTCACACACATGATGCCCACACACATGGATGCCCATGCACATGGTACCCATGCACATGAGTACTCACACACACGATGCTCACACACATGGATGCCCATGCACATGGTACCCATGCACATGAGTGCTCACACACACGATGCTCACACACATGGATGCCCACACACATGGTACCCATGCACATGAGTGCTCACACACATGATGCTCACACACATGATGCTCACACACATGGATGCCCACACACACGGTACCCATGCACATGAGTGCTCACACACATGATGCTCACACACATGGATGCCCACACACATGGTACCCATGCACATGAGTGCTCACACACATGATGCTCACACACATGATGCTCACACACATGGATGCCCACACACACGGTACCCATGCACATGAGTGCTCACACACATGATGCTCACACACATGGATGCCCACGCACATGGATGCCCATGCACATGAGTGCTCACACACATGATGCTCACACACATGGATGCCCACACACACGGTACCCATGCACATGAGTGCTCACACACATGGATGCCCACACACACGGTACCCATGCACATGAGTGCTCACACACATGGATGCCCACACACACGGTACCCATGCACATGAGTGCTCACACACATGGATGCCCACACACACGGTACCCATGCACATGAGTGCTCACACACATGATGCTCACACGCATGGATGCTCACACACACAGTACCCATGCACATGAGTACTCACACACATGATGCTCACACACATGGATGCCCACACACACGGTACCCATGCACATGAGTGCTCGCACACATGATGCTCTCACACTTGGATGCCCATACATGTGGATGCTTACACACAAGAAGCCCATACATGTAGGTATTTACACACACAATGCCCACACATGTGAATGCTTGCACATGATGCCCACACACAGATGCCCCCTACACACACATGATGCCCACACACATGGTATCCATGCACAGGAATGCTCACACACATGATGCCCACACACAGATGCCCCCTACACACACACGATGCCCACACACAGATGCCCCCCCCCACACACATGGATGCCCCCACACACATGATGCCCACACACAGATGCCCCCCACACACACATGGATGCCCCCACACACATGATGCCCACACACATGGTATCCATGCACAGGAATGCTTGCACACATGATGCCCACACATGGGTGCTCACACACATGGATGCCCACATGCACATGATGCCCACACACAGATGCCCCACACGCACATGATGCCCACACACATGGTATCCATGCACAGGAATGCTCACACACATGATGCCCACACACAGATGCCCCACACACACACATGATGCCCACACACATGGTATTCATGCACAAGAATGCTCACACACATGATACCCACACACAGATGCCCCACACACACACATGGATGCCCCCACACACATGATGCCCACACACATGGTATCCATGCACAGGAATGCTTGCACACATGATGCCCACACATGGGTGCTCACACACATGGATGCCCACATGCACATGATGCCTACACACAGATGCCCCACATGCACATGATGCCCACACATGGATGCTCACACACATGGATGCCCACACGCACCTGATGCCCACACACAGATGCCCCACACACACATGATGCCCACACACAGATGCCCCACATGCACATGATGCCCACACACAGATGCCCCACATGCACATGATGCCCACACACAGATGCCCCACACACACATGATGCCCACACACAGATGCCCCACATGCACATGATGCCCACACACAGATGCCCCACACACACATGATGCCCACACACAGATGCCCCACATGCACATGATGCCCACACATGGATGCTCACACACATGGATGCCTACACGCACCTGATGCCCACACACAGATGCCCCCCACACACCTGATGCCCACACACAGATGCCCCCCACACACATGATGCCCACACACAGATGCCCCACACACACATGATGCCCACACACACGGTATCCATGCACAGGAATGCTCACACACATGATGCCCCCCACACACATGATGCCCACACGCACATGATGCCCACACACACCCCCGATGCCCACACACATGATGTTCACACAGGATGGGTGTGCCCTCCGCAGCTGTCCGGAGCCCATGGCCAGCCGGGCGGTGGCCAGGGCGGCCCTGCGCCGTGGGATGGCTTTGCCGGTGCCGCAGCGACAGCTATGGGTGAGCATCCGCACGGGGCTGCGCCAGCTCCACCTGCAGCCAGCGCCTGCCTCCGCTCCCCGGAGCCCAAGCTGGGACACCAGCCCCTGTCCCGGGCAGGATCTGGGCAATCCCAGCCCTGTGCCTCCCCCCAGCCCCTCGGTGCCCCGGCAGGAAGGTTCTCACTCCACCGCCCGGCAGAAGAAGGTTTGGGGAGCACATCCTGAGCCTGCCGAGCTCAGCACCACGGCGTGCACAGCCCTGAACCCCCGCGGCACCCATCTCGCCCTGCTCCCTGCTGCTTCCCTCGCTCTGGGCTTGCCCCCAGCGCCACGGGGGGAATGCCAGGGCTGCCGGAGGGCAGCAGGCATGGAGATCCGTGGGTGAGTCTGGCATGGGGGGCTGGGGTGATGCACAGAGCTGAAGATGCTCCAAGCAGCAGCATCCTGCTCACCACCCCCAGCCCCCTGTCCCCAGGAATGCTGCAATCATGGAACGCTCTGGAAGGGACCCTTGAAGCTTACCCAGTCCAGGCCCCCGCAGCCAGCAGGGACAACTCCGACTGGAGCAGGCTGCTCAGGGCCCCCCACACGGCCTGACCTGGGAGCTGAGACTCCTCCACCCAAGGGGCAGGGTCCACTTTGGGGTGCTCCACTCCACGGAGGGTCCCCTTCTCAAGGTGTTGGCTGATGGGTTGGGGGCTTTGCTTGTGCAGTGGTTTCCTCCCTCCCCCTCCCACCTTCTTCTTGAGGAAAGCTCCTTCAGCCCCCAGAAGAACTGCCAGGAGACGCAGGTGGTACCCAAACCATCACAGTGAACACCACACTCAGCCAGAAACACCCACGGGCAGCTCCAGCGGCCAGGAGAAAGAGGCCTCCCCCTCCCCCACCTCCGACCCCCTGCGCTCGGCTCTGCCAAATGCCCCAGAAGAAAAGGTCGCTCCCTCCTGGGGAGGCAAACGAAGAAATCCACCCCCCCCACAAGGTCCTTGCCCAGGGCACGGGTGGCAATGGCCCCTTGGTCACGGCAGGTCCCTGCCAGGCGCCGCTCCCCCCGACGGCGGGTGGGGGCCGATGCCAGCTGGTCTCGCCGCGGTAGCACCGAGGAAAACCCAGCGGACTCCGGGCAAGCTTGGGAGAGCCTGGGCTGGTGCTCCGCAGCCTCCTCTTGCCTCCGCTGGGCAGCGCTGCCCCCACGGCGGCAGGGTTAGGACGTGTCCTTCAGCTCGGGGCTGGGGGGCTGCGGAGGGGGCACCTCCGCCGAGGGCGACTGCATCTCCTGGGCACTGCCTGTGAGGAGAGACGAGGGCGGGGGGAGCAACCTCAGTCCCTGCCCGCCCCACGCTCTCCTCCACCTTCCTCCTCCTCCTCCTCCTCCTCCTCCTCCTCCTCCTCCTCCTCCTCCTCCTCCTCCTCCTCCCCCTCCTCCTTCTCGTCCTCCCCCTCCTCCTTCTCGTCCTCCCCCTCCTCCTTCTCGTCCTCCCCCTCCTCCTTCTCTTTCTCCTTCTCCCCCTCCTCCTTCTCCCCCTCCTCCTCCTCTCCCTCCTCCTCCTCCTCCTCCTCCTCCTCCTCCTCCTCCTCCTCCTCCTCCTCCTCCTCCTCCTCCTCCTCCTCCTCCTCCTCTTCCTCCTCCTCCTCCTCCTTCTCCCCCTCCCCCTCCTCCTCCTCTTCCTCCTCCTCCTCCTCGCCCATCACCTACCCGCGTTCAGGGACATCTCTGCCAGCTTGAGGGGCAGGTCGGAGGGGCTGACGCCGGCGGGCGAGCCCAGGATGTCTGGCAGGGCATTGCGCCGGCCCGTCCTGCTGGAGGATGCGAAGTCCAGGACGGGTTCCACCTCGGTCATGCTAACCCTGCAGAGACACAGTCCCCACTGTTCCCTGCCCACCTCTTTGAGCGTGGGGGGCAAAGGCAACCCGGTTCCGATCCAGGTAGGATGCTCCCCTTGAGGGCAAGCAGTTGCCCGGGGCATGGGGCTGAGCTCTCCACCCTCTGCCCCACTCCCCCATCCCCCAGGGCTGTGCTCTGGTCACAGTACCGTGGAGGAAGAGGACCCCTCGGGGGGTCTCACCAGCACCCTCCACCCTGAGCAGTCTTACCGGGCACCCTCCAGCCTGGCCTGGCTCTGTGTGTCCCCCGAGCCCAGGGTCCTTCTCCTGGCCTGGTGATTCCTCCTCCCTGTGTCTCCCAGCCAGGGAGGGGCCTCACTGGAGGTGAAGAACCCTGACCAGGTCCCCTCTGGCTCCGACCTAGGGGGAGGAAGAGCAGGGGGTCAGTGGTGAGGCTGGGGTGAAGGACAGAACAGGGAGCAAGCCTGGGGGTGTGAGAGGCCATGTCCCCACGTGGGGCACAGGTAGCACCCAGCAGCCTGCTCCCTGAGTGGCTGCACCAAGCTGGGACCCCTGTCCCTGGTGGGATGAGAGCAAGGGATGGATGGAGAGCAGGGATGGGGACATGGAGGTGGCCTCCAGCTGCGAGGGCACAGTGAGACTGGCTGCAGTGCCAGGGGGCAAGGACACATCATCCCTGACCTGAGGACCCCCCTGTGTCCCCTGGGCAGTGGCTCCTGCTGAGCCAGAGCAGGCAGAGCTGTACTGGGGTGCCCTCCCTGGGTGGGTGGCTCTCTCAGGAAGCCCCTGGCACTGGGCAGATCCCACCAGTGTGGATTCCACTCCGGTGCACACTGCCACGGGGACCTTGCTCAGTGCTGGTAAACACCTGCAGGAGCCCTCTGGAGCTGCAGGCAATAGGTGGCACAGGACCTTGTAGGGACAGAGGTGTCTTCCACCCTCTCCAGACACCTTCCTCCTGCTCGTGGGGTGCAGGGACCTTCAAACCATCACCCCAACATCCCTACTTAGGTGCAGGATTCCCCAAGCCATCACCTCAGCAGCCTCAGTTGTGCAAAGGAGCCCAAAGTCATCCCAGTAGCCCTTACTGGGTGCAGAGATCTCCAAGCCATCACCCTGGCAGCTCCAGTTGGCTGCAAGGACCCTCAAGTACCACCCCAGCAACGCCAGTGGGATGTGGAGACCCCAAAACTGTCACCTGAACAGGCTCAGTCTGGGCGAGGGACCCCCAAACCCTCACCCTAGCAGTGCCAGTTGGGTGCAGAGACCCCCAGAGCATGGCCCATGGCTGCTGCAGGGCAGACACTCGTGGTGATGCTGGAACTGGTGTCACCAAGCTGGTGTTGGTGGGAGCTGGTCCAGCTGTGGGCTGGTGAACTTACCAGTGTCCCCCTGGGGATCAGTCTCTGGTGCAGGGCAAGCCCAGGTGCTCAAGTCCTTGGGCACAAGGTCAGTGCAGGGCAGGACAAGTGCCCCTGGCTGTGTGAGGAGGAGAAGTGAATGATTAACCTGGGAGGTGATGAGCCAGAGAACCATGGAGTTGGCTTGGGATGGAAGGGACCTCAAAGACCACCCAGTTCCAGCCCCCCACTGGCCCAAGTGGCTCAAATCCTCATCTAATCTGGCCTTGAACACCTCCAGGCTGAGGGCATCCACAGCCTCCCTGGACAGCCTGTGCCAGGGTCTCACCACCCTCACTGTACAGAATCTCTTCCTCCTCTCCACTCCCAGACTCTCCTCTCCCAGCTCAAAGCCATTGTCCCTCATCCTGTCACCCCCAGCCCTTCTCCAAAGTCCCTCCCCAGCTCTCCTGTAGCCCCTTCAGGTACTGGAAGGCTGCCCTAAGGTCTCCCTGCAGCCTTCCCTTCTCCAGGCTGAAGCAGCATGGCATAGCCTGGCACATGTGAGGGCATACATGGTGCCCCATTGTACAGATCTGTCCATGCATGGCACCCCCTGGCACACAGCTGTGTGCACAGATGTTCACACACATGGGCTGCAGAGGGACCTGCCCAGGCTGGATCCATGTGCCAAGGCCAGGAGGTTCAACAGTCAGGTGCCAGGTCCTGCACTTGTGTCACAACAACCCCATGGAGGCTCAAGGCTTGGGGCAGAGTGGCTGGAAACTGCCTGCTGGAAAAGGGTCTGGGAGTGCTGGCTGAAGAGGAGACAGAGTGTGCCCAGGTGGGCAAGAAGGGCACCAGCATCCTGGCCTGGATCAGCAGTGGTGTGGCCAGCAGCAGCAGGGCAGGGATTGTGCCCCTGTGCTATGCACTGGTGAGGCTGCAGCTTGAGTGCTGGGTTCGGTTTTGGGCTCCCCACTCTGAGAAGGACATTGAGGGGCTGGAGCAGGTGCAGAGAAAGGCAACAGGCCTGGGGAAGGGTCTGGAGAAGAAGGCTGGGGAGGAGCAGCTGAGGTGAATGCACACACACAGGTGAATGCACACACACAGGTGAATGCACACACACAGACAGGTGAATGCACACACACAGACAGGTGAATGCACACACAGACAGGTGAATGCACACACACAGAGGTGAATGCACACACACACACAGGTGAATGCACACACACACAGGTGAATGCACACACAGACAGGTGAATGCACACACACAGACAGGTGAATGCACACACAGACAGGTGAATGCACACACACAGAGGTGAATGCACACACACACACAGGTGAATGCACACACAGACAGGTGAATGCACACACACACACAGGTGAATGCACACACACAGAGGTGAATGCACACACACACACACAGGTGAATGCACACACACACAGGTGAATGCACACACACACACAGGTGAATGCACACACACACACAGGTGAATGCACACACAGACAGGTGAATGCACACACACACACAGGTGAATGCACACACACAGAGGTGAATGCACACACACACACAGGTGAATGCACACACACACACAGGTGAATGCACACACACACACAGGTGAATGCACACACAGACAGGTGAATGCACACACACACACAGGTGAATGCACACACAGGTGAATGCACACACACACATGTGAATGCACACACACAGGTGAATGCACACACACACACAGGTGAATGCACACACACACATGTGAATGCACACACACAGGTGAATGCACACACACACACACAGGTGAATGCACACACACACACAGGTGAATGCACACACACACACAGGTGAATGCACACACACAGACAGGTGAATGCACACACACAGGTGAATGCACACACACAGACAGGTTAATGCACACACACAGGTGAATGCACACACACACAGGTGAATGCACACACACAGGTGAATGCACACACACACACACAGGTGAATGCACACACACAGGTGAATGCACACACACACACACAGGTGAATGCACACACACACACAGGTGAATGCACACACACAGACACAGGTAAATGCACACACACACAGAGGTGAATGCACACACACACAGAGGTGAATGCACACACACAGACAGGTGAATGCACACACACAGACAGGTGAATACACACACACAGAGGTGAATGCACACACACACAGGTGAATGCACACACACACAGGGGAATGCACACACACACACAGGTGAATGCACACACACACAGGTGAATGCACACACACACAGAGGTGAATGCACACACAGACAGGTGAATGCACACACACAGGTGAATGCACACACACGCACAGGTGAATGCACACACACACAGGTGAATGCACACACACACAGGTGAATGCACACACACAGACAGGTGAATGCACACACACACACAGGTGAATGCACACAGAGACAGGTGAATGCACACACACACACACACAGGTGAATGCACACACACACAGGTGAATGCACACACAGACAGGTGAATGCACACACACACAGGTGAATGCACACACACAGACAGGTGAATGCACACACACATAGGTGAATACACACATACAGGTGAATGCACACACACACATACAGGTGAATGCACACACAGACAGGTGAGTGCACACACACACACAGGTGAATGCACACACACACAGGTGAATGCACACACAGACAGGTGAATGCACACACACACAGGTGAATGCACACACACAGACAGGTGAATGCACACAGACAGGTGAATGCACACACACAGACAGGTGAATGCACACACACATAGGTGAATGCACACATACAGGTGAATGCACACACACACATACAGGTGAATGCACACACACACACAGGTGAATGCACACACAGACAGGTGAATGCACACACACACAGGTGAATGCACACACACACATACAGGTGAATGCACACACACACATACAGGTGAATGCACACACACACACAGGTGAATGCACACACAGACAGGTGAATGCACACACACACAGGTGAATGCACACACACACACAGGTGAATGCACACACACAGGTGAATGCACACACACACAGGTGAATGCACACACACAGACAGGTGAATGCACACACACAGGTGAATGCACACACACACACAGGTGAATGCACACACACAGGTGAATGCACACACACACAGGTGAATGCACACACACACACAGGTGAATGCACACACACAGGTGAATGCACACACACAGACAGGTTAATGCACACACACAGGTGAATGCACACACACACAGGTGAATGCACACACACACACAGGTGAATGCACACACACACACACAGGTGAATGCACACACACACACAGGTGAATGCACACACACAGACAGGTGAATGCACACACACACAGGTGAATGCACACACACAGGTGAATGCACACACACACAGGTGAATGCACACACACACACAGGTGAATGCACACACACAGGTGAATGCACACACACACAGGTGAATGCACACACATAGACAGGTGAATGCACACACACAGGTGAATGCACACACACAGGTGAATGCACACACACACAGGTGAATGCACACACACACAGGTGAATGCACACACACAGGTGAATGCACACACACAGACAGGTTAATGCACACACACAGGTGAATGCACACACACACAGGTGAATGCACACACACAGGTGAATGCACACACACACACACAGGTGAATGCACACACACAGGTGAATGCACACACACACACACAGGTGAATGCACACACACACACAGGTGAATGCACACACACAGACACAGGTAAATGCACACACACACAGAGGTGAATGCACACACACACAGAGGTGAATGCACACACACAGACAGGTGAATGCACACACACAGACAGGTGAATACACACACACAGAGGTGAATGCACACACACACAGGTGAATGCACACACACACAGGTGAATGCACACACACACAGGGGAATGCACACACACACAGAGGTGAATGCACACACACACACAGGTGAATGCACACACACACAGGTGAATGCACACACACACAGGTGAATGCACACACACACAGACAGGTGAATGCACACACACACACAGGTGAATGCACACACACACAGGTGAATGCACACACAGACAGGTGAATGCACACACACAGGTGAATGCACACACACGCACAGGTGAATGCACACACACACAGGTGAATGCACACACACACAGGTGAATGCACACACACAGACAGGTGAATGCACACACACACACAGGTGAATGCACACACAGACAGGTGAATGCACACACACACAGGTGAATGCACACACAGACAGGTGAATGCACACACAGACAGGTGAATGCACACACACATAGGTGAATACACACATACAGGTGAATGCACACACACACATACAGGTGAATGCACACACAGACAGGTGAATGCACACACACACACAGGTGAATGCACACACACACACAGGTGAATGCACACACACACAGGTGAATGCACACACAGACAGGTGAATGCACACACACACAGGTGAATGCACACACACAGACAGGTGAATGCACACACACAGGTGAATGCACACACACAGACAGGTGAATGCACACACACATAGGTGAATGCACACATACAGGTGAATGCACACACACACATACAGGTGAATGCACACACACACACAGGTGAATGCACACACACACAGGTGAATGCACACACACACAGGTGAATGCACACACACACACAGGTGAATGCACACACACACACAGGTGAATGCACACACACACAGGTGAATGCACACACACACATACAGGTGAATGCACACACACACACACAGGTGAATGCACACACAGACAGGTGAATGCACACACACACAGGTGAATGCACACACACACACAGGTGAATGCACACACACAGGTGAATGCACACACACACAGGTGAATGCACACACACAGACAGGTGAATGCACACACACAGGTGAATGCACACACACACACAGGTGAATGCACACACACAGGTGAATGCACACACACACAGGTGAATGCACACACACACACAGGTGAATGCACACACACAGGTGAATGCACACACACAGACAGGTTAATGCACACACACAGGTGAATGCACACACACACAGGTGAATGCACACACACACACAGGTGAATGCACACACACACAGGTGAATGCACACACACACAGAGGTGAATGCACACACACACACACAGGTGAATGCACACACACACACAGGTGAATGCACACACACAGACAGGTGAATGCACACACACAGAGGTGAATGCACACACACAGGTGAATGCACACACACACAGGTGAATGCACACACACACACAGGTGAATGCACACACACAGGTGAATGCACACACACACAGGTGAATGCACACACACAGACAGGTGAATGCACACACACACACAGGTGAATGCACACACACAGGTGAATGCACACACACAGGTGAATGCACACACACACAGGTGAATGCACACACACAGGTGAATGCACACACACACAGGTGAATGCACACACACACACAGGTGAATGCACACACACACACAGGTGAATGCACACACACAGGTGAATGCACACACACAGGTGAATGCACACACACACAGGTGAATGCACACACACAGGTGAATGCACACACACAGGTGAATGCACACACACACACAGGTGAATGCACACACACAGGTGAATGCACACACACACAGGTGAATGCACACACACAGACAGGTGAATGCACACACACAGGTGAATGCACACACACAGACAGGTTAATGCACACACACAGGTGAATGCACACACACACAGGTGAATGCACACACACAGGTGAATGCACACACACACACACAGGTGAATGCACACACACAGGTGAATGCACACACACACACAGAGGTGAATGCACACACACACACAGGTGAATGCACACACACAGACACAGGTAAATGCACACACACACAGAGGTGAATGCACACACACACAGAGGTGAATGCACACACACAGACAGGTGAATGCACACACACATACAGGTGAATACACACACACAGAGGTGAATGCACACACACACAGGTGAATGCACACACACACAGGTGAATGCACACACACACAGGGGAATGCACACACACACAGAGGTGAATGCACACACACACACAGGTGAATGCACACACACACAGAGGTGAATGCACACACACACACAGGTGAATGCACACACACACACAGGTGAATGCACACACACACAGAGGTGAATGCACACACACACACAGGTGAATGCACACACACACACAGGTGAATGCACACACACACACAGGTGAATGCACACACACACAGGTGAATGCACACACACACAGAGGTGAATGCACACACACAGGTGAATGCACACACACGCACAGGTGAATGCACACACACACAGGTGAATGCACACACACACAGGTGAATGCACACACACAGACAGGTGAATGCACACACACACACAGGTGAATGCACACACAGACAGGTGAATGCACACACACACACACACAGGTGAATGCACACACAAACAGGTGAATGCACACACAGACAGGTGAATGCACACACACACAGGTGAATGCACACACACAGACAGGTGAATGCACACACACATAGGTGAATACACACATACAGGTGAATGCACACACACACATACAGGTGAATGCACACACAGACAGGTGAATGCACACACACACACAGGTGAATGCACACACACACACAGGTGAATGCACACACACACAGGTGAATGCACACACAGACAGGTGAATGCACACACACACAGGTGAATGCACACACACAGACAGGTGAATGCACACACACAGGTGAATGCACACACACAGACAGGTGAATGCACACACACATAGGTGAATGCACACATACAGGTGAATGCACACACACACATACAGGTGAATGCACACACACACACAGGTGAATGCACACACACACAGGTGAATGCACACACACACATACAGGTGAATGCACACACACACATACAGGTGAATGCACACACACACACAGGTGAATGCACACACAGACAGGTGAATGCACACACACACAGGTGAATGCACACACACACACAGGTGAATGCACACACACAGAGGTGAATGCACACACACACAGACAGGTGAATGCACACACACAGACAGGTGAATGCACACACACACACAGGTGAATGCACACACACAGAGGTGAATGCACACACACACACACAGGTGAATGCACACACACAGACAGGTGAATGCACACACACACACAGGTGAATGCACGCACACACAGGTGCATGCACACACAGACAGGTGAATGCACACACACAGGTGAATGCACACACGCACAGGTGAATGCACACACACACAGGTGAATACACACACACACACAGGTGAATGCACAGACACACAGACAGGTGAATGCACACACACACAGGTGAATGCACATAGACAGGTGAATGCACACACACACAGGTGAATGCACACACACACACAGGTGAATGCACACACACACACAGGTGAATGCACACACAGACAGGTGAATGCACACACACACAGGTGAATGCACACACACAGACAGGTGAATGCACACACACACAGGTGAATGCACACACACACACAGGTGAATGCACACACATACAGGTGAATGCACGCACACACACACATACAGGTGAATGCACACACACACAGGTGAATGCACACTCACACACAGGTGAATGCACACACACACACAGGTGAATGCACACACACACAGGTGAATGCACACACACACAGGTGAATGCACACACACAGGTGAATGCACACACACACATACAGGTGAATGCACACACACACAGGTGAATGCACACTCACACACAGGTGAATGCACACACACAGACAGGTGAATGCACACACACACAGGTGAATGCACACACACAGGTGAATGCACACACACACAGGTGAATGCACACACACACACAGGTGAATGCACACACACAGACAGGTGAATGCACACACACACAGGTGAATGCACATAGACAGGTGAATGCACACGCACACAGGTGAATGCACACACACACAGAGGTGAATGCACACACACACAGGTGAATGCACACACACACACAGGTGAATGCACACACACACAGGTGAATGCACACACACACAGAGGTGAATGCACACACACACAGGTGAATGCACACACACACACAGGTGAATGCACACACACACAGGTGAATGCACACACACACACAGGTGAATGCACACACACACAGGTGAATGCACACACACACAGGTGAATGCACACACACACACAGGTGAATGCACACACATACAGGTGAATGCACACACACACACAGGTGAATGCACACACACACACAGGTGAATGCACACACACAGGTGAATGCACACACAGACACAGGTGAATGCACACACACACAGAGGTGAATGCACACACACACACAGGTGAATGCACACACAGACAGGTGAATGCACACACACAGACAGGTGAATGCACACACACAGACAGGTGAATACACACACACAGGTGAATGCACACACAGACACAGGTGAATGCACACACACACAGAGGTGAATGCACACACACACACAGGTGAATGCACACACACACAGGTGAATGCACACACACAGACAGGTGAATGCACACACACAGGTGAATGCACACACACAGACAGGTGAATGCACACACACAGACAGGTGAATGCACACACACAGGTGAATGCACACACACACAGGTGAATGCACACACACAGACAGGTGAATGCACACACACACACAGGTGAATGCACACACACACACAGGTGAATGCACACACACACAGGTGAATGCACACACACACACAGGTGAATGCACACACACACAGGTGAATGCACACACACACAGGTGAATGCACACACACACACAGGTGAATGCACACACACACAGGTGAATGCACACACACACACAGGTGAATGCACACACTCACAGGTGAATGCACACACACACAGGTGAATGCACACACACACACAGGTGAATGCACACACACACACAGGTGAATACACACATAGGTGAATACACACATACAGGTGAATGCACACACAGACAGGTGAATGCACACACACACACTCTCACCCACCCCCACAGGTGAATGCACACACACACAGGTGAATGCACACACACACACAGGTGAATGCACACACACAGGTGAATGCACACACACACACAGGTGAATGCACACACACACAGGTGAATGCACACACACAGGTGAATGCACACACACACACAGACAGGTGAATGCACACACACACACAGACAGGTGAATGCACACACAGACAGGTGAATGCACACACAGACAGGTGAATGCACACACACGCACACACTCTCTCACACACACTCTCACCCACCCCCACAGGTGAATGCACCCTCAGACATCAGCAGACCTGTGCCCCCCTCCCCGTGCACACAGGCACACGCAGCTGCCATCCCCGCACGGCAGGAGCCCTGCAGGGCTGGATCGGAGCTGCCTTCCCGGCAGCGCCAGCACCTCCTGCTGGCTCCAGCGTTGGGGAAGCAGGCAGCAAACAGCCTTCAGGACCAGGCTGGATCCTTCCCACTGCCTTCCTGCAGGGGAACATCTCCAGGGACACTCAGGACGGGCCACAGCAGGGGCTTACACCTCCTACGCCTCCAGAAGCCACGCAGAGAGACCACAAACCTCATACTGGTGGGGAGAGGAAAGCTGCTGGGACCCCGGAGGGCACTGCCAGCCCTGGGGAGCTGCCACAGCAGGGAATCCTGAACACTCCTGGGATGGGCACTGCAGCCACAGGGAGCCCATCCTGTTGTCACTCTCCATCCTTGAGCTGCCCTGGCAGCAACGGCCAAGGTGCCAACACCCGTCCTGTGCCAACTGCTACCACACCCCAGGGGCAGCAAAGGCAGCCCAGTGCTGGGCAGGCCACGTTAAACCTGGCGTGGGCAGGAGCTCTGCCTGGGAGGCTTAATGTGGTCTCAACTTAAAAAAGCTCCTGGAGTCACATGGGAGGTCCTCAGGGCCACTGGGTCCTGCTTTAATGCCCCTAATGGGATAGAGAGAGCAGGGCAGAAATAGACCTTAATCCCTCCTGGAGATGGGCTGTGGTGGAAGATGCTGGGATGAGGCCATGGCACTGGGATGTCCCTTGGGAATTTTGGCATCCCCACCACAGCAAAAGCTGCTGCTTGCACAGAGGCCACCAGGAGAGCATAAAGCTCCCTACAAGGTGGGATCCAGGCTGGGATCTGCCCAAACCTTGAGTACCTTTGTGCAACCCAGCCCAAGGGCTCCTTCCCTGTGCTGCTGCTGAGCCCTGGTGCTCTTGTGCCACGTAGGTGAGAGCAGTGGGCACAGGCTGAGCTGCTGGGGGTGCTCAGTGCCATAATTTGGCACAGGGGAGGAAGGTGAAGGTTGGCTGAAGGCTGGCAGGTGAGATGCAGTGATCAGACATTTTGCCACCCCACCATGGCCAGGCTGTGCTGTTCCTCACCAAGTGCTGCTGCAGTCACCCATCCCATGCCCAGCGTCCAGCCTGTCCAGTCAGGATGGGCAGGATCAGACCTTGCCTTTGGCATCCAAGCTCCATGCAGGATGAGCTGCTGCAGGAAACACCTCCTGAGCCCTGTTTTGGGTGCTGCTGACTCTTGGCCTCTGATGTTTGGGTATGAACCACCAGCCTGGAGCAGCCCAGGTTGCTCCTGTACCTGCAGGCAGGGGGAGGAAGGGCTCCTGCCCCTGCTTCCTGCTCCTCATGCCCAAAAAGCCCAAATCCATGGCTTGCCAAGCAGGTGCTGGGCCAGCTTGTCTAGTCCATGCTTTGGCCAAGAAAGATTGAACCAGATGATCCTTGAGGTCTCTTCCAACCTGATCATCCTCTTCCAGCCTTGGGCCAGAGAAGTTGAAGGATGGAGCTGGCTGAGGCAGGTGGGCAGTGTGGGGAGGTCCAAGGGGGGGCACAAATATGATCAGAGCCTGGAGAACTTCCTCTATGGGGACAGGCAGAGCTGGGGCTGTTCAGCCTGGAGAAGAGAAGACTCCAGGGAGACCTCAGAGAAGCCTTCCAGTACCTGAAGGGGGCTCCAGGAGAGCTGGGGAGGGACTTTGGATAAGGACTGAGAGCGACAGGAGCAGGGACAATGGCTTTGAGCTGGGAGAGGGGAAACTGAGAGTGAGGGTGATGAGACCCTGGCACAGGTTGCTCAGGGAGGCTGTGGATGCTCCCTCCCTGGAGGTGTTCAAGGCCAGATTGGATGAGGCCTTGAGCACCCTGTGCTGGTGGGAGATGTCCCTGCCCATGGCAGGGGAGTTGGAACTGGCTGAGCTTTGAGATCCCTTCCAACCCAACCCAACCCATTCTGTGATTCTCTGATCAGTGATGTGGCCAAAGTACAGTGTGGCAACATAGCAGGCACCTGCTGCCATGCAGAAATGGGCTTCATCACCTGCCAGCTGCCCATAACCATCTCCCAGGATCCAGGCAGAGGAGGCAGAATGGGAGTAAATATTGTCCCAACCTCATCATCTCCAGGGCAAGGGGAGAGACTGAGAAGGGAAAAGGCTCTGGGGGTGTTGGCTGGTGCAGGGATGTTTCAGGTGAGATGCAAAGTGATGTGGAGAGCAAATAGGCTTGGCCTCAAGAGCAGAGCATGGGAAAGTCCCAGCCCAAGTGCCTGGAGCTGATGATCCCTCCTGGAATTGGTGCTGGGTGGGATGCAGCTGCCAGCACCTGCCCAGGGTACATGCTGGGACCCCTCACTGCCTGCCCTCAGCAGCAAAACCTCTCTGGCTGTGGCCTGACTCTTTCCTCTTTAAAACTTCAGGTTTCCATGCAGGCTGGCAAGGTGCCTGGACCAGCTCAGGTCCTGCCTGGCACCTTTGGAATGATGGTGACACAGCACAGAGTGAACAGCTCAGGGACCCAGCTGAGCTTGCACCTGGCTGCTCAGAGCATCATCCAGTATCACCCAGGTCTCCCCACTCATCGTGGCCTCAGCTCCTGGCTAAAGCCTTGAGGAGATGTCCCAGCAGGTTTGCAGAGAGGGCTGCCCTGGCAGCTGCCCACATCTCTGGCCCAGCATGAGAAGGTCCAGCACACCCCACAGGGTTGCTCCTTCCAGCATGCAGCATTGCCTGAGAGGTGCCCAACAAGTGGGCTCCCAGCACCTTCCCACGGTGCTGAGCAGAGATCCTCCTCCTCAGAATAAAGCACTCCCACCCCGATCCCTGCTGCCCTCTAAGCCCCTCCTTGCTTTGTCCTACACTGTGCTGTGACCTTCCTCCTTGCTCCTGCCCTTCACATCCCTCCTCACAGCCTGCACAGCTTTCTCTCTTCTCCACTACTCCTGCTTGTGCTTGGATCTCCTCATCCATCAGTCTGGGCCATGGGGAAGTGTCTCTTCTTCCTCTCCATCATCTTGACATCCCTCTCCTCAGCCTCACATCCCTCTCCTCATCTTCATGAGATGAGATTGAACAAGGCCAAGTGCAGGGTTCTGCACTTTGGCCACAACAACCCCAAGCAACTCTACAGGCTGGGGCCAGAGTGGCTGAGAGCAGCCAGGCAGAGAGGGAGCTGGGGGGGCTGGGAGAGAGGAGCTGAAGAGGAGGCAGCAGTGCCCAGGTGGGCAGCAGAGCCAATGGCATCCTGGGCTGGCTCAGGAGCAGTGTGGGCAGCAGGACAAGGGAGGTTCTTCTGCCCCTGTGCTCAGCACTGCTCAGGACACCCCTGCAGTGCTGTGTCCAGCTCTGGGCTCCTCCATTGCAGAGAGATGCTGAGGTGCTGGAAGGTGTTTGGAGAAGGGCAGCAAGGCTGGGGAGGGGCCTGGAGCACAGCCCTGTGAGGAGAGGCTGAGGGAGCTGGGGGGGTGCAGCCTGCAGCAGAGGAGGCTCAGGGCAGAGCTCATTGCTGCCTGCAGCTGCCTGCAGGGAGGCTGTAGCCAGCTGGGGTTGGGCTCTGCTGCCGGGCAGCCAGAGACAGAAGAAGGGGACAGAGGCTGAAGCTGTGCCAGGGCAGGTCTAGGCTGGATGTTGTTAGGAAGTTGTTGTCAGAGAGAGTGATTGGCATTGGAATGGGCTGCCCAGGGAGGTGGTGGAGTCTCTGTGGCTGGAGGTGTTGCAGCCAAGCCTGGCTGGGGCACTTAGTGCCATGGTCTGGTTGGTTGGGCAGGGCTGGGTGCTAGGTTGGGCTGGCTGAGCTTGGAGCTCTCTTCCAGCCTGATTGATTCCATGATTCTATGATCCTCACATCTCTCTTCTCCTTGTGCATTGCTCTCTCTCTCTGTTCCCTATCACTGTCCCACAGGTTGGCAGGACCAGGTCTAGGCTTGGTCTCATCCTATCCCATACCCCATCCCTGAATTGTTCCACCCCAAAGACTCCTTGGCTTACAAAGACACCTTCAAAGACCACCCTTCACCTGCCTGTGCTCACTCTGTCTCCTTTCCCCATGCTTTAGGGCTGGCTTCTCTTTCTCCAGGCTTTTTCCTCCAGCTGTAGGACTTAGAAATTGATTTTCCATGGCAAAAACCTGAAACAGGTCCCAGCTGATACCAACTTGGACTGAGCAGGAAGGTTGGACTCAGCAGAAAGGCTTCTTGCCACTGGCCCTGTGCAGGGCTCATCCAGGCTCATTGGATAGTATAGGATCATGGAATTGTTTTGTTTGGAAGAGACCTTTAAGATCATCCAGGTCACCACTAAACCATGGCCCTCAGCACCACATCTCCATGGCTTCAAAACCCTCCCCCCTCCAGGCACAGGGACTCCACCACTGCCCTGGGCAGCCTGGGCCAGGCCTTGGCAACCCTTTTGGGGTAGAAATTGTTCCTCATGTCCAATCCTGGTGAAACTTGAGGCCATTTCCTCCTTTCCTTGTGAGAAGAAACCAACCCCCACCTCATTCCAACCTCCTTTCAGGGAGCTGTGAGGGTCCCTCTCAGCCTCCTTTTCTCCAGGCTGAGCAGCCCCAGGTCCCTCAGCTGCTCCTCAGATGAGATGTTCATAGCTGAATCCCAGGTCAAGGCAGAGAGCACCCAGGAAAGGCTCTGAAATGGGACAGTGATGACCACAGCTCCCTGCCCTCCCTGCATGCCAAGGGGGAGATGAACACAAGAGATGGGTTCTGCTGCTGACCCCCCTGGGATGGAGTGGCTGGGAGGAAGGAGCTGTGGCTGCTGCTCCACCAGCCCTGGTCTCATCACACTTGGTGATGACAGCAGAGCTCAGCCCTGTTTAATACCCTCCTGAAACCCAGGAGGAAACATCAAATCCAAGCTGAGCCTCTGCAGACAGGATCTCAGGCTGCTTGTACAAACTGTCACTTGGGTTTAGAAGGCTGCAAAGACAAATCAGAGCAAGTCCTGCTCCAGGGGAAGAGCCAAACCAGTTCCTCTGCTTGCTGACATCCCAGCCCAAAGTTGCCCTCAGCATCTGCCACCCTGAAGCTGGTTGCCTCCAGACCTCCAGGTGCTCCTCACCATGTCCCACATCACTGCTTGGCTTCCCCCCAGGGTAGTGACTGTAGAGGGGAAAAAAAACCCCAACCCTTTTTGATCCTGCAGCCCTGGATTGGGCCAGGAATAAGTGCTCTGGAGGACCTGGCAGTTAAATCCCAGCACAGCCCTGCTGAGCACAGCAGCTCCTACATAGAATCAGAGAATCAGTCAGGGTTGGAAGGGAGCACAAGGAGCAGCCAGTTCCAACCCCCCCTGCCATGCCCAGGGACACCCTACCCTAGAGCAGGCTGCACACAGCCTCAGCCAGCCTGGCCTCAAACACCTCCAGGGATGAGGTTTCCACCACCTCTCTGGGCAATCTGTTCCAGCCTCTCACCACTCTCATGCTGGACAACTTCTTCCTAACCTCCAGTCTGAATCTCCCCATTTCCAGCTTTGCTCCATTCCCCCCACTCCTGCCACTCCCTCACAGCCTCAAAAGTCCCTCCCCAGCTTTCTTGTAGCCCCCTTCAGATCCTGAAAGGTCACAAGAAGGTCACCTGGGAGCCTGGCATCGATAAAAGTGAGGCATCCTCTCTCTTGGAGCAGCACAGGGGACACCCAGGCAGATGCTGGAATCACTGGGGAAGCCTGCATGGGTGCTGCCCTCTGGGCCATCCCTGACTTCCCTCCTGGACCAGCCTGAGATGCTCTTTTTAAAGAGCAAAGTGCTGAAAGCTCATTGTGCAGAGGCACAAGGATGAGAGCTGCCAGCAGGGTGTTGCTGCCAGGCTTTGTCAGGGACTCATTCTGCACCCAAAAGCTCCCCAGGCCCTGGTTCAGGAGGGTGGATGAACTTAGCTGCAGAGGCCATGAGCTGTGCCTCAGTCCCTGCTCACCTAGAGTGGGAATAGAATCATAAGATCATGGAATTGTTTGGGTGGGAGAAGCCCTCTGAGCTCAGCCAGCCCAACCTTCAGCCCAGCACCACCATGGCCACCAGACCATGTCCCACAGTGCCATGCCCACAGGCTTCTTCCACACCTCCAGGCATGGGGACTCCACCACCTCCCTGGGCAGCATCTGCCAATCTCTGACCACTCTTGCAGCAGTTCCTCATCTCCAACCTAACCCTCTCCTGGTGCCACCTGAGGGCATTTACTCTCCTTCTATCTCCTGGTCCTAGGGAGAAGAGCCCAACCCTCACCTTACTCTCAGGGAGCTGCAGAGAGCAATGAGGTCTCCCTCAGCCTCTTCTTCTCCAGACTGACCTCCAGCTCCCTCAGCTGCTCCTCCCCAGCCCTGTTCTCCAGACCCTTCCCCACCTTTATTGCCCTTCTCTGGACCTGCTCCATCCCCTCAATGTGCTTCTGGAGTGAGGTGCCCAAATCTGAGCCCAGTATTCAAGCTGCAGCCTCAGCAGTGCCGAGTACATCCCAGGTCCTCTTCTTCATCCCCCTGGCTCCTGCTGCTTCCAGCCCAGTTCACATCACTGCTTCCATCCCACCCAAGCTGCCCTGGGCTCCCAATTCTCCCCTGGGAAGTGCAGAGAGGATAATTTCTCTTTGTGCTCCTAACAAACACTTCTGGTCCCATGCCTGCCACATGCAGCAGGGCTCCTGTGCCCCAGCAGCTGGGAGGTGCAAGGTCCTCAGGCAGAGCTGCAGGCAGGACTGGGGAGAAGCCACAGCTGGCAGGGCTGGAGCTGCTTTGCAACGTGGCAGCCTGGAGGAAGGAGCTGGAAGCTCAGGAGCTGGGCAGAGCATGGGAGTGGGAGCAGCTCTGGGACAGCAGAGAGGTCCCCTCCTTGTGTCACAGCCACTGCCAGCCCTGTCAGCCACTGCCAGCCCTGCCATCCACTGTCAGCCACTGCCAGCCCTGCCAGCCCTGCCAGCCACTGCCAGCCACTGCCAGCCTGCCTGCTCATTGGCACTAGGAAAAGGAGAAGCACCCCAGAACACCATCAGTGATATCCCACTCCTGGCAAAGCCTTGGGGCTGGCAGCTCCTGGCTTTGCAGTGAGGGTGGGCATGGGGCAGCTGAGGGGACCCAGATGAGCATCACCACCCGGGAGGACACATCCAGCATCAGCACAGCAGTGAACGAAGCTCCCACCCACACCTTGGCTTGGGTGCAGGGAGAGCCACAGCAGCTCCCCTGGCTCATGTCTGTCCCCTGCCCGTGCAGGAGCTGCCAGGAGCATGGGCCCAGACCTCCCAGGGTGGAGAGGTTGTCCCACATCCCAGGGGGGAATGGAAGCATCCCAGGGAAGGATCCTGCTGTATCCCATGGAGGGATTTTGCTGCATCTCAGGGAGGAGTGGAAGCATCCCAGGGAAGGATCCTGCTGTATCCCATGGAGGGATTTTGCTGCATCCCAGGGAGGAATGGAAGCATCCCAGGGAAGGATCCTGCTGTATCCCAGGGAGGGATTTTGCTGCATCCCAGGGAGGAATGGAAGCATCCCAGGGAAGGATCCTGCTGTATCCCATGGAGGGATTTTGCTGCATTCCAGGGAGGAGTGGAAGCATCCCAGGGAGGAATGGAAGCATCCCAGGGAAGGATCCTGCTGTATCCCATGGAGATGGAGGCATCCCAGAGAGAGACATAGAAAGGATCCCACCACATCCCAGGGAGGGAAGGAAGCTTCCCAGGAAGGACTGGAGGAACCTCAGGAAGGGATGGAAGCCACCCAGAGAGGGATCCCAGTGTGTCCCAGGAGGGTTAGCAGCATACAGCCATGGCACCTCAGGGCCATAGCAGAGCTGGGTAGAAGGTTGCCTTGATCATCTCAGAGGTCACTTCCAACCTTAACGACCCTATGACTCTGCATCCCAGAAGGGGATGGAGACATTCCAGGGAAGGATCCTCCTATATTCCAGGGAGGGTTGCAGGGAAGGATCCCACCACACTCCAGCATGGGCTGGAGGCTGCTCCAGCCACTCTCAGGCCAGCTGGGTGTTTGCCAGCCTGTGGGCTGTGATCCCTTCCAGTGCATCCTACACTCCCATCAGCTAATTACCTCTAATTGCTGTCCTGGTGGCTGGAGGAGAGGAATTTCCTCTGGGGGAGGGGTTTGGGTGCCCACTGGGGACCCAGAAGGGCACTGGTTGCTGCGTGGGCCCCGCCTGTCCCTTGGGCTTGCTCTTAACTCCATCATCTGCACTTGGGTCCTTCTGGAGCCCAAAGGGAACAATGCAACATCCCCTTTTGTGTGGGGATGATGGAAACCCAGCCCCAGGCAGAGGGACCTGGCACCGTGGGGAGATGGATGGTGGCTCCCAGAGGCAAGAAGAAGTACACAGGAGCTTCCCCTTCCCCTTGCCCTGGTCTGAGCTGTGGAGCAGGTGAGCTAATGGGTGGTGATTGCCATGATGAAGGCAGCTCCCACCCTAGCCCTCAGCCAACTGCTCCATCCTGGCCACCAGCTCTCCTTCTGCATGGTGAAGGTGGCATCCACAGCCAAACTGGTCCCATCCTCCCCTAGTTTCAGGCTCCCTCCTCTCCAAAGGGCTCCTCAGCAGCTGCTCCAACCTGAGCATCCTGAGTGGGAGTCAAAGGACTTGAGCTGAGACCCCGGGGCTGGGGACAGGGATGGCCTTGATTCTCCTGCTTGTGGAGCGTGTGGGTGGCACTGGGACTTGTGCCAGGGGAAACCCAAGGAGATAGGAGGATGCTGTGACACAGGGCATGGGCTGCTTGGAGATCTGCAGGGGTGCAAGGTGCCAAGTGGGTGCCACCAAGCAGGTGTCACTGGATGACACAAGGTACCAGGCATTGCTGAAATGCAGCTGGATGGTGCCAGGCTTGGCAGTGCACTGTGGCAGTCTCTTCCCAGCCTCTCCCAGCACAAGGTCCCTTATTTCCATCTTCCACTGGCTGGCACCAGGAGGGAAGGATGATCCAGCTCCTGCTGCTGGAGGGCATCTGCCACCTCCCCACAGCTCTGGCCTGCTGCAGTCAGGACAGAGGCAGTGATGCTCCATGTCACCCCCCGCCCCTCAGCACCACCTTAGCAGGGGCTGCCACATCCAGGGGGCCCCACATGCAGTTGCCACCGCATCCAGGGACCATGCCAGGACCCTCATCACCTCCAGATGCCCTCCTCCAAGTGCCCACCCTCCTGGTGAACCCACAGGGTGATGCTGGGGGTGTCCCACCACAAAGGCTGGGCAGGTCACACCAAGGAGAGCCCAGCTCAGCCCATGGGCAGGGGTGAGAGGAGCCAGGGTGCCCTGGAGAAGCAGCACTGAGCTGGGAGGAGGCTCCTGGGGCTCTCTGGAAGCAGCAGGGTAATTAATTCTGGGGAGGGAGCCAGCTCATGGCTCCCCAGGCCACGTGCTGCAGCTGGTACCTCCAGCTCCCCGGGGAGCCCCTGGCATGTGCTTCTCTCCCAGGGCCCTGGCAGCTGGCAGAGCTTCTCCTTCCTGCTGCAACTCATCCAAGAAGGGAGGTGGAAGTCTCCCAGGGTGTCCTGCTCCCCTGGCAGCATCCTTTCAGGGGAGTCCCACGGGCCATGGCAGGGAGCTGATCCAGATGTTTCCCCCCATCCCTGCATGGATGTTGAGACCATCACTGGGGTTAGCTGATGCTGTGGCTGTCACAACACCCTTATGCCACCCAGTGACACCCACCCATGCCCTGGGCAGCTGGCAGGGGAGGGACTGAAAACCAAGGAGGGAAAAATTCGTGCAGGCATCCTGGGATCAGAGCAAGGCTTTGGAATCCCAGCCCTGGTGGGGCAGAGGTGGATCCTCTGGGATCCACCTTGGCTGAGCCAGGCTCTGGAAAGTGCCAGCCTGAGCAGCCAAGGTCAGAGCAGGGCTGTGGTGCCTGTGCCCATCCTTCATGGTGCCCTGTCCCCACAGGGGGCTGCAGAGCCCCATCTTGGTACAGATGGGTCAGGATTGGGTGCCAGAGCTTCACTGACCAAACCAGGAGCTGAACCCCAGGGGTTCCCCCAAGGGTGGCTGCAGCCTCCTGGGCAGCATCCCCCAGCACTTCTTCCACCTCTCCCTCTGCCTCCCAGCATCCCAGCCCGGGGGGAAATTCTGTGACACCTCCTCCCCCCCAGTTTAAAGACATGAGGAGAACCTGACTCTGTCAGCACCTTTCCCCCTCCAAACCCTCCTGCTGCTGGGGGTGGATGTAAAGGGTGGGGGCAGCGGTAGGACCATTCCCCCTGCTCATATCTCCCAGCTCTCCTGCCTGGCCCCGACAAGGGGACACATCCTGGGCAGCCCTCTGTGAGAGCAAGAGCTGAGGTGTCCCTTGGTGGACAGCCCCAAGGTCATGAGATGTGGCATGGGACACCCTGCCTCTGCCACCTCCTCGGTGCCACTGCCACCCAGCCAAGGGACAGGAGCCAGCTCCGGGGACCAAAGCGACCTGCTCCAAGCATCTGCAGGGGCAACCTGCCAAAACAAAGCCCTGAAGGCAGCAAGGAAGGGTTGTCCCCGGGGAAGCCTCTTGCTCCCGAGAGGATGTCACCCAGGAGGAGGCAGCCAGAGAGTGTCCCTTGCCTGGAGTGCTGCTCAGCCCCTCTCTGGCTCTCCTGGGACCCCCAGGGCTCCCTGGATCCAAAACCACCTGGGAAGCTCTAATCTGGGAGGCTGCTGAAGGCTGGCACTCGGCGGGGGGTGGGGGAGCTGGGGGGATTGTAGCAGCTGACATGGGGATGGGGCACGGTGGAAAGTGGAGAGGGCAGTGCTGGGGAGGAGGGCACAGGGGTGAAGGGCCAGAAATGGGTGCCAGGATGGGACAGGGGTGCCAGGATGGGACAGGGGTGCCACCATGGGGGTCGATCTGAAATGCCCACCCTGAGATGGATGAGCCTCACCCCAACACTTGACTGCTTCTTATCCTGCTCCCCCTTGGAGCCACCTGCCCCTGGTGGGATGACTGTGGACTCCCCAAGCCCTCCAGAGCCCTGCTCAGCACCACAACCCACTGCAAAGTTTCACCCCCCTCAAAATCCATCTGTGCCCCAGGGCCACCGCCACCTCCTGAGCCTTTTGCCTCTCTACCCTCCCTTTGCTCCAAAGCCCTGCCAGGGAGGTGCCCAAGGGTAGGTACCCACTCCCTGCGGTGGGCATCTGCTTCCCATAGTGGGCACCTGCTTTCCAGGGTGGGCACCCAGACCCCACGCTGGGCACCCAGGATCCAAAGGACATCCACCCGGATGGCCCAGGGCCTCGATGTGACCATGTCGCCTGCACCCACCGCCCACGACCTGCTCACCTGAGCTCCGCGGGAACCGCTGCCCACGGCTGTGGTACCGGTGCCGGTGCTGCTACTGCTGCTGGGGTCGGTGCCGGTGCTGGCGCTGATGTTGGTGCCGCTGCCGATGTTGCTGTGGTGTTGATCCGTGTGTCGGGGCTGGTGCCGGTGTCGGTGTTGGTGCCGGGGCTGGTGCCGGTGTCGGTGTTGGTGCCGGGGCTGGTGCCGGGTGCCGGTGTCGGTGTTGGTGCCGATGTCGGGGCCGATGCCGGTGTCGGGGCTGGTGCCGGTGTCGGGGCTGGTGCGACTCCGGTGTCGATGCTGATCGCGGTGCCGCTCCCGACGCCGATGATGATCCCTGCGCCGGTGTCGGTGCCGCTCCCGACGCCGATGATGATCCTTGCGCCGGTGTCGGTGCCGCTCCCGACGCCGATGATGATCCTTGCGCCGGTGTCGGTGCCGCTCCCGACGCCGATGCCGCTCCCGGTGTGGCTCCCGACGCCGCCGCTGCTCCCGGTGCCGCTGCCGGTGCCGAAGCCGGCCGGGCGGGCCGCTGGAGGATGCTCTGCTCTCGGCAGCAGCCCCGGGGAAGCCTCCGGCTCTCAGCAGCCCTTGAGGCACCCGGGGCTGAGCCGCCCGCAGCCGCCCGCCCGCCGCCGCCGCCGCTGCTCCCCCCGCCCGGCCCCCTCCCGCCCGCCGCCACCACCGCCCCGCTCCGCCCGCTGCCCCCACGCCCCCCTCCCATCCCTCCAGCCCCTCCGGGCCGTGCCGGGGGCTGCGGGGGGCTGCCAGGGCCGCCTCCCTTCTATCCCCACCGAGCACCGACCCCCCTCACCCCGCAGCCATCCTCTCCCCGGAGCTGTCCCCACTCTCCTGTGTCCCCCCGCCAGCTGGGGGGTGGGGTGGGGGCGGCTGTGACATCCCCCGCGGGGTTCCCATCTCCCTCCGTAAGGCTCCGTATGACAGTGCCCTGCCATGTGCCAGGAGTCCTCCCCACCCCGAGCAAGGGGGTCGTAGCCCACCCGGTGTGCCCAGCAGCCCCACTCAGGCCAGCAGCGCTGCCAGGCTGCCCAGGAAACATCGCAGCCCCTCACACTCCCTCTGCATTTGGGCTGCTCCCTTCTCCCGGGGTGTGCCCCCCGCCGTGACTCCCGGAGGGGACAGCTCCTTCTCAGCCTTGCACGTTTGTTTCAGCCTCAAATAATCACCAGGCTCAACGTCTGCCAAATAACAGAGCTAAAAAACACCTGGCTGCACCTCTGAGGCATGTGGTGCCTGGGGGGACAGGTAGGTGGGTGGGCTGGGACACCCTGGGTCCAGCTGGGACATGCACCTGACCCTCTCACTCCAAGTTTCCTCCCCCCCCATGACAACTGTGCTCTGTGCAGAAGGATGCTGGGCACAGCCTGGGCACCGAGCAGATGCTGCTGTCTCAAGCTGCTCCTTGCTGGGTACCAGCATCACCCTGCAAAGGTTGCATGTGGCTGGCACTGAGTGTGTGAGATGAGGGCTGCACCCCTGAGCTGGCTCAGGAGGAGGAGGAGAGAGGGCAGAGGCTGTGATGAACAAAGTCTCCTTGAGCATGAAGGAAAAGCAACTCAAACCTGCCCACAGGATCCATATCCTCCCTCCCTGGGCTGCCACTGGTGCTCCTGCCTGCATCTGCCCCTGAGAAGCACCCTGGTACTGGTGAGAGGCCCTGAAATGTCCCCTCCTGGCTCTCTGGAAGGATGTCCCCAGGGCTGGTGAGGCAGGTTGCACCCAGACCATGGAATCCCTGCTCCCATGGCCCTGTACTGGGAAGCTCTTCCCAGCAGGAGTGGAACTGGGAGCACATCCCCAATCTGCTGTCTCTGGCCACCTTCCCTGCAGATGCTCAGCACCCAGAGCAAGGTACCCATCCTGCCCCTTCGCTGGGGAGCTCAGCACCATCCAGGCTTTGTGTGTCATGAGGAGAAGCCAGTGGCTGAGATATGCTCAGCAGAAGCTGCTGACCCTGGGAGGGAGATGCTCTGCTGACCCTTGCAAGGCAAATTTGGATGTGCCTGACCCTGAGGCATGGTGTAGGAGGTTGTAGAGGGTCTTGGCCTCCTACAGCCTGCAGAAGGAGGGAGGGCAGAGGCCACGATGAACAAATTCTCCTTGAGCATGAATGAAAATCATCTCAAATCTGCTCACATGATCCATACTCCACCTCCCCTGGCTGCCACTGGTGCTCCTGCCTGCATCTGCAGCTGGCAAACACCCTGGCACTGGTGAGAGGCTCCAAAATGCCCCTTTCCTGCCTCTCAAGGTGGATGCCCCCCAGGGCCGGGCAAGCAGGCTGCATCCCGACGAAGGTTTCACCTTCCACAACCTACACCGAGGTTGTAGAAGGCCAAGACCCACCGAAGGGGGCTGAGAATCCATCACCCTCGGCTGGTCTCAGCCCGGTGCCTGCCTCCGGCAGCCGGCGGCAGGGACACTGCTGCTGCCTGCCCGCTCAGGCGTGCTGATGGGCGGCTGGCAGCTCCCGCACGCCCGGCGGGGAGGGAGCCTTCAGCAGCTGCTATTTTTAGCTCCTCACGCTCCTTTTTCTCCTTGACTGTCTCTCCTCTCCGGAGCAGTCTCGGGCCGAGCATCCGAGATGTTTATCCTGCCTGGCACCTGATCGGATGTGACACTGGCGAGGGGGGTGGCTGCCAGCCCTCTGCGCCAACAGACGGGTGGGAGCAGGGGAGGAGAGGCTGGGGAGACAGGGAGGGAGGGAAGGGAAGCGCGGGGTGGTTGGAGAGCGTCCTGATGGAGCATCTTGGGGAGGAGTCTCCCTTCCTCCAGCTGCTGGGTGCCTCCGAGGGATGCTCTGCCCTGGGAGAGCTACGGCGCTGTCCCCATTTCCACCCTCTGCCAGGCTGGTGTTTTGGGGGGACAGCTGGGTACAGTGAGGCACCAAGAGGGCTGCAAAGTCCTTCCACGCTCAACCAGTTCACTGCTGCCACCTCTCCAAGCCAGCGTGTTACTGGCACGGAATAACCTCTCCAAACCTGGCAGCATCCAGGACACGGTGAGCATCAGGAGCTCAAACTCCTACTCGAGGCTCACAAAGCTCTTGGGACAATCCCCAGGGATGCAGAACCACAGCAACACGGCAGCTGGGAGGGAAAACCCTGTCCCTTGCCAGGCAGCACCAGCTGGGTGCTGGTGCTGGGCTGTACCCTGGTGCTCGGTGCTGTGCTGACACAGGAGCTTTGCCCTGCTCTTCCCATGCCTGCTGCTGGGCTTTGCAGACATTGGGATCCTCTTCCTAGAGTGGTCCCAATAGAGTGAGCTGATGCAGGACCTAAAGTATTCTGCCTGTGCCCTCCTGAGCATCAGGGCAGCCTCTGCTTTACCCAACAGGGAGGTGAAGCCAACAAGGACGTGGTCAGAACAATTCCTGCTCTGCCACCTGTTTAAAATCCCATTTTCTCCTTGAAACCTCCTTTTCCTTCCTATTCCTCCAGAATAGGGAGGAAAAGGGTTGGAGAGAGTCTATTGTCCCACTTCTGCTGAGCTGCTTTGTCCCACTTGTGCAGGAAGGTCACGAAAAGCCACCGGACCTGGAGCTGTCACAAGTGCTGCAGGCACGGGAGGGGCAGAGCTGCTTTTTTACCCCCCCTGCCCAGTGCTGCAGGCTCTGATCTGGGTGAAAAGTCACCCCCGAGGCAGAGCAGCACTTCACTGTTCCCCTTTTAGATGCATCTTCCTAATTTCCAGTCCCGTTTAGCTCCTGATTCCTGGCTGGGTACGGAGGTGACGTGGAGGAAAGGCTATTCCTGAGCTCAGCTCACCCCAGGCTGCGTCAGTCCCTGCCTTAAGGTGCTATTCTGGGACGCGGGTCACAGGGTTTGGGGACCTGCAGGTTGTTCCCTGGCTGGGGCCAGGCACTTTCCATGAGCCTGGGCACGACGTGGCCCCGGGGCCGTGCCTGCATACGGGAGATCAGCTCCCGAGCAGCAGAGGTGCTCCCGTGGGATGGATCATGCTCAGCCCTTGAGGAAAACCATCCTGCCCCTGACATCCTGGAGGCCAAAGGCAGAGAGAGAGCCTCTTGTTGCCCGGAGGAGCTCAAACAAGAGGGAAAACACCAGCACACACCTGCCAGGGAGGCAATTTGTCACCAGGCAGGGCGCAGCATCACGCTGAGCCCAAAGTCTGGACGCCTCCCTGCTGCCTCAACAGGAGCTGTTAAGGTCACAGCAGACAGGAATGTCCTTCCCGATGTCCTCTGTGCTCTGGGGACTCTGCCATCTGGATCCCAGCTTGCTGCACCATCCTTTGCAGGGCACCTGGGTGATGCAGCACCTCCGGGCACGATGTGATGGAGGTGGTGGAGGTTTTCCCCTCGCCGTGCTGGGCACACACAGCCCAGAGCATCTCTTCCACCATGGGGCTCAGCACATGAGCTCCTCTTCCTACTTCTGGAGGTCCAGCAGCTCAAATACCTGCAGTAAGCCACTCCAGGGCTTTGCAACTCACCTGCAACTTCGCTGTTGCCAGAAGAACAGGGAAATTCAACCCAAACGATGGTTTGTTTGTCTGCTTGCAGCAGGGAAAGCTCTTTCCTGATCCCAAAGTGTGGTGGAGCATGCAGCCAGCTGCAGCTACAGCTTGGGGCTCAGCCTACTGCCATTTAATCACAGACACTGTGGTCCCCCCAGTGAAATGTGGTGCCCATGGAATGGCTTTAAGGGGGTTCTTGAGGCTCAGCCATCAAAATATTCCTTGCCTGCCCCAAAGGACAAGCAGAACATGCAAATGATTTCTGAGACAACACAGCTGCAGGTCTGGAAAGCATCTTCCCTAAGTGTTGTCACCTTCCCTGGCTGTGGGGCAGCAGCTGGGTGTGCACAGGCAAGAGGTGAGTGCAGGCAAGGGCAGAGCAGCTTAGAAAAGCTCAGAGCAGCACAAGGAGGGTGTGGGAAGAGCTGGGATGTGGTGGGATGTGCCCAGCTCTTATTTAAGAGACCAGATCAGAGCAGTGAGGTGAGCACTGGGGAAAAAAGAAGGTGTTTGAGTCACCTGAGCAGAAGGGAAGCGTCCCACAAAGATGTCTTCGTGGGCAAGGAGAAGTGCTCAGATCTGGGGTTCGTGCTCCAGTGACTTCCAGGGGCCTGGGTGAGGATGCAGGGAGCATCGGGAACACTTCCTGGCACTGGGGACCAGGCTGTTTGTCCCTGCTGCCTGCCACTGCCCCTGCTGCCTGCCGCTGTCCTTGCTGCCTGCCACTGTTCCTCCTGCCTGCCACTGCCCCTGCTGCCTGCCACTGTCCCTCCTGCCTACTGCTGTCCCTGCTGCCTGTCACTGTCCCTGCTGCCTGCTACTGCCTCTCCTGCCTGCCAGTGTCCCTGCTGCCTGCCACTGTCCCTCCTGCCTGCTATTGCCCCTCCTGCCTGCCACTGCCCCTCCTGCCTACTGCTGTCCCTGCTGCCTGTCACTGTCCCTCCTGCCTGCCACTGCCCCTCCTGCCTGCCACTGTCCCTCCTGCCTACTGCTGTCCCTGCTGCCTGCCACTGCCCCTGCTGCCTGACACTGTTCCTCCTGCCTGCCACTGTTCCTCCTGCCTGCCACTGTCCCTGCTGCCTGCTACTGTCCCTCCTGCCTACTGCTGTCCCTGCTGCCTGCTGCTGCCCCTGCTGCCTGCTACTGCCCCTCCTGCCTGCCACTGCCCCTCCTGCCTGCCACTGTCCCTGCTGCCTGCCACTGCCCCTCCTGTCTGCCAGTGTCCCTCCTGCCTACTGCTTGTACCTGCTGCCTGCCGCTGCCCCTGCTGCCTGCCACTGTCCCTGCTGCCTGCTACTGCCTCTCCTGCCTGCCAGTGTCCCTGCTGCCTACCTCTGTCCCTTCTGCCTGCTATTGCCCCTCCTGTCTGCCACTGCCCCTCCTGCCTACTGCTGTCCCTGCTGCCTGCCACTGTCCCTTGCCCGTGGAGGGGACTGTCTGCCCCCAAAGCCCTCAGACTGAACCCAACCCACCAGATGCCAGGCTCTGTTCTCCCCGTGGCAGAGCCTCCTTACCTGCCTGGGTGCCAAGGTCACAGAATCTTAGAACCAAAGACTCATTGTGGCTGGAGGAGGCCTTGAAGAGTCCAACCTTAACACAGCACTGCCAGGGCACCACTAAACCATGGCCCTCAGCACCACAACTACACAGCTCTGGAACTGCTCCAGGGATGAGGACTCCACCACTGCCCTGAGCAGCCTGGGACAGGCTTTGACAGTCCTCAAGGGGAAGAAATTATTCCTCATCTCCAACCTAAACCTGCCCTGGGGCAACTTGAGGCCATTTCCTCTCATCCTATCACTTATCCTTTGGCAGAAGAGCCCAACCCCCAGCTCACTGCAGCCTCCTTTCAGGGAGCTATAGAGACTCAGTGCCATGGGCTGGTAGATTGGATAGGGCTGGGTGCTAGGTTGGACTGGATGAGCTTGGAGCTCTCTTCGAGCCTGCTTGATCCTATGATTCTATGATCCTATGACTCTATCAGAGCAACGAGCTCTGCCCTCAGCCTCCTCTTTTCCAGGCTGAACACCCCCAGCTCCCTCAGCTGCTCCTCCCCAGCCCTGTTCTCCAGACCCTTCCCCAGCTTCCTTGCCCTTCTGGGACTGAGGATCCCAAAACTCACCCCAGCACTTAAAGTGCAACCTCCCCGGTGCCCAGCACAGGGAGACAACTCCTGCTCTGCTCCTGCCGGCCACACCATTGCTGATCCAATCCAACCCAGCCCCAAACAGCCACAGGCAACCCTCTCTAACCCTGAGCAGAGGCAAGGAAACCATCACCCAGCGCCACCACGGGGGGGAGGGGGGAGTGATGCCCACAGCCCTGCCTCCTGCCTGCACCTCCAGCAGCGTGAAGGGATTTGTGCAAAGCTGCCAGAGCCCAGGCTGGGCTTTTTTTATCCCTGGCTGCTTTGGCGTTGACATTCTTAGCTGTGCCGCTGGCTCCGGCGCTGCTCGCTAACCCCTTTTACAGGCAGCTAAATATAGCCCAGGCAGCTAAGCGAAAATCTGCTCGCCTGGCCCACGTGGGGGCTCAGCAGCGCTGCCGCAGCCCCAGGGCTGGGACCTGGGGTCTGCTACCCCCACCCCCACCACCCCTCCCCCCCCCAAGACCCTCCTTGATGCCACGGCTCAGCCCGTCCGGGTGAGCATCGCTGCCACCAGCAGCTCAGCGCTGCCTGCTGGCTCCAGCCTGGGATTTCCTTGCGGGGGGGGGGGGGGTGGGGGTCTTTCTAACCACGTTGTCTTTCTAACCATGTAGTCTTTCTAACCACGTTGTCTTTCTAACCACGTTGTCTTTCTAACCACGTTGTCTTTCTAACCGCGTTGAGGTTGTTCTATGCTGGAGAGCATCTGGATGTCGTTAGCATCCCTGAGCCTACAGAGCATCCCTGAGCCTACAGAGCTGTGGTGTGGACCGACCAACCCCACCCCACCCCACCCCAGCTGGCTGCTGTGCTGCCTAAAAGAGCCAGGCAGCTCCAGGCATCCACGGGTGGGAAGCACTCAGTAAAGGGATCAACCCCCAAAACCTGGTGAGGTAGCCTGGGAGCTCCCCTGCACCCCACAAAGCTCTGCAGAGTGGGGGAGATGGTTCCCACCCCACGGCAGACTCACCTCTGAGTCATAGAATCACAAAATGGTTTGGGTTAGAGAGGACCTCAAAGCTCAGCCAGTTCCAATCGTCCCCCCCACCCCCCCGACACAGGCAGGGACACCTCCCACCAGCACAGCCTGCTCAAGGCCTCCTCCAAGCTGCACTTCAACACCTCCAGGGAGAGGACAACCTGGGCAACCTGTGCCAGGGTCTCACCACCCTCACTCTCAACATTCCTTCCTCATCTCCACTCTCTCTCTCCCCTCTCCCAGCTCAAAGCCATTGTCCCTCTTCCTGCCGCTCCCAGCCCTTGCCCAAAGTCCCTCCCCAGCTCTCCTGCAGCCCCTTCAGGCACTGCAAGGCTGCTCTGAGGTCTGCCTGCAGCCTTCTCTTCTCCAGGCTGAACAGCTCCAACTCTCCCAGCCTGTCCCCGTATGGGAGGTTCTCAGCCTCTGCTCATCTTTTTGGCCTCCCCTGGACCCTCTCCAACAGTTCCATGTCCTGGGGGCTTCAGAATTGGAGGCAGTGCAGCAGGTGAGGTCTGAGCTAGAGCAGAGCAGAGGGGCAGAATCCCCTCCCTGTGCTGCTGCTCTCCCTGCTCTGGCTGCAGCCAGCACACAGCTGCCTCTGGGCTGCCAGCAACCAGTGCTGGCTCCTGGGGGGAGTTGTCATCAACTGACACCCCCAAGTCCTTCTCCTCCAGACTTCTCTCAAGCCACTTCAGCTTGGTTGCTGCCTCTGCTATCAAAGAGAGAGATTTCTGCTGGGGCCATGGACTCATTAAGGAGACACTGATCTAATGGGCTCCTCCCTGGCACTTGTGAGGTTCTGTTTTTCTCTTGTTGTTTTTGCTTCCAACAGCAAAGAACGAGGAGAAAGGCTGCCTGGAGAACCCTGTTTGGGTCCCCATGGATCATTAGGTGTTTCTCCAAGAGGAGGAATCGTTTGGGCTGAAAATGAACCAGCTCCAAACCCTCCTGTGTTGTACTCAGCTTCCGTGGGCATCCCAACCCTGCAGTTCCCCTGGCACTGCCCAGGCTGGGGATGCTCAGGTGGCACTGGGGACACTCTGTCACCATGGGGGAATTTGGGAAACACAAGTGAGAGGCTTGAGGAGGTTCATGATGGAGTTTGGAGCCTTCCAGTAACTGAAAGGGGTCTATAAGAAATCTGGAGAGGGACTTTTTGGTAGGAGTGGTAGTGATAAGATGAGAGGGAGTTGATTGCAGCTTGAGGAGGGCAGATTGAGCCTGGAGATGAGGAAGGAATTCTTCAGAGTGAGGGTGGGGAGGCACTGGCACAGGTTGCCCAGGGAGGCTGTGGATGTTCCCTGCCTGGAGATGTTCAAGGCCAGGCTGCATGAGGCCTTGAGCTACCTGGGCTGGTAGAAGCTGTCTCTGCCCATGGCAGGGAGGTTGGAACTGGATCAGCTTTGGATCCCTTCCATTCTTGGATTCTGTGACTCCATGGAGGAAGGCTGAAGACTTTGGGTGCTAAGAAAGAAAGCTGAGAGGCTCAAATCCAGAGCTGGGGGCTAGGGGCAAAGCAGAAGCACTCACCTGGGTGGAGGGTAGCAGCTTGAATGAAGGACAAATCAGGTCCTCCTACCAAGTGGACAAAGGACACCTTCAGGTCAATTTGTCTCTTTGCTATTTCTTTCCCAACTTGTCTGCTCCAAAGCTGGGGAGGGGCCTGGAGCACAGCCCTGTGAGGAGAGGCTGAGGGAGCTGGGAGGGTGCAGCCTGCAGCAGAGGAGGCTCAGGGCAGAGCTCATTGCTGTCTGCAGCTGCCTGCAGGGAGGCTGTAGCCAGGTGGGGTTGGGCTCTGCTGCCAGGCAGCCAGGGACAGAAGAAGGGGACACAGTCTCAAGCTGTGCCAGGGGAGGTTGTGGGTGGATGTGAGGAGGAAGTTGTTGTCAGAGAGAGTGATTGGCACTGGAATGGGCTGCCCAGGGAGGTGGTGCAGTGCCCATCCCTGGAGGTGTTTAGGAGGAGGCTGCAGGAGGCACTCAGTGCCAGGGGGTAGCTAATGAGGAGGTGTTAGGTGCTGGGTTGGACTCGATGATCTCAGAGCTCTCTTTCAACCAGGTTCATTCTGTGCTTCTAGGAGGCTCAGGGCAGAGCTCATTGCTCTCTACAGCTCCCTGAAGGGAGGCTGTAGCCAGGTGGGGTTGGTCTTGGGGAGGTGATGGAGTCCCCATTCTTGGGGGTGTTTTAGAGGAGGCTGCCTGAGGCACTTAGTGCCATGGGTTAGCTAATGAGGAGTTAGGTGCTAGGTTGGGCTTGATGATCTTGAAGGTCTTTTCCAACCAGGTTCATTCTGTGACTCTCTGATTCCATGATTCTGTGACCCTAGGCTGGATGTTAGGAAGCTCTTCCCAGCAAGAGTGATTGGCATTGGAATGGGCTGCCTGGGGAGGTGGTGGAGTCCCCATCCCTGGGGGTGTTTAAGAGGAGGCTGCAGGAGGCACTTAGTGCCATGGGTTAGTTAATGAGAAGGAGTTAGGTGCTAGGTTGGACTCGATGGTCTCAGAGCTCTTTGCCAACCTGCTTAGTTCTGTGACTCTGTGGTCCTGTGCTCATCTCTGTGCCTCAGATCCTGGTGCCCTTGGGAGGATGTTCAGCTCGAAGTGGAGTCACCTCTGTAAATTTTCCACCCCACGAGAGCCCCAGCAGCTGTGACAGTGCAGAAACTCCCGGGTGACACTTCCATCCATCACCAGCCAGGCACCTGGCCACTGCCACCAGCAAGACAAACGCTGTCTGCCCAAAGCCAGCAGGGGGACGCTGAAGCTTTCCCCGACAGTCTCTGTGTCTGTCAGCCCAAATCAACCTTCAAGGACAGAGGGTGGCAGTGCCTCTGGCCCTCCACTCCTCTGCATGGGAGAGACCTTGGGGAGATGACTCCAGCCTGTGGCTTAGCAGGTGACAGGTTTGGTGGAAGACTTATTATGGAATGGGCTGCCCAGGGAGGTGGTGGAGTTGTTGTCCCTGGAGGTGTTTAGGAGGAGGCTGCAGGAGGCACTTAGTGCCAGGGGTTGGTTAGTTAGGAGGTGTTGGGTGCTAGGTTGGACTCAATGATCTCAGAGTTCTTTTCCAACCTGCTTCATTCTGTGATCCTGTGAGGCTCAGGGCAGAGCTCACTGCTGTCTGCAGCTACCTGCAGGGAGGTTGTAGCCAGGTGAGGATTGGTCTTGGGGAGGTGATGGAATCCCCATCCCTGGAGGTGTTTAAGAGGAGGCTGCAGGAGGCACTTAGTGCCATGGGTTAGTTAATGAGGTGTTAGGTGCTAGGTTGGACTGGATGATCCTAGAGGCCTTTTCCAAGCTGGTTCATGCTGTGACTCTGTGTGATTCTGTGAAACCAGCAGCTGTGTCACCCCACTGGTGCTGAAGATGTCTCAAACTGATGTAAGGCCTGTGAAGAGGGTCCCAGATGCAAATCCTGATGCTCAGTGCAATGCCAGCAGGTGGGATGTCCATGACTCCCTTCAGGAGGATTTAGAATCATAAAAGCACAGAACTGTTTGGGTTGGAAAAGGCCTCTGAGATCATCCAGTCCAACCAGCAACCCAACCCCACCATGGCCACTAAACCATGGCCCCAAGTGCCATGGTCACAGATTTCTTCAACACCCCCAGGCATGGGCACTCCACCACCTCCCTGGGCAGCCTCTGCCAATCCCTCACCACTCTTGCAGCAGAGAAATTGTTCCTCCTCTCCAACCTAACCCTCCCCTGGCACAATTCCAGGCCATTTCCTCTCCTTCTATCACCTGAGACTCAGGAGCAGAGCCCAACCCCCACCTCACTGCAGCCTTTCAGGGAGTTGCAGAGAGCCAGAAGGTCTCCCCTCAGCCTTCTCTTCTCCAGGCTGAACACCTCCAGTTCCCTCAGCTGCTCCTCCTCAGCCCTGTTCTCCAGACCCTTCCCCAGCTTCATTGTCCTAGTAGGGGATGATTCTCTTAGTCTCCATGAAGCTCCTCTCTGGGGCTGATGCATTTGAGATGATGTTTGGCTGCTGAGCCTGTGGTGTGGCAGGATGAGAAGGTCCTGATAAACAAAAGGGACAAAGCAGGAGCTCAAGCACTGGAGGCTCTGCAGGAGGCTTTGGTGGTCCTCCTGAAAATCATCCCCTCCATGTCCTGTGGGTTTGAATCTCAGCTCCCACGACCCCAGCCTCTCAGCCTCTCCAATTAAAGGCCCAGCAGTCTCCCCTTGCTCTCCTCCTGTGTTCTCATTACTGAAGAGCTTAGTGGAAAACTAATTCCCTGCCTCAAAGGCATCCTGAGACACAGAGGGAGATGCTGCAGCCTCTGGACTTTCCCATTGGTCCTTCCCATCCCAGCCTGGCTTCATGCCTGTCCCTCTTCTTGTTCCCTCTGCTCTGCCCTGCTGTGCCTGCATCTGGAGCACTGGGTTCAGTTCTGCACCCCCCCAGCTCAAGAGGGACACAGAACTGCTGGAGAGAATCCAGCACAGAGCCACAGGGAGGATGAAGGGAATGGAAGAGCTCTGTTAGGAGCAGAGCTTGAGGGAGCTGGGGCTGGGAGCTGGGAGCAGAGGAGCTGAGAGGTGACCTCAGCAATGGTTCTCAATGTGTGCAGGTGAGTGGCAGGAGGCTGAGCCAGGCTCTGCTGGGGGATGCCAGTGCCAGCACCAGGGGCAGTGGTGGAAGCTGAGGCAGAGGAAGCTCCATGGAAACATGAGGAGGATTTTTTCCCTGTGAGGGTGCCAGAGCCTGGCACAGGCTGCCCAGGGGGGCTGTGGAGTCTCCCTCTCTGCAGATATTGCAGAGCTGCCTGGCTGTGTTGCTGTGTGATCTGCTCTGGGTGCTCCTGCCCTGGCAGGGGTTGGACTGCCTGAGCTCTGGAGGTCCCTTCCAGCCCCTGCCATTCTGGGATGCTGTGATTCTGGAAGCCCTAAGAGAAGCAGCACTGCTGGCAGCAAACAGGGAGAGCTTCATGCCTGACCTCCTTGCTTGGCCTCTCCTTGCAGCACAGGAAGAGCAGGAGGACCAATCCCTCCCCACCTCCCAGCACGGAGCACCAACAGCCTGAGATCATGAAACCATGGAATGGTTTGGGGGGGAAGGGACCTTCCAAGGTCGTCTGCTCCAGCCCCCTGCAGTCAGCAGGGACATCTGCAGCTAGAGCAGGGTTGACTACACCTTGGGATCACAGTTTCCATGGTTGGCAAGGCCCTTTCAGCTCATCCAGTCCAACCATTCTCTAACTCTGCCAAGGCTGGAGCTAAGCCATGTCCTCAGCACCACATCTCTGCCTCTTTGAGGCATCTCCAGGGATGGGGATTCAGCCACATCTCTGCCTCTTTGAAACACCTCCAGGGATGGGGATTCAGCCACATCTCTGCCTCTTTGAAACACCTCCAGGGATGGGGATTCAGCCACATCTCTGCCTCTTTGAAACACCTCCAGGGATGGGGATTCAGCCACATCTCTGCCTCTTTGAAACACCTCCAGGGATGGGGATTCAGCCACATCTCTGCCTCTTTGAAACACCTCCAGGGATGGGGATTCAACCACCTCCCTGGGCAGCCTCTGCCAAGCCCTGACCACTCTTGCAGCAAGGAAATTTTCCCTTATCTCCAACCTGTCCCTCCCCTGGCACAATCTCAGACCATTTCCTCTCCTATCAGCTCATCCAGTCCAACCATTCTCTAACCCTGCCAAGGCTGGAGCTAAACCGTGGTCCTCAGCACCACATCTCAGCCTCCTTGAAACACCTCCAGGGATGGGGATTCAGCCACAACTCTGCCTCTCTGAAACACCTCCAGGGATGGGGATTCAGCCACATCTCAGCCTCCTTGAAACACCTCCAGGGATGGGGATTCAACCACAACTCTGCCTCTCTGAAACACCTCCAGGGATGGGGATTCAACCACATCTCTGCCTCTCTGAAACACCTCCAGGGATGGGGATTCAGCCACATCTCTGCCTCTCTGAAACACCTCCAGGGATGGGAATTCAGCCACAGCTCTGCCTCTTTGAAACACCTCCAGGGATGGGGATTCAACCACCTCCCTGAGCAACCTGTGCCAGGCTTTGAGAAGCCTTTGAGTGAAGAAGCTTCTTCTAATATCCAACCTAAACCTCCCCTGGTGCAACCTGAGGCCATTTCCTCTCATCCTATCACTCGTTACTAGGGAGAAGAGATCAACTCTCACCTCACTACAACCTCAGAGCTCCCCAAAGCACCCAAAGCACAAAGCTGTGATGTGCTTGCTGGCAGCTGGTGGCTGAAGGGAAGGGTCCTGGCTGCCTTAAAAGCCCCACCCAGGAGCAGAGCCAGACCCTAGTGATGCAAGGCTCTGCCAAAGGCCAACTCATCACCTCAGGAATGCACATTACACCATGCCTGTGCTTGCCACGACCAGAGGGTGCTCTGGGGGAGAGGTGCTGGGTGGCTTGAGCTGTTCTGCCAAGCACAGCCTCGATTATTAATGATTATTAATGATGGTAATGCAGCTTTATCCAGGAGCAGCATCCCTCGGGCTCAGCAGGAGCCCTTCTGGCAGCGCCCACAGCTAAGCTGCTGTTGTCCCAGTTACTGTCACATGAGATCATTTGTTTCCCCCCCCCCCCCCCCCCAGGTCCCCTGGTGGGAGGACAGCCCTGGCAAGCTGCCCTTGGCCTTGCTTGCTGCCAGGCTAGAACCACCTCCAGCCTTACAACGCCAGAAAATGACCCCCTGACCCCTGACCCAGGCACTGGCAGGAGCGGGGAGGTGTCTGCTGGTGCCTTGGGGGTGCTGAGTGATGCAGGAGAAGGGTAGGAGGGGGAGGCAGGGCAGAAAAAAGGGGTTTGGTGAGGGCTACATAGAATCATAGAATCATAGAACCAACCAGGTTGGAAGAGACCTCCAAGCTCATCCAGTCCAACCTAGCACCCAGCCCTATCCAGTCAACCAGACCATGGCACTAAGTGCCTCAGCCAGGCTTTGCTTGAAGACCCCCAGGCACGGTGCCTCCACCACCTCCCTGGGCAGCCCATTCCAATGCCAATCACTCTCTCTGTGCAGAACTTCTTCCTAACATCCAGCCTGTACCTACCCTGGCACAACTTGAGACTGTGTCCCCTTGTTCTATTGCTGCTTGCCTGGCAGAAGAGGTCACCCCCACCTGGCTACAATGTCCCTTCAGGTAGTTGTAGACAGTAATAAGATCACCTCTGAGCCTCCTCTTCTCCAGGCTGCACACCCCCAGCTCCCTCAGCCTCTCCTCACAGGGCTGTGCTCCAGGCCCCTCACAGCTTTGTTGCCCTTCTCTGGACACCTTCCAGCACCTCAACATCTCTCTTGAATTGAGGGGCCCAGAACTGGACACAGCACTCAAGGTGTGGCCTGAGCAGTGCTGAGTACAGGGGCAGAATAACATGGGCCAGGGTGCCCCCAGCCCTGCTGAGCTGTGGGACGTGGGCTGGGGAGCTCTGTGCCCGTGGAGGCTGGAGGTGGGGTCGTGTCCCTGGGCTCTGGCAGTGCCCATTCCCCACCTCCCCTGCCTGCAGGGTGATGTAAAAGCAGTGTGCCCTTTGGTGCATGGGCACTGGCACAGCTGCCACTGGCGACCGTGTTGCCTGCCTTGCCTGGTTCCCAGCCTGGCCCAGGGCTGCTCTCGTCGGCCACAAGCCACCTCCTGAGAAGGGGACAGTGAAGGGCTGGTGCTGGGTGGTGGTGCTGGGTGGTGGTGCTGGGTGGTGGTGCTGGTGGTGTGGCCTCTGCTCACCAGCAAAAACCAGGCGTGGGGACACCCCCGTGACGTGACGTGGGTGAGGCATCCTCTCCTTCCTGGCAGCTGGATCCCTGCTTGGCCGCCCGGGAGCAGGCAGGGACCGATCTGGGCGCATCCCGGCACTGGGCGCATCTCGGCACTGCCATCTGGTGGCATCGGCGCAGGGGACGAGGGCACAGCGCGGCGAGGGCTGGTACCCTGCGGGGTGCATCTCCTCCCGCGATGCCAGCTGGCTCCTGTCCCTGCGAGACAGAGGGGCAGCAGGACCAAGGGGACAAATGGCATCCTGGAGTCGATTTGCCCTTCCTAGGAGGACAGGACCTGGCTCAGGAGCAGTGTGGGCAGCAGGACAAGGGAGCTGCTTCTGCCCCTGTGCTCAGCACTGCTCAGGACACACCTGGAGTGCTGTGTCCAGTTGTGGGTCCTCAATTCGAGAGAGATGCTGAGGTGCTGGAAGGTGTTTGGAGAAGGGCAGCAAGGCTGGGGAGGGGCCTGGAGCACAGCCCTGTGAGGAGAGGCTGAGGGAGCTGGGGGGGTGCAGCCTGCAGCAGAGGAGGCTCAGGGCAGAGCTGATTGCTGCCTGCAGCTGCCTGCAGGGAGGCTGTAGCCAGGTGGGGTTGGGCTCTGCTGCCAGGCAGCCAGGGACAGAAGAAGGGGACACAGCCTGGAGCTGTGCCAGGGCAGGTCGAGGCTGGATGTTGTTAGGAAGTTGTTGTCAGAGAGAGTGATTGGCACTGGAATGGGCTGCCCAGGGAGGTGGTGGAGTCTGTGTGGCTGGAGGTGTTGCAGCCAAGCCTGGCTGGGGCACTTAGTGCCATGGTCTGGTTGGTTGGGCAGGGCTAGGTGCTAGGTTGGGCTGGCTGAGCTTGGAGCTCTCTTCCAACCTGCCTGAGTCTATGATGATTCCAGGGTTTGAAGGACATTCCTGCTGTGGACGTTGCCAGGCTCCCAGATCCAGCTGGGCAGAGCTGATTGCTGCCAAGCCCCAACCTGCCACCTGAGGGGGAGCTGTGTCTGGAGCCAGCCCATGGAGGCTGCTGCCAGACCCGTGCCCACACAGCCAAGCTGGGCAGGTCCCCAAGCCATAACCCTGCCACCTCCCACAGGAGAAGCAACCTGAGACGAGCTGAGGTCAGGGAGCAGCTTTTGGGTGCTGGCCTCTCCTCTGGCAGGGCTGCAAGCAGCTGGCAGGTTTTGGGAGCCTAAGGAGGCTGAGGAGACCTTCCTGTCACCTGTGCCAAATGCTAGGCAGAAGCCAAGCCCTGGAGCTTTGCTTCCAGAGCAAGACATGTGGCACCCTCCTCTGCCTCAAGGACACAGGGGACATGTTGCCCCCTTGCTGGTCCTATCCCTGTGCCCCTCAAGCCTGCCCTCTGCCACTTGCTCCTCTGCTTCCCCTGCTGTCTAAATTTAGGGTCTGGAAGTGGGCTGGCAGGTCCCAGTTTATCCCAGGCCCTGAATTATGCATGCCAGCAGCAGAGCCCTGCTCACTGCTCTGGCTGGATGTGCCAGGCTCTGGCTGGGCAGCAAGAGCAGGAAAACCAAGTGACTGCCAGCTCTGGCTCCCACACTTGGGGCTCTGTTGGCAGACACCCCCCTGGGCCCCCCTACCCAGAGTTTAGCCCCTAAGGGGGAGTGTGTCCAGGCTGGTGGGGCTGTTGGAACCAGGGGGTCTGCTGGAGCTGGGGGGGCTGCTGGAGTTGGGGGTCTGATGGAACCAGGGGGTCTGCTGGAGCTGGGGGGGCTGCTGGAGTTGGGGGTCTGATGGAACCAGGGGGTCTGCTGGAGCTGGGGGTCTGTTGGAACTAGGTAGGGCTGCTGGAGCTGGGGGTCTGATGGAACCAAGGTGTCTGCTGGAGCTGGGAGGGCTGCTGGAGTTGGGGATCTGATGGAACCAGGGGGTCTGCTGGAGCTGGGGGGGCTGCTGGAGTTGGGGGTCTGATGGAACCAGGATGTCTGCTGGAGTTTGGGATCTGATGGAACTAGGTAGAGCTGCTGGAGCTGGGGGGGCTGCTGGAGTTGGGGGTCTGCTGGAACCAGGGTGTCTGCTGGAGCTGGGAGGGCTGCTGGAGTTGGGGGTCTGATGGAACCAAGGTGTCTGCTGGAGCTGGGGGGGCTGCTGGAGTTGGGGGTCTGCTGGAACCAGGGTGTCTGCTGGAGCTGGGAGGGCTGCTGGAGTTGGGCATCTGCTGGAACTAGGTGGGGCTGATGGAGCTGGGGATCTGATGGAACCAGGGTGTCTGCTGGAGCTGGGGGGGGGGGGGGGGGCTGTTGAAACCAGAGTGTCTGCTGGAGCTGGGGGGGGGGGGGGGCTGTTGAAACCAGAGTGTCTGCTGGAGCTGGGGGCGCTGCTGGTGGGTCTGGTGAAAGCAGAGGAACTGCTGCAGCTGGGGAGTCTGCTGGAGCTGGGAGTCTGCTGGAGCTGGGAGTCTGCTGGACCCAGAGTGGCTGCTGGAGCTGGGGAGGGGTCTGCTGGGTTTGTTGGGTGTGTTGATTTGGGAGCTCTGCTGAGCCAGGGAGCCAGCAAGAATCACAGACTGGAGCATCTCACGTGTGAGGAAGGGTTGAGAGCTGGCCCTGGTGGAGACAAGGCTCAGAAGGATCTCATCCAGGGGAAGGCTGCAGAAAGGATGTTCAGGAGATGCTTTTTTACCTCTGAGGGTAGCCATGCACCAGCCCAGGTTGCCCAGGAAGGTTGCCTCTTGGAGGCTGGGAAGTCTGCACCCTTGGAGATATCCCAGTGCCATCTGGACATGCTCCTAGACAACTGTCTCTGGATGGCCCTGCTTGAGCAGGGAGGTTGGACCAGATGGACCCAAGAGGTCCCTCTCAGCCTCAGCCAGTCTGTGGTTCTGAGATGCTGGATGGGACTGGGAGTGTGCTGGAGTTGATAATGTGTGTTGGAGCTTGGATGTGCTGGGCTTGTAGGGCTTGATGGCCAGCAGTGGCCCAGTGTTCTGCTCTTCCTGGCCATCAAGAGCAGTCAGTGCCCCTCTGTTTCCTCTTGGCATCCCTCAGCAAGGCCACATCTGGCTGCACAAGCAGCACTCAAGTGTGGTAAGTCACAGAGCTTCAGTAATTTCTCTCCTGGAGTGAGTGCCAGGTGGCCTCAGGCTGCCCAAATCATCTCCAGCTGCTCTGAGGAGAGCTGCTGGTGGGGACCTGACTTGGCCTTTCCAAGGGGATCCAATTCAGAGGGAGCAGTGCAGCACAGGGTGGGATCTACCTGGCTGGAGAGCAGCTCTGTGGAAAGGGACCTGGGGGTCCTGGTGAACAAGCTCAAGAGGAACAACCACAGTGCTGTTGCTGCTGCTGCTGTGGCAAAGAAACCCCCCAGGATGCTGGGTCACATCACCAACAGAGGCAAAAAACCTTTCTCCCACTCAGTGCTGCTCAGGCCACACCTGGGACACTCTTTTGGCCCTCACTGCACATAAAAGCTGTGGGCAGGGTGCAGAGAAGGTCCACGAAGATGACCCAAAGCCTGGGAAGCTACCATGTAAGGAAAGGCTGGGAGAACTGGATGGCTGGGGGGAGACCTTCTCATCATGTCTGTTGTGGGGTGTTGTGGTAGGCCTGGATGGGCCAAAACAGGCTTATACATATCTTGGGTTGCCCAGACATGTTCCCCTGCTCCTCTTCCTTCTGTGCTGGGGGAAGCAGTCATGGGAATCAAACCCAAAAGCTTCACCTAAAGTGGCCAAGCTTGGCAAGTGCCATTCTGATTGGTTAACCTATGGCCAAAGGTCTATTAGTCTCGGGCTGCATTGATGAAAGGAGATGAGCAGGTAACACAAGGTGCTCTGCTGCTGTGCTTGTGCCTGCTTGCTGCTTGCTGCTGCCCATGGCTGGGCTCTTTGTGCCCAGGGTATATGGCAAATGGACACTTTGTCTGGGAGAAGCATAAATAGAGGCCTACAAAAAAGCTGGGGAGGGACTTTTGAGGCTGTGAGGGAGTGGCAGGAGTGGGGGGAATGGAGCAAAGGTGGAGGTGGGGAGAGTGAGGCTGGAGGTGAGGAGGAAGTTGTTGAGCAGGAGAGTGGTGAGAGGCTGGAAGGGGTTGCCCAGGGAGGGGGTTGAGGCCCCATGGCTGGAGGTGTTTGAGGCCAGGCTGGCTGAGGCTGTGTGCAGCCTGCTCTAGGGTAGGGTGTCCCTGGGCATGGCAGGGGGTTGGGACTGCCTGCTCCTTGTGGTCCCTTCCAACCCTGCCTGATTCTGTGATCCCATGAAGCTGTGGAGATGGGACTTGAGGTGCAGGGAGCTGAGGTCTGCCAGCTGAGCTGGTGTGAAAGCTGGGCCAGGCTCCTGGGGAGGTGCTGGTTCCATCCCAGCTTTCCAGTGACCTGCAGGGTGCCTGCAGCTGTGGCATCCCAACACTGTCCCTAAGCAAGGCTACCACTTTCTTTATGGGTGGAGCTGGAGCAGTCATGGGCTGGCCCATCTTTGGTGGCACCAGGGCTTGTGGTGGCCATGGGATTGCAGCATGGTAGGGCTTGGAAGGGACCTCTGGAGATCATCGCATCCAACCCCCCCTGCCAGGCAGGGTCACCTGGAGAAGGGCAGACAGGAGCACATCCAGGTGGGATGGAGACTCCACCACCTCTCTGGGCAGCCTGCTCCAGTGCTCTGTCACCCTTCCAACCCTTCTGGCCTTCTGAAGGCCATGCCTGCTGTTGCCCCAGCCAAAGGCCACACAAAGCAGCTGTGCATGTGGTGTGGGGGAAAGGAATTCTGGTTTATAGTTCCTGCCTTGGCCAATTAATGCCCAAACCTCTACAGCAATGTCCCAATCATTCAAGAAGATGGAGACTTCCTTTTCACAAGGGGTCCCATGGAGAAGATGAGGGGGGAGAGGAGCAGCTGTCCCTGGGGAGATTCCACTTGGCCTCGAGAGGAAAACTTTTCAGAGGCAGATCAAGCAGCCACTGGAATGACCTTCCCAGGGGAGTGGTGGAGTTCCCAGCATTGGACACTGGTAGGACTCAGCTGGGCAGGAGGTGGGGGACAGCTTCTCTACACAGAGCTTCTGTCCCCCAAAAAAGGCTGCATCCCTGAAGTCACTCCCAGACTATTTGAGGATTCTCTGAGGTGCTACAGCTGGAGACCTCTGCTGAGACCCAGAGCATCAGCCCTGGTTTGGGGTGAGGAGCACTCAACCTCCTCTTCCTCCTCCTTGTCAATTTTGTCTCACAGCCTTGGGCCAGGGAAGCTGTAGGATGGGCCCAGCCAAGGGACTGAGCTGGTTTGGAAGTGGCCATCAGGAGGAAGGGCATGGAGGAGCTTGGGAGGGGTGATGGAGGGGCTGGAGAAGATGAAATGGCTTGGGACAGGAGATAGGTGGAGGAAGTAGAGGGGCTTGGGGAGAGGAGTGAAGGAGCTTGAGGTGGGGGATGGAGAGACTCAAGGGGTGATGGAGATGCTGGTGGGTTCTGGAGGGGACCAGAGGTGGAAAAGCTCAGGGGCTGATGTGGTGCTGGTGGGTTCTGGAGGGGCTCAGAGGCTGATGGGGGAGCTGGTGGGTTGTGGAGGGGCTCAGAGGTGTAAAAGCTCAGGGGCTGATGGGGATGCTGGTGGGTTCTGGAGGGGCTCAGGGATGGAAAAGCTCAGGGGCTGATGTGGTGCTGGTGGGTTCTGGAGGGGCTCAGGGATGGAAAAGCTCAGAGGCTGATGGAGATGCTGGTGGGTTCTGGAGGGGCTCAGGGATGGAAAAGCTCAGGGGCTGATGTGGTGCTGGTGGGTTCTGGAGGGGCTCAGAGGTGTAAAAGCTCAGGGGCTGATGTGGTGCTGGTGGGTTCTGGAGGGGCTCAGGGATGGAAAAGCTCAGGGGCTGATGTGGTGCTGGTGGGTTGTGGAAGGGCTCAGAGGTGTAAAAGCTCAGGGGCTGATGTGGTGCTGGTGGGTTGTGGAGGGGCTCAGGTGTGGAAAAGCTCAGGGGCTGATGTGGTGCTGGTGGGTTGTGGAGGGGCTCAGGGATGGAAAAGCTCAGGGGCTGATGTGGTGCTGGTGGGTTCTGGAGGGGCTCAGGTGTGGAAAAGCTCAGAGGCTGATGTGGTGCTGGTGGGTTCTGGAGGGGCTCAGGTGTGGAAAAGCTCAGGGGCTGATGTGGTGCTGGTAGGTTCTGGAGGGGCTCAGGTGTGGAAAAGCTCAGGGGCTGATGTGGTGCTGGTGGGTTGTGGAGGGGCTCAGGCGTGGGGCTTGGAGGAGCTCTGGGGCGATGGAGAAGGACTGGAGGGGCCCGGGGAAGGACGGAGGGGCTGGAGGTGGGGATGAAGGGGCTCGGAGGGGATGCAGCAGCTCCAGGTGAGGGGGCGGAGGACCCAAGCGAGCGCCGCAGCGACTCCAGCGCCCTCGGGAAGGCTCCGCCGGGCCCCGCCCCGCCGCCGCGGGGGCCGCCCCGGGGGAGGTGCGACGGGAGCCGGGGGCCGGGGGCCGGGGGCCGGCCCGGGCGGAGCCAGCGCCGCTGCGGGGAGCGGCCGGGAGCGGGGAGCCGGCGGCAGCCGCGGCCGTGCCATGGGGGCCTGCCTCGGTGTCTGCTCCGTGCTCAGCTGCGTGAGTTGAGTGCCCGCCCGGGCCGGGCAGCGGGGGGGAGCGGGGGGGCGCTGGGGCTGCGGCGGCTCCGAGCAGGCAGCGGCGGGGGGCGGTGGCTGCGGCGGCGCTGCTGGAGGGGAGGCCCGGGCAGGGGTCTGGAGGGCAGCCTGGGGCGGGTGGGTTGGAGGGACACGCCGGGGGTGTGCCTCGGTACAGCTGGGAGGGGACGGAGAAGGTACGAGGAGGGTTCGGGGGGAGCCCCGAGGGTGCGCAGTGCTGCTCCCGGGGGGTGCCTGGGACCCTGGCCCTCTGTGCCTGGGGGGGATGCGGGAGAACCCCCCGAGGTGACTCGGCCATGGGGGTGTGAGAGATGCGGGGCACCCCCGGGGGGATGCACTCTGCCGTGCCTGGAGGGATGCAGGGAGCAGCCGGAGCAGGGCGTCCCCGCACCCCGCAGGGTTCTCCGCGTCCTGGGGCTCCTGGGCGTTTGTGGCTGCGGGGTACATGGAGTCTGAGGGTGCCTGGGCTGCTGCACCCCTCTGCGCTTGGGGGATGTGGGCACCTCAAGCAGCGATGCCCTGCTGCGGCTGGGAGAGCAGAGGGGTCCTGCTGCACCATCGCAGTGCCGGGGGGCTGGGGGCCTGCTTCTCACTGCTGAGCCCCCAAATAGGAGGCTGAGGATGGAACAGGAGCAGCTCTGTTACAGGGGACAGGTCCAGAAGTGGGGAGACCCTGGGTGGGGTGGCATGGGCCATGGCAGGCACAGGGTCTGTGGTTCAGGATGGTAAGTGTCACAGGTGGGTGGTTCAGGGTGCCATGGTCAGTGTCAAAGGTGTGTGGTTCAGGGTGCCATGGTCAGTGTCACAGGTGTGTGGTTGGGTGCCATGGTCAGTGTGGCAGAGTGTGTGTTTGGGTGCCATGGTCAGTGTGGCAGGTGTGTGGTTGGGTGCCATGGTCAGTGTGGCAGGTGTGTGGTTCAGGGTGCCATGGTCAGTGTCAAAGGTGTGTAGTTCAGGGTGCCATGGTCAGTGTGGCAGGTGTGTGGTTCAGGGTGCCATGGTCAGTGTCAAAGGTGTGTAGTTCAGGGTGCCATGGTCAGTGTGGCAGGTGTGTGGTTCAGGGTGCCATGGTCAGTGTCAAAGGTGTGTAGTTCAGGGTGCCATGGTCAGTGTGGCAGGTGTGTGGTTCAGGGTGCCATGGTCAGTGTGGCAGGTGTGTAGTTCAGGGTGCCATGGTCAGTGTGGCAGAGTGTGTGTTTGGGTGCCATGGTCAGTGTGGCAGGTGTGTGGTTGGGTGCCATGGTCAGTGTGGCAGGTGTGTGGTTCAGGGTGCCATGGTCAGTGTGGCAGGTGTGTAGTTCAGGGTGCCATGGTCAGTGTGGCAGAGTGTGTGGTTGGGTGCCATGGTCAGTGTGGCAGAGTGTGTGGTTGGGTGCCATGGTCAGTGTGGCAGGTGTGTGGTTCAGGGTGCCATGGTCAGTGTGGCAGGTGGGTGTTTGGGTGCCATGGTCAGTGTGGCAGGTGTGTGGTTCAGGGTGCCATGGTCAGTGTGGCAGGTGGGTGTTTGGGTGCCATGGTCAGTGTGGCAGGTGTGTGGTTCAGAGTGCCATGGTCATGTTTGGTGACACAAGGTGCAGGATTTGAGTTGCTGTGCCCACACTTGGTGACATAGGGTGCAGGATTTGGGGTGCCATGCCCATACTTGGTGTCACAGGGTGCAGGATTTGAGGTGCCATGCCCATGCCCCACGTCACAGGATGTGTTATTTAGGGTGCCATGCGCATGCCCAATGTCACAGGGTGCAGGGTTTGAGGTGCCATGCCCATGCCCGAGGTCACAGGGTGCATGTTTTGGGGTGCCATGCCCACTCTTGGTGACACAGGGTGCATGTTTTGGGGTGCCATGCCCACTCTTGGTGACACAGGGTGCATGTTTTGGGGTGCCATGCCCATGCCCGAGGTCACAGGGTGCATGTTTTGGGATGCCATGCCCACACTTGGTGACACAGGGTGCATGTTTTGGGATGCCATGCCCACACTTGGTGACACAGGGTGCATGTTTTGGGGTGCCATGCCCATGCCCCACATCACAGGGTGCAGGGTTGGAGGTGCCATGCCCATGCCCCACATCACAGGGTGCAGGGTTGGAGGTGCCATGCCCATGCCCACGTCACAGGGTGCAGGGTCCCGGTTGCCGTTGCTGGTGACGCAGGCAGCTGCCCGCAGCCAGCGCTGCCTTTGCCTGCGTTGCCACACCTGCGGGCAGGGTGCCAGGGCAGGGTGCCAGGGCAGGGCAGTGAAACCAAGCTGGGAGCTGCTGGCCTGGAAAGCTGCAACCGGGGCTGCTTTTGCAACCTGACCTGCAAGCTTCGGAGCTTTAACGATCGGAAGCTGTCGAAAGCTGCAGTCAGAGGCAGGAGCCTGGGAGGTTGCTGGCCTCATTCTGGCCTTTCTTCCCCCCTAAAACACCCTCCTGGCCCAGGGCTTGGTGGTGAGGCAGAGTTACTATGAATAAGTGGAGGTCTCCTCTCTCTTCCCCTGGAGCTGGTGGGCTAAGGAGGAGTTTGAGCTCAGTTCTGAACTGAAAAGCCACAACAGGAGGAATCTCTTCCCCCTGCTTCTTCACAGGAATCATAGCATTGATGGGTTGGAAAAGCTCTCTGAGCTCAGCCAGTCCAAGCATCAGCTCAACCCCACCGTGGCCACTAAACCATGGCCCCACTTCAGGCATGGGGACTCCGCCAGCTCCCTGGGCAGCCTCTGCCAATCCCTCACCACTCTTGCAGCAAGGACATTTTTCCTTATCTTCAACCTAACCCTCCCCTGGCACAATTCCAGGCCATTTCCTCTCCTTCCCTCACCTGGGACTAAGGAGCAGAGCCCAACCCCCACCTCACTGCAGCCTCCTCTCATAGAACCAAAGAATCAGCCAGGGTTGGAAGGGACCAGAAAGATCATCTAGTTCCAACCCCCCTGCCATGGGCAGGGACACCCTTTCAGGCAGCTGTAGAGAGCAAAGAGGTCTCCCCTCAGCCTCCTCTTCTCCAAGCTGCACACCCCCAGCTCCCTCAGCTGCTCCTCCCCAGTCCTGTTCTCCAGACCCATCCCCAGCTTTGTTGCTCTTCTCTGGACCTGCTCCAGCCTCTCAATGCCCTTCTGGCAGTGAGGGGCACAAAACTGAACCCAGCAATTAAGGTGCAGCCTCACCAGTGCCCAGTTATAGGAGCACAATCCCTGCCCTGCTCCTGCTGCCCACACCATTGCTGGTCCATGCCTGACTCACAGGCTATCAGGAGTTGGAAGGGACCCAAATTGCTCATCCAGTCCAACCCCCCTGCCACAGCAGGACCACACAATCCAGCTCAGGGCACACAGAACACATCCAGACAGGCCTGGAAAGGCTCCAGAGAAGGAGACTGCACAACCTCTCTGGGCAGCCTGTGCCAGGGCTCTGGGACCCTTCCAGGCAAGAAGTTGCCCTTGTGCTGAGCTGGAACCTCCTGTGCTGCAGCTTCCATCCATTGTTGCTTGTCCTGTCCCAGGGAGCAGTGAGCAGAGCCTGTCCCCCCCCCCTGCCCCTCAGCCCTCAGTTCTAAACATTGATTCCATCCCCTCTCAGTCTTCTCTTCTGCAGACTAAGCAGCCCCAGGGCTCCCAGCCTCTCCTCACCAGGCAGTGCTCAGGATGCTGGTGCCCTTCTTGTGCTCCTGGGCACGCTGCAGGCTCATCTTCAGCTGCTCTCAACCAGCCCCCCCCATAACAACCTGAACTACCTCCTTCTGCTCTCCTGTCTCCTCTAACTCAGCAGCACAGCAGGCTGCCAAGCCTCCAGCACTGCCCCATCAATGCTCCACAAGCCAAGTGAAACCCAAAATGTCCCTTTCTCTCTCCATCACTGCCACAAGTGCTATGGTCACCTCCAGCTGCTCTCCTTGGGGACAGGGTTGGTGCTGCCAGCAGCAGCCTGCCCAAGCCACAGCCAACCCCAGCATAGTTTGGGCACTTTGTGTCAGTCTGGCTGCACCCAGTGCAAAAGCTCACCCAGAGGTGAGAGCCTCCTGAGCCTGTAGCTGTGGGTTTGGTACTGATTAACCTGCTGGGTTGTTCATTTAACAGGAGCCAGAAACCAGCTGCTCAGCATTGCTCTTGCTTGACTCAGTTTCTGCAGCCCTGGGTTGTACCTGGCCAAGGGCAGCTTGCAGAAGATGTGGTGCTGGGCTGGTGGGGTTGGGTGGGTGTAGTTTGTCTGGTGTGGGGTTGGTGGAGTGGAGTGGGGTTGGTCTAATTGGGCTGACAGTAGTTGGCTGGGTGTAGCTGGGTTGGTGTAGTTGGGTGGGTGCAGTTGGGTTGGTGTAGTCAGGTTGGTATAGTTGGGTGGGGGTTGTTGTATGGGGGCAGTTGGGTGGGTGCAGTTGGGTTGGTGTAGTCAGGTTGGTATAGTTGGGTGGAGGTTGTTGTATGGGGGTTGTTGGGTGGGTGTAGTTAGGTGGGTGTAGTTAGGTGGGTGTAGTTGGGTGGGGTTAGTTGGGTGGGTGTAGTTGGGTGGGGGTTGTTGTGTGGGTGCAGTTGGGTTGGTGTAGCTGGATGGGGGTAGTTGGATGGGGTTAGTTGGGTGGGTGTAGTTGGATGGGGTTAGTTGGGTGGGTGTAGTTGGATGGGTGCAGTTAGGTTGATGTAGCTGGATGGGGGTAGCTGGATGGGGATATCTGGATGGGGGTAGTTGGATGAGGGCAGTTGGGTGGGTGTAGTTGGGTTGGTGTAGTTGGATGGAGGTAGTTGGGTGGGAGTTGTTGGGTGGGTGCAGTTGGGTTGGTGTAGTTGGGTGGGGGTAATTGGGTTGGTGTAGTTGGATGGGGGTAGTTTGGTGTAGTTGGGTGGGAGTCATTTGACTGATGTAGTTGGATGGGGGTAGTTGTGTGGGTGTTGTTGGGTGGGTACAGTTGGGTTGGTGTAGTTGGGTAGAGGTTGTTGGGTTGGTGTAGTTGAATGGAGGTAGTTTGGTGTAGTTGGGTGGGGGTAGTTGGGTGGAGGCTGTTGGGTGGGTACAGTTGGGTTGGTGTAGTTGGGTGGGGGTAGATGGGTGGGTGCAATTGGGTGGGGGTCTTTGGGTTGGTGTAGTTGGATGGGGGTAGTTGGGTGGGGGTCACTGGATTGATGTAGTTGGATGGGAGTAGCTGGGTAAGTGCAGTTGGGTGGGGGTCATTGGGTTGGTGTAGTTGGGTGGGGGTAGCTGGGTAAGTGCAGTTGGGTGGGGGTCATTGGGTTGGTGTAGTTGGGTGGGGGTAGCTGGGTAAGTGCAGTTGGGTGGGGGTCATTGGGTTGGTGTAGTTGGATGGGAGTAGCTGGGTAAGTGCAGTTGGGTGGAGGTCAATGGGTTGGTGTAATTGGATGGGGGATAGTTGGGTGGGGGTCATTGGGTGGGGGTAGCTGGGTAAGTGCAGTTGGGTGGGGGTCTTTGGGTTGGTGTAGTTGGGTGTTGAGATGGTGGATTGGAGCTGCTGGTGTTGGGCTGGTGTAGTTGGACTGATGTTGAGGTGGTGTTGGGCTGGTGTAGTTGGACTGATGTTGAGGTGGTGTTGGGCTGGTGTAGTTGGACTGATGTTGAGGTGGTGTTGGGTTGGTGTAGTTGGACTGATGTTGAGGTGGTGTTGGGTTGGTGTAGTTGGACTGATGTTGAGGTGGTGTTGGGTTGGTGTAGTTGGGTTAGTGTGGCTGAGTTGGTGGTGTTGGAGTGGTTTTGGAAGGCAGATTTGGAGTAGAGTGAGGGTGGGGAGACACTGGCAGAGGGAACTGAAGGTGTTCACCTGAAGGTGTTCAAGGCCAGGTTGGATGAGGCCATGAGCACCCTGTGCTGGTGGGAGGTGTCCCTGCCTATGGCAGGGGGTTGGAACTGGATGGTCTTGGAGGTCCCTTCCAACCCAACCCATTCTGTGGTGGGAGCGTACTCAGCTTTGTGGTGGGCACTGCTCACCCAGCTCCAGCCACACTCTGCCAGCCACCAGGCAGAGCAGGCAGCACAGCAGCCCTTGCGTGGGGGTGGTGCTGGGGGTGAGCTGGGGCTGACCCAACAGAGGAACTGGAGAGGTTAATCTCTCATCTGCAGCAGCTGAAACCCAAAGCTTCCTCATGACTCCACCACTCCCATGCTGCAAACCACTTCCCTGGGCTGGCATTTTTCCATCCTGCTGCTTGGCTGTTGGCCAGCTTCATGCTTAGGGACACCTTTGAGAGGCTTTCAGAGGTGCCCTTCTTGTGCACCTTCAGAGGTGCCTTGGGAGGAGATGCATCAGAGCGTGTCCAGCACTGCTGGGAGGTGGTGAAGTTTGCCTTGCATGGCCAGCAGGTTGGCTTAGGACATGGCACAAAGGATCTGCTTCCAAGGTGGTCAGGCTGGGGTACACCAGAAGGGCACCAAGAGCCATTAGGAAAGGCTTTGGTGACCCAGGACTGGTGATACTGCTGCAGGGAGCAGGTCAGTGGGATGGGGCTGCTGTGCCACAGCACCTTGGTGGTTGCCCTTCTGGGCTTGGAAGGGGCTGTGAATCAGGAGGCAGAGGCCAAGGGGATGAGACTGAACAAGGCCAAGGGCAGGGTTCTGCACTTTGGCCACAACAACCCCAAGCAGCACTGCAGACTGGGGCCAGAGTGGCTGAGAGCAGCCAGGCAGAGAGGGAGCTGGGGGTGCTGGCAGAGAGGAGCTGCAGAGGAGGCAGCAGTGTGCCCAGGTGGGCAGCAGAGCCAATGGCATCCTGGGCTGGCTCAGGAGCAGTGTGGGCAGCAGGACAAGGGAGGTTCTTGTGCCCCTGTGCTCAGCACTGCTCAGGCCACCCCTGCAGTGCTGTGTCCAGTTCTGGACTCCTCCATTGCAGAGAGCTGTTGAGGTGCTGGAAGGTGCCCAAAGAAGGGCAGCAAGGCTGGGGAGGGGCCTGGAGCACAGCCCTGTGAGGAGAGGCTGAGGGAGCTGGGGGGGTGCAGCCTGCAGCAGAGGAGGCTCAGGGCAGAGCTCATTGCTGCCTGCAGCTGCCTGCAGGGAGGCTGTAGCCAGGTGGGGTTGGGCTCTGCTGCCAGGCAGGCAGGGACAGAAGAAGGGGACCCAGCCTGAAGCTGTGGCAGGGCAGGTTGAGGCTGGATGTTGTTAGGAAGTTGTTGTCAGAGAGAGTGATTGGCATTGGAATGGGCTGCCCAGGGAGGTGGTGGAGTCTGTGTGGCTGGAGGTGTTGCAGCCAAGCCTGGCTGGGGCACTTAGTGCCATGGTCTGGTTGGTTGGGCAGGGCTGGGTGCTAGGTTGGGCTGGCTGAGCTTGGAGCTCTCTTCCAGCCTGCTTGGTTCTATGGTTCTCTGATTCTATGGTTCTCTGATTCTATGAGTTGTGCTGCTGGCTGCTGAAAGGCTCTGAGCAAAGCCCTCAGGGCAGGGGTGGGCAGAGTTTCTGGTTCAACCTGGGCACAGTTTGCCCCTCTCTGACCTGAGGGGGGGGTTTCTCTCCTTGCAGGTGTCCTGTCTCTGTGGCTCTGCACCATGTCTGCTGTGTGGCTGCTGCCCCTCGGCCAAGAACTCCACCATCTCACGCCTCCTCTTCACCTTCTTCCTCTTCCTTGGCACCCTTGTGTCCATCATCATGATAATCCCTGGCGTGGAGAAGGAGCTGCACAAGGTTAGTAGCCCCTGGAGGTTGCTGGGAGGAGGTTTAGCTTATGGTGAGGCTGAAGCAGAAAGTGAATTTCTGGGCCATGAAGTTGCTTCTGGTCCTTTCATTATGAGCATCTCCCTGGGTGGGGATGTTCTTAACTTTGGGTTTCCAAGCAGGGGGAAAGGCTGTGACAATATTTCAGGGCAAGGGGCACAAACTGGAAGCCAGGAGGTTCCATCTGAACAGGAGGAGAAACTTCTTTGGTGTGAGGGTGCTGGAGCCTGGAGCAGGCTGCCCAGAGAGGCTGTGGAGTCTCCTTGTCTGGAGATTCCAGCTTTCCCAGATGTCTCCCAGGAAAGCTTCCTGACCCCTATTTTTGGCTTCCACAGGCCAAGTGACTTGCAAGTCACTTGAGCCAGCAGTGTGCACCTGCAGCCCAGAGAGCCAAACAGAGCCTGGGCTGCAGCAGCAGAAGTGTGGCCAGCAGGGCCAGGGAGGGGATTCTCCCCCTCTGCTCTGCTCTGCTGAGACCCCACCTGGAGTCCTGCATCCAGCTCTGGAGCCCCTGGGACAAGAGGGCTGTGGAGATGCTGGAGAGTGTCCAGAGCAGGGCCAGGAGGATGCTCAGAGGCTGCAGCAGCTCTGCTGTGAGCACAGACTGAAAGAGTTGGGGCTGTGCAGGTTGGAGCAGAGGAGGCTCCCAGGGGACCTTCTTGTGGCCTTCCAGCATCTGAAGGGGGCTCCAAAAAAGCTGTGGAGGGACTTTGGAGGCTGTGAGGGAGTGACAGGAGTGGGGGGGAATGGAGCAAAGGTGGAGGTGGGGAGAGTGAGGCTGGAGGTGAGGAGGAAGTTGTTGAGCAGGAGAGTGGTGAGAGGCTGGAATGGGTTGCCCAGGGAGGGGGTTGAGGCCCCATGGCTGGAGGTGTTTGAGGCCAGGCTGGCTGAGGCTGTGTGCAGCCTGCTCTAGGGTAGGGTGTCCCTGGGCATGGCAGGGGGGTTGGAACTGTCTGCTCCTTGTGGTCCCTTCCAACCCTGCCTGATTCTGTGATCCCATGAAGCTGTGGGGATGGGACTCGAGATGCAGGGAGCTGAGGTCTGCCAGCTGAGCTGGTGTGAAAGCTGGGCCAGGCTCCTGGGGAGGTGCTGGTTCCATCCCAGCTTTCCAGTGACCTGCAGGGTGCCTGCAGCTGTGGCATCCCAACACTGTCCCTAAGCAAGGCTACCACTTTCTTTATGGGTGGAGCTGGAGCAGTCATGGGCTGGCCCATCTTTGGTGGCACCAGGGCTTGTGGTGGCCATGGGATTGGTAGGGCTTGGAAGGGACCTCTGGAGATCATCGCATCCAACCCCCCCTGCCAGGCAGGGTCACCTGGAGAAGGGCACACAGGAGCACATCCAGGTGGGATGGAGACTCCACCACCTCTCTGGGCAGCCTGCTCCAGTGCTCTGTCACCCTTAAATTACAGCAGTTGCTCCTCATGTTCAGGTAGAACTTCCTATGTGCAGGTTTGTGCCCCTTACCTCTTGTCCTGTCGCTGGGGACCACTGAACAAAGCCTGGTCCCATCCTCCTGACACCCACCCTTGAAGTATTGATCAGCATTGATGAGATCCACCTCAGCCTGCTCTTCACAGTACCACAGTATCACCAAGGTTGGAAGAGACCTCACAGCTCATCAAGTCCAACCCTTTAGCACAGAGCTCAAGGCCAGACCATGGCACCAAGTGCCACGTCCAGTCCTGCCTTGAACAGCTCCAGGGACGGCGACTCCACCACCTCCCCGGGCAGCCCATTCCAGTGTCCAATGACTCTCTCAGGGAAGAACTTTCTCCTCACCTCCAGCCTAAATCTCCCCTGGCACAGCCTGAGGCTGTGTCCTCTCGTTCTGGTGCTGGCCACCTGAGAGAAGAGAGCAACCTCCTCCTGGCCACAACCTCCCCTCAGGTAGTTGCAGACAGCAATGAGGTCTGCCCTGAGCCTCCTCTTCTCCAGGCTAACCAATCCCAGCTCCCTCAGCCTCTCCTCGTAGGGCTGTGCTCAAGGCCTCTCCCCAGCCTCGTTGCCCTTCTCTGGACACGCTCAAGCATCTCAATGTCCCTCCTAAACTGGGGGGCCCAGAACTGAACACAGTACTCAAGGTGAGGTCTAACCAGCGCAGAGTACAGGGGCAGAATGACCTCCCTGCTCCTGCTGGCCACACCATTCCTGATGCAAGATCTCCAGACTAAGACCCCAATTCTCTCAGCCTTTCCTCTTCTGAGCTGTTCCAGTCCCCTCAGCACCCTTGCAGCTCTTTGCTGTCCTCTCTCCAGCAAGTCTCTATCCTTGCACCGGGGAAGCCCAGAGCTGGCCCCACAGCTGCTGCAGCGATGCTCACTCTGCCATCTCCTTTACAGCTGCCAGGCTTCTGTGAAGGCAGTGGCTCAGTGCTGGGCATCCAGAGAAATGTGAACTGTGAGAGCTTCCTGGGCCACAAGGCTGTGTACCGCATGGGCTTCGCCATGGCTGCCTTCTTCTTCCTCTTCGCTGCCATCATGCTCTGTGTGCGCAGCAGCAAGGACCCCCGAGCTGCCCTGCAGAATGGGTGAGTGCTCCTGGAGGGGCACAACCTCCTGCCCTGCTGCACTCCCACCTGCAGGCTCTGCCTCTGCTCCTGGAGTCCTCAGCAGAAAGGAACTTGGTGGAGCAGAGGGTGGTGGTCGATGGTGCCAGGTCCAGCTGGAGAGCTGGGACCAGCAGTGTCCCCCAGGGATCAGTGCCTGGGCCAGTCCTGGTCAACATCTTCATCAGTGACATGGATGAGGGCACAGACAGACAGAGTCTGCTCAGCAAGTTTGTTGATGACACCAAGCTGGGAGGCTTGGCTGAGACAGCTGCAGGCTGTGCTGCTGTCCAGAGAGACCTGGGCAGACTGAGAGCTGGACACAGAGACCTGGGCAGAGCTGGGCACAGAGACCTGGGCAGACTGAGAGCTGGGCACAGACCTGGGCAGAGCTGGGCACAGAGACCTGAGCAGAGCTGGGCACAGACCTGGGCAGACAGAGCTGGGCACAGAGACCTGGGCAGAGCTGGGCACAGAGGAACCAGATGAAGTTCAACAGGGACAAGTGCAGAGTCCTGCACCTGGGAAGGAGTAATTAACTGCAGCAGTCCAGGCTGGGAGGTGGCTGCTGGAGAGCAGCCCCAAGGAGAGGGCCCTGGGGGTGCTGGGGGCTAACAAGTTCCCCATGGCACAGCAATGTGCCCTGCTGGCCAAGAAGGCCAATGGGACCCTGGGGTGCATTAGGAGGATGTGTCCAGCAGAGCAAGGGAGCTTCTTCTCCCCTCTACTCTGCCCTGCTGAGACCTCATCTTGAATACTGTGTTCAGTTTTGGGCTCCTCAGTTTCAGAGGGACAGGAACTGCTGGAGAGGGTCCCGTGGAGGGCTGTGAGGATGATGAGGGGAGTGGAGGGCATGGCTGATGAGGAGAGGCTGAGGGCCCTGGGGCTGCTTAGTCTGCAGAAGAGAAGACTGAGAGGGGATTTGATCAATGCTTATAAGTGTCTGAAGGCTGCCAGGAGGGAGGCACAGGCTCTGCTCACTGCTCCCTGGCATAGGCCAAGCAGCAGTGGATGGAAGCTGCAGCACAGGAGGTTCCAGCTCAGCACAAGGGCAAGTTCTTGCCTGGAAGGGTCCCAGAGCCCTGGCACAGGCTGCCCAGAGAAGCTGTGGAGTCTCCTTCTCTGGAGCCTTTGCAGCCCTGTCTGGATGTGTTCTGTGTGATCTGTGTTAGAAAGCATTGTCCTGCTCTGCCAGGGGGTTGGACTGGATGATCTCCTTAGGTCCCTTCCAACCCCTAACACCCTGTGAGCTGTGATCCTGTGAACATGGCCAGAGGAGGCCACAGCAGTGATGGGAGGGTTGGGAGCAGCTCTGCTGTGAGGCCAGGCTGAGAGAGCTGAGCTTGTTCTGCCTGGAGAAGAGAAGGCTCCAGGGAGACTTTCTGGTGGCCTTGCAGAGCTTAAAGGGGCTGAGCAGAAAGCTGGGGACAGAGTTTAGAGCAGAGCCAGGACAAGAGGGGATGGTTTGAACTGAAATAGGGAGAGAACTGCAGAGAAGGAAGAAATGTTTGACACTGAAGGTGGGGAGAGCCTGGCCCAGGTTGCCCAGAGAGGTGGGAGATGCCCATGCCTGGATCCATCCCAGGTGAGGTTGTTAGGGGCTGTGAGCAGCCTGCTCGAGCTGCAGAGGTCCCTGCTGAGTGCAGGGGGTTGGAGGGGATGAGCTTTAAGGTCCCTTCCTACCTAACCCAGGCAATGTTTTTATGATTCTCCTGCTGCAGATTCTGGTTCTTCAAGTTCCTGGTGCTGGTGGGGATCACAGTGGGAGCCTTCTACATCCCTGATGGGACCTTCACCTCAGGTGAGGCCCTGCCCATGCTGCCCTCTGGCGTCTTTGTGTTAACCTTCAGCCCAGGATCAAGCCTGCAGCCAGAGCTGGCATCTCCACTGCCCTGTGTCCCTGGCATTGCCACATTCCCATTATCCCTGCTCTTAACTGGTTTTCCTCTTCCCCTCAAGTCTGGTTTTACTTCGGTGTGGTTGGTTCCTTCCTCTTCATCCTCATCCAGCTTGTCCTCCTCATTGACTTTGCCCACTCCTGGAGCCAGCTGTGGCTGGGCAACGCGGAAGAGAGCAACGCCAAGGGCTGGTATGCAGGTGGGTACAGCTGGCACCTCAGAGGGTGTGGGGATGGGGACACTCCTCCTGGGGCTGGCTGACACTTTGCTGACTGAGGGCTCTGCTCCAACCTCTTTTTGCTTCCTCCCCCAGCCCTCTGCATCATCACCTTCATCTTCTACGCCACCTCCATCGCAGCCATAGTGCTGCTCTACGTCTACTACACCAAGCCTGAGGGCTGCACGGAGGGCAAGGTCCTCATCAGCATCAACCTCATCCTCTGCCTCATTGTCTCTGCTGTCTCCATCCTGCCCAAGGTGCAGGTGAGGTGTTGGGGGGGAGGGTGTGCAGGCTGGGAGGCTGCCACCCCCAGGGTCCAGGCCCAGTCCTGAGCCCCTGCTGTTGGCTTTGCAGGATGCTCAGCCGCACTCGGGGCTGCTGCAGGCGTCCCTCATCACCCTCTACACTGTCTATGTCACCTGGGCTGCCCTGGCCAACGTGCCAAGTAAGGAGGATGTGGCTTTGGGTTCAGCAGGGGTGGGTGTGGGGCAGGACCAGGCACTGGGGTGGGTGCTTTGCCCACTCTGGGTGCTGGGGGAAGGTGGTGAAGCTGCTGCGTGTCCTCTCCAGCCCGGAGCTGCAACCCCACGCTGCTGGTGAGGAACAGCAACAGCTCAGCCGTGGCCACCCAGCCAGTGACAACCTGGTGGGATGCCCCCAGCATCGTGGGGCTGGTCATCTTCATCCTCTGCACCCTCTTCATCAGGTGAGGGCTTGGTTTGTGTGCCTGGGGGCTGCTCTGTCCCTCTGCTTGGGAAGGGTGATGCTGGAGGGGAGGTCACAGCTTGGTCTGGGGGTCTGGCCACTAAGTGCCTCTTCCAAAGCCATCCTGGTCCACAGGGACACAGAGGCTGCCCCGAGGGCTCCTGGGCTCAGCTTTTAGGGTTTCCACACAAGCTGCATCCCCCAGATTGCTCTGCCTGTGCCCTGGGGTGGCACTGAGCTGCTGCCCACTTGGGGCTCTGCTCCAGCTTCTTTTTGTTTTCTCCCTCAACCCATTCCATCATCATCTTCACCTTCCATGCCACCCCCAGGGTAGCACTGCTCTATACCAAACCCAAGCCCTGAGGGGGCGTCCCAAGGAGGGTGGGCATGGTGGGGTGGAGCTCAGACTGGGGGGCAGGTGTGAGGTTGGGTGGGTGGGCAGGTGAGGGTGGGCATGATGGAGCTGAGGTTGGGCATGGTGGGGCTGAGGTTGGTCTGGTGGGTGGCTGAGTTTGGGCACGGTGGGCAGCTGATAGTGGGCATGGTGAGGGTGAGGCTGGCCTGGTGGGCAGCTGAGGTTGGGCATGGTGGGGCTGAGGTTGGTCTGGTGGGTGGCTGAGGTTGGGCATGGTGGGCAGCTGATAATGGGCATGGTGGGGCTGAGGCTGGCCTGGTGGGCAGGTGAGGTTGGGCATGATGGGGCTGAGGTTGGTCTGGTGGGTGGCTGAGGTTGGGCACGGTGGGCAGCTGATAGTGGGCATGGTGGGGCTGAGGCTGGCCTGGTGGGCAGCTGAGGTTGGGCATGGTGGGGCTGAGGTTGGTCTGGTGGGTGGCTGAGGTTGGGCATGGTGGGCAGCTGAGGTTGGGCACGGTGGGGCTGAGGCTGGCCTGGTGGGCAGCTGAGGTTGGGCATGGTGAGGCTGAGGTTGGTCTGGTGGGTGGCTGAGGTTGGGCACGGTGGGCAGCTGATAGTGGGCATGGTGGGGCTGAGGCTGGCCTGGTGGGCAGCTGAGGTGAGGATGGGTGTGGTGGGGCTGAGGCTGGGCAGGGTGGGGCTGCCCTCAGGCCGTGGCAGCAGCCCTGCTGTGCCCGCAGCCTGCGCCGCTCAGACCACCGGCAGGTGAACAAGCTGATGCTGACGGAGGAGCAGGGGGCAGGGGCCGAGGAGGGGGCGGTGGAGAGCAGCCCACACCGTGCCTATGACAACGAGCAGGAGGGGGTCACCTACAGCTACAGCTTCTTCCACCTCTGCCTCCTCCTCGCTGCCCTCTACATCATGATGACCCTCACCAACTGGTACAGGTGGGCAGCGCTCCCGTGGGCACTGGGGACTCTCCTCCCTTCCTCTCTGTCCCCTCCTCATGCTGCCCTCCCTGCTCCTGCACAGCTGTTTGCTGAGCTCTACCTCTTCAAAGCCACTTAAGGTGCACCCCAATCAGTGCTAATTAGCTTTAGGGAGCGTGGGGCTGTCTGTGGCAGGTTGTGCCCAGGCTCAGCTGCTCCTCACTGGGATGTGGAGGGAAACAGAGACCCAGCCAGGGTGGCACTGGGGTGGCATCTCTGTGGCAAGCTGTATGGCTTTAGTTGGAAAAGGACCTGGGGGTGTTGGCTGACAGCAGCTGAAGATGAGCCAGGGGTGTGCCCAGGTGGGCAAGAGGGGCACCAGCAGCCTGGCCTGGGTCAGCAGGAGCAGGACAGGGATTGTGCCCCTATACTGGGCACTGCTGAGGCTGCACCTTGAGTGCTGGGTTTGGTCTTGTGCCTCTCACTGCAAGGACATTGGGGAGTTGGAGCAGGGCAACAAAGGTGGGGAAGGGTCTGGAGAGCAGGGCTGGGGAGGAGCAGCTGAGGGAGCTGGGGGTGTGCAGGGTGGAGAAGGAGGCTGAGGGCAGAGCTCATTGCTCTCTGCAGCTCCCTGGGAGGAGGCTGCAGCCAGGTGGGGGTTGGGCTCTGCTCCCAAGGAACAAGTGATAGGATGAGAGGAAATGATCTCAAGTTGCCCCAGAGGAATTTTAGGAGTTTAGGAACAGTTTCTTCCCCTTGAGGGCTGTCAAGGCCTGGTCCATGCTGCCCAGGTGGAGTCTCCATCCCTGCAGGGGTTTTCAGGGCATTGCAGATGTGGTGCAGAGGTTTGGTGGTGCCCTGGCAGAGCTGGCTTAGGGCTTGGGCTGCATCATCTGAAAGGTTTCCTCCAACCAAACCTGTTCCCCTGCTCTCTTCTCCATGCTCTTTGCTTTTCACCCATGGCTTGCTGCCTCCATCCCTCCCCAGCGTGGTTGCTGCCTGTCAGGCTTTGGGTGGGCAGGGGCTGCCACCCTGCTGGCACAGCACAGGTGCCAACTGCTTCTCTGCTTTTCCAGGCCCGACGAGAGCCTGCAGGTGCTGTCCAGCCCCTGGACAGCAGTGTGGGTGAAGATCTCCTCCAGCTGGGCTGGGCTCCTGCTCTACCTCTGGACCTTGGTGGCTCCGCTGGTGCTGCCAGACCGGGACTTCAGCTAAGGTGGTCCCTGGGCATCCTACTGCCAAGTTGGAACCAGTGTGGCCTTGTCTCAATGCTGACAGCAGCCCCAGCTCTGCCCTAGCCTTAGGCCTGCAGGCAGGAGCAGCTGTGCTGGGTTGTGCCTTCTTGCAGGACTTCTCTTTTGGCTGGGAAGGGTTGAAGTGCCAAGCAGGGAGGGTCAGCACAGGCTGAGAAAGGCCTCTGGGTGTTTGTCATCTCTCTGTCTCTCCAGTGCCTTTGGGGGTACCTGCACACCCTCTTCTAGCAGAGACCACCACCTAGCCTTGGGAGGGTTGGGCTTTCACCAGCTGCTGTTGGTGCCTTTTGGAGGGGCTCTGGGGACCAGGCTTGACCCAGGACCCAGGACCTAGGACCTGCCTGGTGTTCCCTCCCCAAAGAGCCTCCAGGGAAATGAACCTCCAGGGATTGTGGCTGGAGGCAGATGTCCATCTGCAGCCCCCCAGGCTTAGTGGTGGTCCCAGCTCCTCAGAGGCTCTCCTGCCCAGCTGTCCTTACAGTATCATGGAGTCTTGGGCTGGGTTTGCACATGCTGTGCTGGCCTGGTCCCATCACCTTGCCTTAGTAATAAAGTCTTGTTTAGGATATATGTGAGTGAAGTCATCTCTAGAGCAGCTCTGCTGTGAGGCCAGGCTGAGACTTGGGCTTGCTCAGCCTGGAGAAGAGAAGGCTCCAGAGAGACCTTCTGGTGGCCTTGCAGTGCTTCAAGAGGCTGAGCAGAAAGCTGGGGGACAGACTTTGGAGCAGGGCCTGTGGTGACAGCACAAGGGGTGATGGTTTGAGCTGAAAGAGGGAGGTTCAGACTGTTTGACATTGAGGGTGGGGAGAGCCTGGCCCAGGTTGCCCAGAGAAGTGGGAGTTGTCCCATGCCTGGAACCATCCCAGGTGAGGTTTGGGGCTGTGAGCATCCTGCTCTAGCTGCAGAGGTCCCTGCTGACTGCAGAGGGTTGGACTGGATGAGCTTTAAAGTCTCTCCCAGCCTAAACCAGTCTGGGATTTGTCCTCCTGTGTCTGTGCTGGGTGTGCAGGAGGGGGAGGCTGGGCCATGTGTTGAGCAGACCGAACGTCAGGGTGAGGACACAGCAGCTGCTGCATCACGTTGGAGCACAGCACTTTGGAGCTCTGCACCCTGTTGCCAGCCTGTGGCACCTCAAGGGTTGCTGCTGGTGATGGTGAGCAGAGTGGAGGGCACAGAGCACAGGGGTGCTCACCGTGCCCTGGGGCAGATGGCAGTGGGGTGAGCAGCACGGTGGGGGCCATGCTGTGCTGGCATGCACCCATCACGTACTGGGCTGCAGCTCCCCGGGGGGTGAGCCCACAGTGGGGCATGCTCTGGCAGAGGGTCTCTGTCTACAGCAACCCAGTGCCCGCTGCAGCTGGGGGTCCCTGGGGAAGGGTCTCCCAGCTCAGCCTGGTGCTGAAAGGGGAAGGGCCACCTGGACAGAGAAGGCAGCAAGGAGTGGGCAGGAAGAGGCAGGAGTGGGGCAGAGGGACTGGGGCAGGAACGGGCAGGAGTGAGATGGGCTGGGCAGGAACAGGCAGGGCTGGGCAGGAACAAGCAAGAGGCAGGAGGGGTAGGAGCAGGTAGGAGCGAGTAGGAGGAGGCAGGGCGGGGCCGAGCGGCTCAGGCTGTTCCGAGGCTCCGCCACTAGGGGGCGCCAGAGGCACGCGCTGCAGCCCCTACCTGACACCCTGCGTCCTGCACCCAGCACCCTGCGACCTGCACCGCTCAGCCTGCACCCAGCATCCTGCATCCTGCACCCAGCACCCTGCGACCTGCACCGCTCAGCCTGCACCCAGCATCCTGCATCCTGCACCCAGCACCCTGCGACCTGCACCGCTCAGCCTGCACCCAGCATCCTGCATCCTGCACCCAGCACCCTGCGACCTGCACCGCTCAGCCTGCACCCAGCACCCTGCGTCCTGCACCCAGCACCCTGCAACCTGCACCGCTCAGCCTGCACCCTGCAACCTGCACCCAGCACCCTGCATCCTGCACCCAGCACCCTGCATCCTGCACCGCTCAGCCTGCACCCTGCAACCTGCACCCAGCACCCTGCAACCTGCACTGCTCACCCTGCACCCTGCACCCTGCATCCTGCACTGCTCACCCTGCACCCTGCACCCTGCATCCTGCACCCAGCACCCTGCGACCTGCACCGCTCAGCCTGCACCCTGCATCCTGCACCCAGCACCCTGCAACCTGCACCGCTCAGCCTGCACCCAGCACCCTGCATCCTGCACCCTGCGACCTGCACCCAGCACCCTGCATCCTGCACCCAGCACCCTGCGACCTGCACCCAGCACCCTGCGACCTGCACTGCTCAGCCTGCATCGAGCACCCTGCAACCTGCACTGCTCACCCTGCACCCTGCAACCTGCACCGCTCAGCCTGCACCCAGCACCCTGTGTCCTTCATCTCTGATCATCCTGCATCTCTCATCCTGTACTCAGCACTCTGCATCCTGTATCCATCACCCTGCACCCTGCATCCTTCATCTTGCACTCAGCACCCTGCATTACTCATCCTGACTATTGCACCCTTCATCCTGCACCCTGCATCTCTCAGCTGCATTCATCATCCTGTATCCTGCACCCTTCATCCCTCACCCTTTGCCCTGCACTCCTCATCCTGTGTCTGTCATCCCCTGCACTCTGCACCCTTCAGCATGTGTTCTGCATTCTGCTTTGTGAATCCTGCACCTTTCATCCTGTTCTCTGCAGCCTTTAAACTTCATCCTGCAGCCTGCATCCTTTGTCCTGCCTCTCGCAACTCTTACCGTGCATCCCACATCCATCAGTCTGCATTGTGCATCCCTCCCTCTGCACCCTGGACTCTTTCATTCTGCACCCTATATCCTGCACCCTGCACCCCTCAGCTTGCATCCAGTGCTCTGCACCCTTCAGCCTGCACCCTGCATATTGCCTTGTGAATCCTGTACCTTGTGTCCTGCACCCTGCACCCCTCAGCTTGCATCCTGTGCTCTGCACCCTGCACACTGCCTTGTGAATGCTGTACCTTGTGTCCTTCACCCTGCACCCCTCAGCTTGCATCCTGCACCCTGCATGTGATACCCTGCACTTGATGTCCTGCCACTCCACACCCTTCACCCTTCATCCTGCGCCCTGCAGACTTCATCACTCTGCATCCTGCTTTGTGAACCCTCTGCCTTGTACCCTGCACCTTTCACCCTGTTCTCTGCACCTGCAACCTTCATCCTGCACTCTGCATCCTTCCTTGTGAACTCTCTGCCTTGTACCCTGCACCTTTCACCCTGTTCTCTGCACCTGCAACCTTCATCCTGCACTCTGCATCCTGCCTTGTGAACTCTCTACCTTGTACCCTGCACCTTTCACCCTGTTCTCTGCACCTGCAACCTTCATCCTGCACTCTGCATCCTGCCTTGTGAACTCTCTGCCTTGTACCCTGCACCTTGCATCCTGTTCTCTGCACCCTGCACCCTTCATCTTGCACTCTGCATCCTGCCTTGTGAACTCTCTGCCTTGTACCCTGCACCTTGCATCCTGTTCTCTGCACCCTGCACCCTTCATCTTGCACTCTGCATCCTGCCTTGTGAACTCTCTGCCTTGTACCCTGCACCTTGCATCCTGTTCTCTGCACCCTGCAACCTTCATCTTGCACTCTGCATCCTGCCTTGTGAACTCTCTGCCTTGTACCCTGCACCTTGCATCCTGTTCTCTGCACCCTGCAACCTTCATCCTGCACTCTGCATCCTTCCTTGTGAACTCTCTGCCTTGTACCCTGCACCTTGCATCCTGTTCTCTACACCCTGCACCCTTCATCCTGCACTCTGCATCCTGCCTTGTGAACTCTCTGCCTTGTACCCTGCACCTTGCATCCTGTTCTCTGCACCCTGCACCCTTCATCCTGCACTCTGCATCCTTCCTTGTGAACTCTCTGCCTTGTACCCTGCACCTTGCATCCTGTTCTCTGCACCCTGCAACCTTCATCCTGCACTCTGCATCCTTCCTTGTGAACTCTCTGCCTTGTACCCTGCACCTTGCATCCTGTTCTCTACACCCTGCACCCTTCATCCTGCACTCTGCATCCTGCCTTGTGAACTCTCTGCCTTGTACCCTGCACCTTGCATCCTGTTCTCTGCACCCTGCACCCTTCATCCTGCACTCTGCATCCCCCAGCTTGCACCTTGCACTTTGCATCCTGCACTTCCCTACCCTGCATGCTTTGCTTTGCACCCTTCGTGCTGTACTCTGCACCAGGACTGACTTCTGCATCCTGCACTATGCCTTGTGAATCCTCTGCCCTGTAACCAGCAACCTGCATCCCTCAGCCTGCATCCAGCACCCTGGAAGCACCAGGAAGGCTGGGAAGGGATAATTGACAAGGTCTTGTAATAACAGGACAAGGAGCAATGGGTTTGAAGTGGCAGAGGGGAGTTTGAAAGTGGATGTTAGGAAAGAGGTCTTTACAGTGAGGGTGGTGAGACACTGGCACAGGTTGAGGGTGGGGAGACACTGGCACAGGTTGCCCAGGGAGGCTGTGGAGCACAGAAGCACAGAATGGGATCAAAGATCACCTCCCTGGAGGTGCTCAGGACCAGGTTGGATGAGCCTTGAGTTCTAGCAGATGTCCCTGCCTATGGCAGGAGGTTGGAACTGGCTGAGCTTTGAACTCCCTTCCAACTTCAACCATTCTATGATTCTATGAGTGAGCTACCAATGGAAACCCTCAATATAAGAGGGCTGTGGAGATACTGGAGAGTGTCCAGAGCAGGGCCAGGAGGATGCTGAGAGGCTGCAGCAGCTCTGCTGTGAGCACAGACTGAAAGAGTTGGGGCTGTGCAGGCTGGAGCAGAGGAGGCTCCCAGGGGACCTTCTTGTGGCCTTTCAGGGTCTGAAGTGGGCTCCAAAAAAGCTGGGGAGGGACTTCTGAGTCTGTGAGGGAGTGTCAGGAGTGGGGGGAATGGAGCAAAGGTGGAGGTGGGGAGAGTGAGGCTGGAGGTGAGGAGGGAGTTGTTGAGCAGGAGAGTGCTGAGACCCTGGCACAGGTTTCCCAGGGAGGTGTTCAGGACCAGGCTGAATGAGGCCTTGAGTGACCTGTTCTAGTGGGAGGTGTCCCTGCCTATGGCAGGGGCTTGGAACTGGCTGAGCTTTGAGCTCCCTTCCAGCCTAACCCATTCTTTCATTCTATGATCTCTCAGCCTGCACCCTGTAGGCATCTTGCAGTGGGATGCTGGGGGGAGCAGCCCTGGCTGGGGTCTGTGGCCTGGGCAGGAGCTGGGGAGGGGGATGCAGCCTCAGCAGTGTGTTGGCCAATGTCTCCCCCACACTGTTTCATCCCAGGCCATGTCGGTAGGGGAGCTGCAGGATGCAGCAGCAGTAGCCTGGTGACTGCTGGCAGCTGGCTAAGCCCTGCAGCCCCACAGGCACCTTGGGCAAGTGACATCTGCCAATGCAACACAGTGCCCAGGGTCTCTGTGGCTGGAGGTGTTGCAGCCAAGCCTGGCTGGGGCACTTAGTGCCATGGTGTGGTTGGTTGGGCAGGGCTGGGTGCTAGGTTGGGCTGGCTGAGCTTGGAGCTCTCTTCCAGCCTGCTTGGTTCTATGATTCAGTGATCTCCCCAAATCATGGCCAGCTGAAGTAGCATCTTTGGCCACCAGAGCCTGGTGGCTTCAGCAAGTGGTGAGCCTGGGGCAGCCTGTGGCACTTGCAGCCACCTTGGCTCAGAGGAGGAGGGACCCTGCTGGCTCTGACCTTCTGGGTGAATAATTCATCAGCAAACATCTGCCACTTGTGCTCAGCAGGAAACACAGCCCTGGGCTGGGTCCCCTCCCTGCCTGTCCCTCCTCATCCTGCACCAGAGTGGCAGCCCCAGCCTGGACAGCAGGATCAGCCCATGGATGGGCTGGGAAATCCTTGTGCTGGCAGCAGCACAATCTACTGCCAGGGCTTTAAGTGCTGTGGGGAGAGCTCCTGGTGGCCTTTCAGTGCTTGAGGTGCAGAAAGCTGGGGACAGACCTTTGAGCAGGGCCTGCCGTGGGACAAGAGGTGATGGTTTGAACTAAAAGAGGGAGATTCAGAGTGGAGAGAAGGGAGAAATGTTTGACACTGAGGGTGGGGAGAGCCTGGCCCAGGTTGCCCAGAGAGGTGGGAGATGCTCCATGCCTGGCACCATTGCAGGTGAGGTTGTTTAGGGCTGTGAGCAGCCTGCTCCAGGTGCAGATGTCCCTGCTGGAGCTGCTTGTCTCATCAAGAGGTTCAGGACACTCCCCACAGCAACAGCCATGTCATGAAATCACAGAATCACCTGGCTGGAAATGACCTCAAGCTCATCAAACCCAACCACAACCTCACACATGCCTCACACAGCTGTTAGAGCACAGCCCCCAGCTCCTCCTCCAAACCTTGCTTGGCTTGGAAGAGCCTTTGAAGATCATTCAGTCCAAGCCTTAACCCAGCACTGCTAAACCATGGCCCTCAGCACCACATCCCCAAGGCTTTCAAGCCCCTGCAGGGATGGGGACTCCACCACTGCCCTGGGCAGGCTGAGCCAGGCCTTGGCAATCCTCAAGGGGAAGGAATTCTTCCTTATCCCCAACCTAAACCTGCCCTGGGACAACTTGAGGCCATTTCCTCTCATCCTATCACTTCTTCTTTGGGAGAAGAGCCCAACCCCACCTCACTGCAGCCTCCTTTCAGGGAGCTGTAGAGGCTGGATCAGGCCCTTAGTGCCATGGGCTGGTTGATTGGATAGGGCTGGGAGATAGGTTGGACTGGATGAGCTTGGAGCTCTCTTCCAGCCTGGTTGGTTCCATGGTTCCAGGGGACTCTATCAGAGCAATGAGGTCTGCCCTAAGCCTCCTCTTCTCCAGGCTGCACCTGGCTGCCAGCCATGGTCTGGAGTTGGGGGTGGGGATGGTTTATGGGTTCTGAGCAGAGGCCCAAGGATGGAGACATCATTTGGGTTGGAAGAGACTTTCAAGGTCATTCAGTCCAAGCCTTAACCCAGCACTGCCACCAAGCCTCAGCACCACATCTCCATGGCTTTGACAGCCCTCCAGGGATGGAGACTCCCCCACTAGCCTGGGCCAAGCCTTGGCAACCCTCAAGGGGAAGAACTTGTTCCTCATGCCCAGCCTAAACCTCCCCTGGGACACCTTGGGGCTGTTTCCTTTTGTCCTATCACTTGTTCCTTGGGAGCAGAGCCCAACCCCCACCTGGCTGCAGCCTCCTCTCAGGGAGCTGCAGAGAGCAATGAGCTCTGCCCTCAGCCTCCTTCTCCACACTGCACCCCCCCAGCTCCCTCAGCTGCTTCTCCCCAGCTCTGCTCTCCAGACCCATCCCCAGCTTTGTTGCCCTGCTCCAGCCCCTCAATGCCCTTAAGGTCCAGCTTGATGCACCTCAAACCCTTCCCCTGCTCTCCCCAGCACCATTTCATTCTCTTCAGAGCTTTTGGTCTCCTCGATGCTGCTTTTATTCCTGGGCTCAGCCCAGCAGGCAGCAGCCAGCCTGGCTCTGGCTCTGGCTCTGGCTCAGAAGAGGAGGGGAAAGCATTTTTTACATAATTCATGGAAATGAGGCACCCAGGGAAATCCAAATTGGACTTGCAGCATCTCTCTGGTGCCACACAGAGCCCTGTGACCTGTGCCTGGAGCTGGTAATGCCTCCCAACCCTGCTGCAGAGCATGAATAATGGATTGGGGAGCAGAGCCTTGCCCAGCCCCCCCCCAGAGACAGTGCTCAGAGGCAGGGGAAATGTAGTCATAGTGGTTTGAGTTGGAAAGGAGCTCAGAGATCATCCAGTTCCAACACCCCCTCCCTGCTGACACAGGCAGGGACATCTCCCACCAGCCCAGCCTGGCCTTGAACACCTCCAGGGAGGGAGCATCCACAGCCTGCCTGGGCAACCTGTGCCAGGGTCTCACCATCCTCAACCTGTGCCAGGGTCTCACCACCCTCACTCTCAACAATTTCTTCTTCATCTCCACTCTCACTCTCCCCTCTCCCAGCCCAAAGCCATTGTCCCTCATCCTGGCACTCCCAGCCCTTGACCAAAGTCCCTCCCCAGCTCTCCTGGAGCCCCTTCAGGTACTGCAAGGCTGCTCCAGCTTGATGCACCCCAAACCCTTCCCCTGCTCTCCCCAGCACCATTTCATTCTCTTCAGAGCTTTTGGTCTCCTCGATTCTGCTTTTATTCATGGGCTCAGCCCAGCAGGCAGCAGCCTGGCTGCCAGCCCTGGGCTGGAAGGTGCTGGTGGGGAATGCATTGTGAGTTCTGAGCAGGTGCTCAAGGCCTTTCTTTGGGACATCTCAAACTGCTCAAGCCCTGGAGTGGGGAGCAAGTCCCCCAGGAGCAGCAGCAGCAGCACTGAGGGTGCCTCTCGCACTGCTTTGCTTCGGCGTCGCTTTGAAGAGCAAAGGAGAGAAGGAGAAGGAAGAGAGGTGGAGGAGAGGGGGGGAAAAAGAGGAAAAAAAAGGTAAAATAATATGATGGGGGGAAAAAAAAATAAAAAGGAGAAGCAGTGCAGCTTGAACCCTGCTGCTAGAGAAACAGCTGTGGCTATAAATACCCACCCATGGGAGCAGGAACAGGCTGTATCGCAGCAGCTCCCTCCGGCAGCACAGCCCCAGCTAACCTCATTCCTGCACAGCCTCCTCTGGCACACACCAGGCCCTGCAGCTCTGCAGGAGCTGCCCCCTAAAAGCTGGCCTTAAATTGGGGTTTTTTTTGGTTGTTAAGTTTGTTTTTTTCCCTCCTAAGTGAGCAGCCTTAAGGGGTTGCAGGAGAGCTGGGGAGAGACTTCGGACAAGGGCTTGGAGGGCTGCAGCCAGTTCTGGTGCCCCCCCCCCCCCCCCAGCACAAGGAGGGCTTCATGAGCTGTGAGTGTGCCCTGGAGCTGCTGGAGAGGGTCCAGAGAAGGCCATGAAGGTGATGAGAGGGATGAAGAACCTCCACTATGGGGACAGGCTGGGAGAGTTGGTGCTGCTCAGCCTGGAGAAGGTTGCAGGGAGAGCTTAGAGCAGCCTTGCAGTACCCAAAGGGGCTGCAGGAGAGCTGGGGAGGGACTTTGGACAAGGGCTTGGAGGGCTGCAGCCAGTTCTGGTGCCCACCCCCCAGCACAAGGAGGGCTTCATGAGCTGTGAGTGTGCCCTGGAGCTGCTGGAGAGGGTCCAGAGAAGGCCATGAAGATGATGAGAGGGATGAAGAACCTCCACTATGGGGACAGGCTGGGAGAGTTAGGTCTGTTCAGCCTGGAGAAGAGAAGGCTGCAGGCAGACCTCAGAGCAGCCTTTTAGGACCTGAAGGGGCTCCAGGAGAGCTGGGGAGGGACTTTGGACAAGGGCTGGGAGTGCCAGGATGAGGGACAATGGCTGTGAGCTGGGAGAGGGGAGAGAGAGAGTGGAGATGAGGAAGGAATTGTTGAGAATGAGGGTGGTGAGACCTTGGCACAGGTTGCCCAGGGGGGCTGTGGATGCTCCCTCCCTGGAGGTGTTGAAGTGCAGCTTGGAGGAGGCCTTGAGCAGGCTGTGCTGGTGGGAGGTGTCCCTGCCCATGGTGGCAGGGGTGGAACAGCTTTGAGGTCCCTTCCAGCCCAAAGCACTCTGTGGTTCTATCAATGATGTCTTCTTGTTGGCAGCTTGGTCAGAGGGAGGCTGAGCTGAGGCCCCAGGGGTGTGACCTCCCTGGGGTGCAGTGCAGGCTGTCCTGCTGCTCCTCACTGGGACAGGATGTCCTGCTGCTCGTCTGCACCCCACAGTCACCCCTTTGGCTGACCTCCCTTCCCCTGGCCCAGCTCACACAGTGCTCAGGGACCTTCCTAGCAAGTGCAGGCTCAGTTCTTCACCATACACAAAGCCTCCTCCAGTGCCTGCAGGTTCTGAGCTCCTGGATGGATCCATCTCTGCCCTGGCTCTCTGCAGGGGCCCAGCAGCTCATGGCTTGGACGAGTTCACTCTGTGCTGGGTCAAGAACTGGCTGGATGGCAGAGCCCAGAGAGTGGTGGTGAATGGTGCCACATGCAGCTGGCAGCTGGCACCAATGGTGTGCCCCAGGGATCACTGCTGGGCACAGTCCTGTTCAATATCTTTAGTGATGATCTGGAGCAGGAGAGTGAGTCCTGCATCAGTGAGTTTGCAGATGACACCAAGCTAGGAGCAGCTGTGGAGCTGGTGGAGGGGAGGAGAGCCCTGAAGAGGGACCTGGCCAGGCTGCATGGGTGGGCAGAGGCCAAGGGGATGAGATTGAACAAGGCCAAGTGCAGGGTTCTACACTTTGGCCACAACAAGCCCAAGCAGCACTGCAGGCTGGGGCCAGAGTGGCTGAGAGCAGCCAGGCAGAGAGGGAGCTGGGGGTGCTGGGAGAGAGGAGCTGAAGAGGAGGCAGCAGTGCCCAGGTGGGCAGCAGAGCCAATGGCATCCTGGGCTGGCTCAGGAGCAGTGTGGGCAGCAGGACAAGGGAGGTTCTTGTGCCCCTGTGCTCAGCACTGCTCAGGCCACCCCTGCAGTGCTGTGTCCAGTTCTGGGCTCCTCCATTGCCGAGAGATGTTGAGGTGCTGGAAGGTGTTTGGAGAAGGGCAGCAAGGCTGGGGAGGGGCCTGGAGCACAGCCCTGTGAGGAGAGGCTGAGGGAGCTGGGGGGGTGCAGCCTGCAGCAGAGGAGGCTCAGGGCAGAGCTCATTGCTGCCTGCAGCTGCCTGCAGGGAGGCTGTAGCCAGGTGGGGTTGGGCTCTGCTGCCAGGCAGCCAGGGCCAGAAGCAGGGGACAGAGCCTGAAGCTGTGGCAGGGCAGGTTGAGGCTGGATGTTGTTAGGAAGTTGTTGTCAGAGAGAGTGATTGGCACTGGAATGGGCTGCCCAGGGAGGTGGTGGAGTGGCTGTGGCTGGAGGTGTTGCAGCCAAGCCTGGCTGGGGCACTTAGTGCCATGGTGTGGTTGGTTGGGCAGGGCTGGGTGCTAGGTTGGGCTGGCTGAGCTTGGAGCTCTCTTCCAGCCTGCTTGGTTCTATGGTTCTATGATTCTCTGATCCCTGCCCTGGCTCTCTGCAGGGGCCCAGCACCAGCCCCGGGGCAGGCAGGATGGGGTGACTGTGGAAACACAGATCTCTGTGGACTGGAGATGGACTCGGTAGTGCTGAAGGACTTTCTCAGTGAGGTTTGATCTTCAAGTGCTGAGCACCATCACTCCGGGCTGCTCCCACCAGGGGGTTGTCTTTCCCCATGCATCCACGGACAAGAGGGAGGTTTTTTGGAGGCCACCACCTCTGCTGTCACCATTGGTTGAGATTTCTCTTCAGCAGTGCTCCTGTGACAGCCACCAAGCCATGGCCCCAAGTGCCATGGCCACACTGTTCTTGACCAGCCCCCAGGCATGGGCACTCCACCACCTCCCTGAGCAGCCTCTGCCAGCAAAGACATTTTTCCTCATCTCCATCCTAACCCTCTCCTGGTCCAACTTGAGGCCATTTGATCTTGACCTACCACTTGTTACTGGGGACCAACCCCCACCTTGCTCCAGCCTCCCTTCAGGCAGTTGTAGAGAGCAATGAAGTCTCCCCTCAGCCCTCCTTCCTTGGAGGCTTTTGTGGTCTCAGCTCAGAGAGGGACATGCAACCACCACAGCATGAAGAGGAAGAACAGGAAGACTCCTCAGCAGCCTTCCCCAGGCTGCCCGAGGGTCCCTGCCCCTCTAGCAGCACCCAGATGGGCTCATGGGGTGAGGTTTCTTATCAGCAGTGCTCCTATGGCTGTGCCATGGCCACACCTTGCTTGAACACCCCCTGGCATGGGGACTCCAGCACCTTCCTTGCAGCCTCTGCCAATCCCTGACCACTCCTGCAGCTAAGAAATTGTTCCTCCTCATCTCCAACCTAACCCTCCCCAGCAGGACTCGAGGCCATTTCATTTCCTTCTATCACCTGAGACTAAGGGAGCAGAGCCCAACCCCCACCTGGCTGCAGCCTCCTCCCAGGGAGCTGCAGAGAGCAATGAGCTCTGCCCTCAGCCTCCTCTTCTCCACACTGCAAACCCCCAGCTCCCTCAGCTGCTCCTCCTCAGCCCTGCTCTCCAGACCCTTCCCCACCTTTGTTTATCTTCTCTGGCCCTGTTCCAGCCTCTCAATGTCCTTCTTGCAGTGAGGGACCCAAAACTCAACTCAGTATTCAAGCTGTGATCTCACCAGTGCCCAGCACAGGGACACCATCCCTGCCCTGCTCCTGCTGGCCACACCATTGCTGAGCCATGCCAGGATGCTGGTGCCCTTCTTGCCCACCTGGGCACAGCCTGGCTCCTCTTATGGAATCATAGAATGGGTTAGGTTGGAAGTGACATCAAAGCACAGTCAGTTCCAACCCCCTGCCATGGGCAGGGACAGCTCCCACTAGAACAGGTCACTCAAAGCCTCATCCAACCTGGTCCTGAACACCTGCAGGGAGGTTGTGGAGCACAGAAGCACAGAATGGGATCAAAGATCCCATTCTGTGCTTCTGTGCTCCACAACCTCCCTGGGAAACCAGTGCCAGGCTCTCACCACCCTCAACCTGTGCCAGGCTCTCACCACCCTCAACCTCTGCCAGTCTCTCACCACCCTCACTGCAAACAACTTCTTCCTCACAGCCACTTTCAAGCTCCCCTCTCACACTTCAAACCCACTCCTCCTCCTCCTGCCATTCCCAGACCTTCTCAACAGTCCCTCCCCAGCCCTCCTGCAGCCCCCTGCACATCCTGCAAGGCCACTCCAAGCTCTCCTGGAAGCCTTCTCCTCTGCAGGCTGCACAGCCCCAACTCTCTCAGCCTGTGCTCAGAGCAGAGCTGCTGCAGCCCTCTCAGCATCTTGGTGGCCTCCTCTGCACTGCCTCCAACACTTCCATGTCCTGCTTGTGCTGGGGGCTGCAGAGCTGCCCCCAGGACTGCAAGTGGGGTGTGAGGAGAGCAGAGCCAAGGGGTGGAATCCCCTCCCTTGCCCTGTGCCCACACTGCTCTTGCTGCACCCAGCACAGGGTTGTGTCTGGGCTGCACTCCCATTGCAGGCTCCTGTGGAGCTTTGCATCCATTCTTGCAGATGTGTTGCTGTTTATCCCCATTCCAGCCCCACCAGAGGCCTGAGCTGATGCTGCTGAGTGCCATGGGGCTGTGGAACCTGGAGAAGATCAGCCCCAGAGGGGATCTGATCAATGCCCAGCCAGAGCTGAAGGCTGAGGAGCAAGAGGCTGAGGTCAGACTCCTGTTGGTGGTGCCCAGTGCTGAGGTTTGATCAGAGCAGAGCATTCAGCTGCTGTCAACCTGCACCCTCAGATCTTTCTCTGCTGGGCAGCTTCCAGCCTGGAATGTTGATAGGGTTGCTGTGACCTGAGTGCAGGACCCAGCCCTTGGCCTTTAAATCCTCAAGCAACTGCCCTTGTGGCATCCAGCCAGCCTGGGCAGAGGTTTGCACCTTTGGCTCCTTCAGCTGGGTGCCATTTCCACTCTTCCCCTGCCTTGCCTTCCTCTGCAGTGCCAGCAAGGTGCCAGCTCACAGCCCAGCTTTGAGAGGACTCAGCTTGCTCCAGAGCCTGGAGGAAACATCCTCCCCTGGAGAGCATCCTCCCATTGCTGCCTGTCACGTAGGGCTGCCACAGCTGGCCTGGGGACACTGGGGACCCTTGGAGCTGGCTCCTGTGTCAGTGCTGAAGGCAGCAGTGTGGGAAGCAGAGCCCTCCCTGACGTCACCTTCCTCCGTGGGCTCTTCTCAGGAGCCCCAGGCCAGCTCTGGCTTGGCTTTTTCTTCTCTCTTTAGGTCTTTTTTTTCCTCCCCATTCCCCTCTAACAAGAGGAGTTCTCATCAGCTGCCTCCCTCCCCCTGTTGCTTTCCCCTCTGACTCATTCCCTTCTGCCCTTGCAGCCAGGGATGTGCAGCTCCCCACGTCCCACACCAGTGCTGTCCCTCCAGCTGGGATGTCCACGGTGGTGACAGCAGCAGGGCAGCCCAAGAGGGGCAATCCCAGGGTGAGGACAAGGAGAAGCTTAATGGAGCAGAGTGGACATTTCCTTCCCTTTTGTATTAACCCCCAGTGGTGAATTTCAGCTTAGGAAGCAAAACCTTCTTCATCTCAGAGATGTTCACCAGCAGAGATCCCAGACCCCAGCGTGGTGTGGGTGGGAAGTGACCTCTGGAGATCATAGAATCACAGAATCAGGCAGGGCTGGAAGGGACCACAAGGAGCAGGCAGTGCCAACCCCCCTGCCATGCCCAGGGACACCCTACCCTAGAGCAGGCTGCACACAGCCTCAGCCAGCCTGGCCTCAAACACCTCCAGCCATGGGGCCTCAACCACCTCCCTGGGCAACCCATTCCAGCCTCTCACCACTCTCCTGCTCAACAACTTCCTCCTCACCTCCAGCCTCACTCTCCCCACCTCCAGCTTTGCTCCATTCCCCCCACTCCTGACACTCCCTCACAGCCTCAAAAGTCCCTCCCCAGCTTTTTTGGAGCCCCCTTCAGATGCTGGAAGGCCACAAGAAGTTCCCCTGGGAGCCTCCTCTGCTCCAGCCTGCACAGCCCCAACTCTTTCAGGCTGTGCTCACAGCAGAGCTGCTGCAGCCTCTGAGCATCCTCCTGGCCCTGCTCTGGACACTCTCCAGCATCTCCACATCCAGTCCAAACCTCCTGCTAAAGCAAGGCACCCACAGCAGCTTGCCCAGGAGCACAACAGACAGGGGGGGTTGGAAGCTCTCCACAGGAGACTCCACAACCTCTCTGGGCAGCCTGCTCCAGGCCTCCAGCACCCTCACACCAAACAAGTTTCTCCTCCTGCTCAGATGCAACCTTCTGGCTTCCAATTTGTGCCCACTGGCCCTTGTCCTGTCCCTGGGCACCACTGACCACAGTCTGGCCCCAGGCTCTTGCTCCCCACAGGTTATTTCTCTCTTGCTGAGCATTGCTCAGCTGCCCTCTGGGGCTGCTCTTCTGCAGGCTCTCAGCCCCAGGGCTCTCAGCCTTTGCTCCTCACAGAGCTGCTCCAGGCCCCTCAGCAACCTTCATAGCCTCTGCTGGACTCTCTCCAGTCGTTCTCTGTCTCTTCTGATCTGGGGAGCCCAGAACTGGACCCAGTGCTCCAGGTACAGCCTGTCTAGCTCTGAGTAGAGGGGAGGAGAAGCTCCCTTGACCTGCTGGCCACACTCTTCTTCATCCACCCCAGGAAACCATTTGCCTTCTTGGCCATGAGGGGACACTGCTGGCTGATGGGGAACTTACTGTTCAGCAGCCCCCTTGGGTTCTTCTCCACAGGAGAGAGAACAAAATGCAGCACTGTCACTAAATGATGCTCAGTAATGCTGCTCTTTAACTGCTGCCTCTCAGGCCCCTGTGCCCATGACCACAAGCTCTGACCAGAGAAGGAACCCATTCATTTTTCAGCCTGCTCCAAAGCAGCAATGCCCCAAATCCTCCCCCAGGTATCCTGCAGGACAGGGGGGGATAGAATCACAGAATTAAGCAGGTTGGAAAAGACCTCTGAGATCATCGAGTGCAACCTAGCACCTAACACCTTCTAATTAACTCACCCCTGGCACTGAGTGCCTCCTGCAGCCTCCTCTTCAACACCTCCAGGGATGGGCACTGCACCACCTCCCTGGGCAGCCCATTCCAGTGCCAATCACTCTCTCTGACAACAACTTCCTAACAACATCCAGCCTCAACCTGCCCTGCCACAGCTTCAGGCTGTGTCCCCTCATTCTGTCCCTGGCTGCCTGGCAGCAGAGCCCAACCCCACCTGGCTACAGCCTCCCTGCAGGCAGCTGCAGGCAGCAATGAGCTCTGCCCTGAGCCTCCTCTGCTGCAGGCTGCACCCCCCCAGCTCCCTCAGCCTCTCCTCACAGGGCTGTGCTCCAGGCCCCTCCCCAGCCTTGCTGCCCTTCTCCAAACACCTTCCAGCACCTCAGCATCTCTCTGCAATGGAGGAGCCCAGAACTGGACACGTGATGCTCCCATGCCTGCTCCAGCCACTGACAGTCCTGACCTGACCCAAGAGGTGATCCAGGACTGGCTACAAGTGCAGAACCATTTGCCCCAGGGGCAGGGGTGTGCTCAGGGTGTTCCATTGTGGATGCTCCTGCACTTGGGGTGCTGGACCAGCCTCACAAGCAGCTGCACAGACAGAGTGTGACTGTGACTGCAGCCAGCCAGGGAGGCTGCAGCTCCCCAGGCCAGAGCCTGAGCTGCTCATTTAGTTTTGATATCCTCATGACAACCACAGTGCAAGACTGTGAGAAAGGCAGAGGAGGCAGCCCCAGCAGCTGCTGTCCCCAGGGGAGATGTGGGGACAGGCATCCAGGTGCCCTTGTAGAGGGAAGAGACTCTTCCAGTGGAACCCTTCCCCTGTTCAGGTCCCTCTCTGCAGCCATCAGCCTATCAAAGCACCTTCCTCTACCTCCTCCTCAGCCTTTACCTTCTGGAAATGCCACTGCTGCTCATTTCCTAGCCCCAGCAACCCCCCCCAGCAGCATCCCTGGAGTGGGGGCTGCAGAGCAGAGCTGTCCTCACCCTGTTCCAGCGCCCACGCTCGCTGGAAGCCTCTCACTATCAGCTGAGCCTCACTCATTGCAGCCCCAGATGGTTTGCTGTGGGTGGGGATGCATCCCCCTACCCCAGCCCCCCCACTGCTGCCCACTCTGTGCCCAGGGCTGGCAGGCAGGGAAAGCAGAGAGTGTGCCCAGCTGATGGAGAGAGGAGATTCTGCCCCCTCTGCTTTGCTCTGCTGAGACCTCACCTGCACTGCTGTGTCCAGCTATGGAGTCCTCAACACAAGAAGGGCATGGAGGTGCTGGAGGGGGTATAGAGGAGGCCATGAAGATGATCAGAGGACAGGCTAAGGGAGTTGGGGATGTGCAGCCTGGAGAAGAGAGGGTTCCAGGGAGACCTTAGAGCTGCATTTCAGTGTCTGAAGGGGACCTACAGGAAGGCTGGGGAAGGACTGATCAGAAGGGCCTGTGGGGACAGGCTGAGGGCAGTGGTTTGCAACTGGAGCAGGGCAGAGTTAGGTTGGACATTAGGAGCAAGTTCTGCACAGTGAGGGTGGGGAGAGATTGGCACAGGCTGCCCAGGGGTGTGGTGGGGGCCTCATCCCTGGAGACACTCAAGGTTAAACTTGATGGGGCCCTGAGCAACCTGATCTAGATGCAGATGTCCCTGCTGACTGCAGGGGGGTTGGACAAGATACCCTCTGAGGGTCCCTTCCAATGTGATCCATTCTGTGGCAGAGGCCAAGGTGCTGCTGCTGCCTGTGTCACTGATGGGACCTCAGCTCCTACAGCAATGGATTTCTTCAAGCAGCAGTTCACTCAGCATCCATCCATCCATCCACCCCTCCACCCATCCATCCATCCATCCATCCATCCATCCATCCCTCCATCCTTCCTTTCATCCATCCATCCATCCATCCATCCATCTCTCCATCCATCCATCCATCTCTCCATCCATCCATCCATCCATCCATCCACCCCTCCACCCCTCCATCCCTCCATCCTTCCTTTCATCCATCCATCCTTCCATCCATCCATCCATCCATCCATTCCTCCACCCCTCCATCCCTGCATCCCTCCATCCTTCCTTCCATCCATCCCTCCCTCCCTCCATTCCTCCATCCATCCATCCATCCATCCATCCCTCCACCCCTCCCTCCCTTCACCCCTCCATCCATCCCTCCATCCCTCCATCTCTCCTTCCATCCATCCATCCATCCATCCATCCATCCATCCATCCCTCCATCTATCCATCCATCCCTCCACCACTCCACCCTCCTTCCCCCCATCCACCCATTCCTGCTTGAGCAGGAGGCTTGGACTGGTGGCTCTCTAGAGGTGCCTTGCAGCCCCCACCAAGCTGGGGTGCTGGGACTCCTTTGCTGCACTGAGCCATGATGGCTCTCAGGGCAGAGCAGGCAGCTGTGTGTCCTGCTCTGCCCTCTCCTGCATGCTGCTCTTCCTCCTCTCCTTCCCACACTGCTGCTCTTAGCTGTAAAGAGGACCAGAGACCAAACAAGACCAAACCATTACCTGGACATGGAGTGGGTTTGCTTCTGGCATGCCCCCACCAGAGAGCTGTGCAGGTTCATCTTCAGAGCTTGCTGAGGAGACTCTCTCCCCATGCACAGACCAGAGCAGGTTCCAGGTGAGGATGGTTCCTGCCTGCTTCTTTTCCAGGCTGTCCTCTATGCTCTGCCCCATGCTTTGCCAAGCAGCTTCAGTGGGGGTCAAGTCCTTGCCAGTTTGCCCCTGGCCTTTATGCACTGAGCAGCTCAATCTGTGCTGAGCTGCACCTCTCTGCTGTCCTAAGCAGGTCTGAGCTGTTGTCTCCATGAAGTCAACCACAGAGGTTTAGCCCTAAGGAGCAAAGCTCTGGGGGCTGCAGCATCAGTCCCAACCTGTCACTTCCCCAGCTGCAGTGTTCCAGATGTGTGTGGTTTTTAAGAGAGGGCCTTGGCATGGCTTTGAAGCATGAGGTGAGCTGGCAGGTGGCATCACTGGATCTTCCTGGTGACTGTGCTGAGCCCTGGGACAGTGTGAGAGGAGCATGAACGTGGCCATAGCAGAGCTGGTTCCACCCCAGGGGCACCATCCCTCAGCAGAAGTCCCTGGGCTGGGCTGTTCAGCCTGAGGGGACAAACAAAAGCAAGGTCTGAGAGCAAAGGAGGCTGAGTGGAAAATGAGATGCAGCAGGGACTGGGAGAGAGGTGGGAGGAAATCCTGAGGGATTCAGACAGACAGGGGTTGGGCTCACCAAAGAAAGGGCTTTGTTAAAGGAGACAGTGGCAAAGACACCTGTTGGGGGTCAGGGCTGGGCTGGATGCTGGAGTGGTAGATGCTGCTCTGAACCTTCTGCTTGCCAAAGGGAAGAGAAAGGGAAGGAGGGAGAGAGGCTGATGAGGTGGGAAAGAAACTAACCCAGCTGGGATGGAAAGAAGAAGAATCATAGAATCATAGAACCAAGCAGGTTGGAAGAGAGCTCCAAGCTCAGCCAGCCCAACCTAGCACCCAGCCCTGCCCAACCAACCAGACCATGGCACTAAGTGCCCCAGCCAGGCTTGGCTTCAACACCTCCAGCCACAGAGACCCTGGGCACTGTGTTGCATTGGCAGATGTCACTTGCCCAAGGTGCCTGTGGGGCTGCAGGGCTTACCCAGCTGCCAGCAGTCACCAGGCTACTGCTGCTGCATCCTGCAGCTCCCCTACCGACATGGCCTGGGCTGAAACAGTGTGGGGGAGACATTGGCCAACACACTGCTGAGGCTGCATCCCCCTCCCCAGCTCCTGCCCAGGCCACAGACCCCAGCCAGGGCTGCTCCCCCCAGCATCCCACTGCAAGATGCCTACAGGGTGCAGGCTGAGAGATCATAGAATGAAAGAATGGGTTAGGCTGGAAGGGAGCTCAAAGCTCAGCCAGTTCCAAGCCCCTGCCATAGGCAGGGACACCTCCCACTAGAACAGGTCACTCAAGGCCTCATTCAGCCTGATCCTGAACACCTCCAGGGAGGCTGTGGAGCACAGAAGCACAGAATGGGATCTTTGATCCCATTCTGTGCTTCTGTGCTCCACAGCCTCCCTGGGAAACCTGTGCCAGTCTCTCACCACCCTCACTGTAAGGATTCAGGAGCACAGGGATGGGGATGGAAGGCAGAAGGGACAGAGTCCTCCTGGGACAGCACCCAGGGAAGAAGAGGCTTGACTTTGGTGATCCCTCAGCTTGCTCCTGCAGATGCCATCCATGGGCTGCAATCCCTTGGTGGGCAGTTGAGGGTCACCTGTGCTGTCCTCTCCTCCCTGCAGGTGTTGCCTTTTACTCTTCACCCCAAGGTGGGGCACAAGCTGTGGCAGTGTCCTCAGTGTGCTCAGAAGGACATCTCAGGCAGAGGATTTCTGCATCCCAGCCCTTGGCAGGAGCTGTCCCCAGCAGCCTCTCCCTGCAGACAGCAGCCCCTGGGCTGTGCCAATCTGCCCTGAACTGCAGGAACTGCCTCAGTGAGCAGAGCCTGAGCTGGGAAGGGTCAGCACTGGTTCTGCTCCAGCTCAGACCAGGCCAGCATCACTCAGAAAAGCTTCACAAAGGCCAAGGGTTGTCAAATGAGCTGAAGCAGCACAGACTTTGCCCCTTCTTAGGCTACCAAAGGACAGAGACTGTCGAGGGAAGCAGCAGGCTGGGCGCAGGTCAACCCAGAGATGCTCTCCTCTAACGTGAGCATCCCAACTCGTGCTGGGGTGCCCTGCTGAGAGCTGGGCTGCAATTCAACCTGCCAGACTTTCTTCTGGCAGCTGACAGCTCTGTCTCAGGCTGCAATCAGAATCAGCTCAGTGTTATGGCTTTTTCAGCCTCCTGGGAACCGTGGCTGCAAGATCCCCTTTGTTCACCACACGTTCTGCTCTTCTGAGGCACTTTGAATGTATAAATTGGAGGGTGAATCATATTTCTGCTTTAAATAAATCCCCTTCCATACTTAAGAATGTGTTTGCCATCTCCTCTGTGACTTCTGTGATTGAGCAGTGCTTAGAAGAAATTAGGCAGCTGATAATTAGCCTCAAATTCCACCAAGGAGTGCTTTAGGGAGGCAGGCAGAAGGGGAGAGGTAAGGTTTGGGGGGGGTGGGGGGGGAGGAGAAAGAAGGGGGTTGATAAATCAGAGATTCACAGACTGCCTTGGGCTGGAAGGGACCTTCAGAGGGCATCTTGGCCACCCTCCCCCTGCAAGCAGCAGGGACAGCTCCAACCAGTCACTAGTGGTGTCCCTCAGGGATCAGTGCTGGGCCCCATCCTCTTTAGCATCTTCATAGATGATCTGGATGAGGGCATGGAGTCAGTCATCAGCAAGTGTGCAGATGACACCAAGCTGGGGGCAGATGTGGCTGGGTTGGAGGGCAGAAGGGCTCTGCAGCAGGACCTTGACCGCCTGCACAGATGGGCAGAGGCCAAGGGGATGGAGTTCAATAGCTCCAAATGCTGGTGCTGCACTTTGGCCACAACAACCCCATGCAGAGATACAGGCTGGGGTCAGAGTGGCTGAGAGCAGCCAGACAGAGAGGGATCTGGGGGTGCTGATTGATACCCACCTGAACATGAGCCAGCAGTGTGCCCAGGTGGCCAAGAGAGCCAGTGGCATCCTGGCCTGCATCAGGAATGGTGTGGCCAGCAGGAGCAGGGAGGTCATTCTGCCCCTGTACTCTGCACTGCTTAGACCTCACCTTGAGTGCTGTGTTCAGTTCTGGGCCCCCCAGTTTAGGAGGGACATTGAGATGCTTGAGCGTGTCCAGAGAAGGGCAACGAGGCTGGGGAGAGGCCTTGAGCACAGCCCTACGAGGAGAGGCTGAGGGAGCTGGGATTGGTTAGCCTGGAGAAGAGGAGGCTCAGGGCAGACCTCATTGCTGTCTGCAACTACCTGAGGGGAGGTTGTGGCCAGGAGGAGGTTGCTCTCTTCTCTCAGGTGGCCAGCTCCAGAACAAGAGGACACAGCCTCAGGCTGTGCCAGGGGAGATTTAGGCTGGAGGTGAGGAGAAAGTTCTTCCCTGAGAGAGTCATTGGACACTGGAATGGGCTGCCCGGGGAGGTGGTGGAGTCGCCGTCCCTGGAGCTGTTCAAGGCAGGACTGGACGTGGCACTTGGTGCCATGGTCTGGCCTTGAGCTCTGTGCTAAAGGGTTGGACTTGATGAGCTGTGAGGTCTCTTCCAACCCTGATGATACTGTGGTACTGTGTGATACTGTGACTTCCTCCTGATGTCCAACCTGAAATCTCCTCTGCTCCAGCTTCAAACCAGGCTTTTCCCATGAGTGTTCATGAGGTGTGTGTCAGGCAAGGGCTGGGACTGGCTTCATGGAAAGCTTTGGACTGGAATGGATCTTAAAGCCCCCTGCCATGGGCAGGGACATCTCCCACCAGCACAGGTTGCTCAAGGCATCGTCCAGCCTGGCTTTGGACACCTCCAGGGAGGGAGCATCCACAACCCCCCTGGGCAACCTGTGCCAGGGTCTCACCACTCTCACTGCAAAGAATTTCTTCCTCATCTCCACTCTCAGTCTCCCCTCCCCCAGCTTAAATATATTCTTTCTTGTCTGATCACTCCCAGCCCTTGTCAAAAGTCCCTCCCCAGCTTTCCTGTAGCTCCCTTCAGGTAGTGGAAGGCTGCTCTAAGGTCTCTCTGAAGCCTTCTCTCCTCCAGCCTCAAGGAGTGAACTCTCACAGCCTATCCTTGCATCAGAGTTTCTCCAGTCCTCTGATCATCTTTGTGGCCTCCTCTGGACCTCCTGCAGCAGCTCCAGGTCCACCATCTACATAGCTGGGAAATCAGAACCAGCTTCTAACCATGGCTCAGCTCTCCCCTCTCTCTGCTATTTCATCCAGCACTGGTTGTGACTCAGCCCTGCAGCCCCCAGGCTGTGCTCCCTCAGGCAGCGCTGCCACAGCACCATTACAGCAGGACAATAGAAGTCATCTTCTCCTCTGCCAGGTGGATGAATCTGGGAAATGATTTTTTGGGAACAGGTCTAGACACGGGGGGAAGATGAAAGAAGTTCCATTTCCTCACTTCACATCCCACCTACAGCTGCTCTTTTTTCTTCCCCCCTGCTCACTCCTCAGGATGCTGCTGCAGGAGAGCAGGGAAGTGTCAGGTGCTGGCTGGAGCTCTGCTGCTGTCTCACACACCCTGCCCTTTGGTGGCCTTTTCTCCACTAAACGTCACAATCTTGTCTTAGGCAATAAAAAGCTGCTTGGGGAGAAGCCAGGAAGCTTCCTGCCTGCTGGATGCCAGCTCCAGGGTGGGAGAGTCAGCCCCGAGGAGCTGGGGCTTGGCAGCAGCACAGAATGAACCAGGTTGGAAAAGACCTCCGGGATCATTGAGTCCAACCTAGCACCTAACCCTTCGAATGAGCTAACCCATGGCACTGAGTGCCTCCTGCAGCCTCCTCTTCAACACCTCCAGGGTTGGAGACTCCACCACCTCCCTGGGCAGCCCATTCCAATGCCAATCACTCTGGGAAGAACTTCTTCCTAACATCCAGCCTGAACCTGCCCTGCCACAGCTTGAGGCTGTGTCCTCTTATTCTGTCCCTGGGCTCCTGGGGGCAGAGCCCAGCCCCAGATGGCTACAACCTCCCTGCAGGTAGCTGTAGAGAACCTCAGTTCAGTAGGAAGAAGTTTTTCATGGGAAGAGTGTTCAGGGACTGGGATGAGCTGCCCAGGGAGGTGGTGGAGTCCCCAACCCTGGCTGTGTTTCAGGGTGGTTTGGATGTGGTGGAGTCGCCGTCCCTGGAGCTGTTCAAGGCAGGACTGGACGTGGCACTTGGTGCCATGGTCTGGCCTTGAGTTCTGTGCTAAAGGGTTGGACTTGATGATCTGTGAGGTCTCTTCCAACCCTGATGATACTGTGTGTGATACTGTGTGTGATACTCAGGGCTATGGTTTAAGGTGAATCTTGTAGAGCAGGGTTCTGGGTTGGACTTGGTGCTCCTGAGGGGCTTTGCTCACCTGGGTGTTTCTGTGGTCCTGTGCTCCTGAAGGACTTCTCCAAGCTGAATGTCTCTGTGACTCTGTGATTTTGTGTAAGCCTGGTGGCCACCAGACCTGCCACAGCAGGGATTTACCATGGACACCTGTTGGGGAGTGTGATGGTTTGGGTGTTATCTGCTCCCCTGCTCTTATGGAATCACCCAGGCTAGACTCAGCCAGGCTGGAAGTTAAGGATGAAGCTTTATTTTGACAGCTTAGCAGAGAGTTACAACACTTAACAGCTACACACAGCAATGGACAGGTTAAAAAGTAGTACAGGCAGGTAGTGCAGACACACAGCAGCCCTCCCAGCATCCAGAGTCCCCAGGAGGGGCTCCAAACCACCCTTCCACTTCCTTCCCACCCCTCTCCCTTTTCCCAGACTTTGCCATATGTGCAAGGTGAGTTTGGAGGATCAGCCAGGGGGGTTAGGAAGCAGAAGGATTAGTCACACAGACAGCAGGTCAGGGAGAGAATCATAGAATCAGCCAGGTTGGAAGAGAGCTCCAAGCTCAGCCAGTCCAACCTATCCCCCAGCCCTATCCAGTCAACCAGACCATGGCACCAAGTGTCTCATCCAGGCTCTTCTTGAGCCCCCCCAGGGATGGTAACTCCAGCACCTCCCTGGGCAGCCCATTCCAATGCCAATCACTCTCTCTGAAGTGCAGGCACCAGCTGCAACACAGAGCCACTGCCACTGTGTTAGCTGTGTGCTGTGTTCTTGGCTTTCTGCACCTCAGCAAGCCTCTGAGTGCAGCAGACATCCCCACTGCTTCCTTTTCACAGCCTGGCATCTCATGTCTCTCACTAAGATATTTCAGCTAGCCTCAAACTAGCACAGGGAGCTGAGCTAGAGCAGCCTGGAGACCTCCTAACATCTCCTATGGACAGATGGAGATGCTCTGCTGGCATGTTGGGACCAGCTGCATGGACCAGACCTCAGCTCATGAGTGTTGCTTGGGGCACATTGAAAGCAAACCCAAGGGAATCTGTGCCTGCAAACTGAGAGTGCAGAAGGTTTGCATTGGGAACATCTGGAGGAGCAAACAATGTTTGAGCTCCCTGGGGGCAGGGGGTGGCAGACAGGATCTGGGCAAGCCTGTGCTGTGTTCCTTGGAAGAAGAGGTGATGGAGACCCTCTGCAGAGAGCTGAGAGCCTTCCTGAGGAGAGTGACAGCAGACATTTGGGAGGCTGCTGAGGTTTTGGCAGCTTCCCACTCTGACTGCTGAGGGAAAGCTCTGGAGCTTATTTAGAGGAATGAAAAAGAAGCCAAGATGGGACCTAACAGCAGCCTGCAAGCCTAGGAAGGGCAGATAGAAATGATGGATGAGGAAGTCAAGTTCCTCTTGGTCCTGGCAGATGGTAAAACAAGGAGCAGTGAACATCAGCATGACTTGGGAGGTACAGCTCAGAGGGATGGAGCAGCTCTGGCCAGTCTGCTCTAGGGTAGGGTGTCCCTGGGCATGGCAGAGGGGTTGGAACTGGCTGCTCCTTGTGGTCCCTTCCAGCCCTGACTGATTCTGTGATTCTATGAACTCTGCTCTGAGCACAGGCTGAGAGAGTTGGGGCTGTGCAGCCTGCAGAGGAGAAGGCTTCCAGGAGAGCTTGGAGTGGCCTTGCAGGATGTGCAGGGGGCTGCAGGAGGGCTGGGGAGGGACTGTTGAGAAGGTCTGGGAATGGCAGGAGGAGGAGGAATGGGTTTGAAGTGTGAGAGGGGAGCTTGAAAGTGGCTGTGAGGAAGAAGTTTGCAGTGAGGGTGGTGAGAGACTGGCAGAGGTTGAGGGTGGTGAGAGACTGGCACAGGCTGAGGGTGCTGAGACCCTGGCACAGGTTTCCCAGGGAGGCTGTGGAGCACAGAAGCACAGAATGGGATCAAAGATCCCATTCTGTGCTTCTGTGCTCCACAGCCTCCCTGGAGGTGTTCAGAACCAGGTTGAATGAGGCCTTGAGTGACCTGTTCTAGTGGGAGGTGTCCCTGCCTATGGCACAGGGGGGTTGGAACTGACTGAACTTTGATGTCACTTCCAATCTAAACCATTCTATGATTCTAAGATGTCCTTCACTAGGAGGGTCCTGCAGCCTTGGGGGAGGCTGATGAGGACATCTCTGTCCTTGGGGGTTCTGATGGCTTGCTCAGGCAAAGCTGTGGTTGATCTGCTCTATGGATGGTGTTCCAAGAGAGAGGATGGACTGCAGACCTCCAGCATCCCTCCCAGCCACAGAGTCTGTGATTCTCCCAGAAGGAAGCCCAGGGACATGAAGCTCACTCAGTGACAGTGAGCACTTTGGACTGTCTTGCTGAGAGGTGAGGACATAAACCATGGCAGGAGCTGCTTGAGTGCTCCACTCTGAGCTGTGCCCATTTAGAAAGCAAAGGTCCCCTGGAACCTGGATGCTGCCAGAGTTGTCCCAGCCGTAGCACACCTGGGGCTGAGGACAGGATGAACAAATCCAGTGCTCATCTATAGAGCAGCAAAACTGAAGCCATTGCTCCTCAGCCAGCTCTGGGAAATGATTCTGGAGTCTCCACTGCTGTTCAGTGGTGGGAAAGGGCTTTGGAGTCTTGGAGAAGATGGGAGATCCATGACTGGATGCTGTCTGCATCCAAGTGGAGAGGTTTCCTCCTGCCCTGCTCCTCCTCACTCTGTTCATAGCTTGGGAAATAGGTCAGACTTGGGCCCATCCTGAGCTCCCTTTGTAATGACTCTGCTCAGCCCAGCATGTCCAAGTTGGTGTCCTTGCTCCTGCCACCATGCAAAGAGCAGCTGGCCCCAGTGAAGCAGTGACAGGAGGGAAGGTGGCTGGAGGAAGAAGTCCTGTGAGGAATCATCCTCCTTTGCTGCCTGTTTTCCTGCCTGCAGGCAGCTCAGCCAAGGTGAGTCCTGCTCCTTCCCCTGCCTCATTCCCTGCCCCATCTCCTGCCCCTTCCCTTGTGCCCACCACTGCCCCATCCCCTGCCCCATCCCCTACCCCTTCCTCTGCCCTCACCCCGTCCCATTCCCTGCCTTCATCCCTGCTCCTTCACCTGCTCTTACCCCTGCCCCATTCCCTGCCTTCATCCCTGCTCCTTCACCTGCTCCTTCCCCTGTGCCCACCACTGCCCCATCCCCTGCCCCATCCCCTACCCCTTCCTCTGCCCTCACCCCTGTCCCATTTCCTGCCTTCATCCCTGCTCCTTCCCCTGCCCTCACCCCTGCCCCATCTCCTGCCTTCATCCCTGCCCCATCCCCTGCCCCATTCCATGCCTTCATCCCTGCTCCTTCCCCTGCCCTCACCCCTGTCCCATTCACTGCCTTCATCCCTGCCCCATCCCTGCCACATTCCCTGCCCCATTCCCTGCCTTCATCCCTGCTCCTTCCCCTGCCCTCACCCCTGTCCCATTCACTGCCTTCATCCCTGCCCCATCCCTGCCACATTCCCTGCCCCATTCCATGCCTTCATCCTTGCTCCTTCCCCTGCCCTCACCCCTGCCCCATTCCCTGCCTTCATCCCTGCTCCATCCCCTGCCCTCACCCCTGCCCCATCTCCTGCCTTTTCCCCTGTCCCTTCCTGTGCCCCCACCACTGCCCCATCCCCTGCTCCATCCCCTGCCCCTTTCCTCCTCCTCTGTCCTGCCACCCATGCCCTCCATCACAGCATGACACAGTTGTGTCCCCCCCATTTCCCCACCCTGGGAGGCTGCCATGTCTCATGCCACATTGGTCCCTACAAAGGGCATCCTAATTTCCCTCCAGCTGACACTGGGGTTTGTCACTGGCACCTTTCCCAGCTCCTAATGGCTCCCATTTGGGGTTGTTTGTGGCTCCTCTGGTGGGAGCTGGGCTGCCAGTGTGCAACCAGAGCTCAGGGGCAGTGGTGCCAACACCACCACCATTGCCAGAGAGGAAATGGAGCAGGACCCACTGCTTTCAATAAGCATTTTGGGAATCATAGTATCACAGAATCAGGCAGGGTTGGAAGGGACCACAAGGAGCAGGCAGTTCCAACCCCCCTGCCATGGGCAGGGACACCCTACCCTAGAGCAGGCTGCACACAGCCTCAGCCTGCAGGGAGGCTGTAGCCAGCTGGGGTTGGGCTCTGCTGCCAGGCAGCCAGCAACAGGAGAAGGGGACAGAGGCTGAAGCTGTGCCAGGGCAGGTTGAGGCTGGATGTTGTTAGGAAGTTGTTGTCAGAGAGAGTGATTGGCACTGGAATGGGCTGCCCAGGGAGGTGGTGGAGTCTGTGTGGCTGGAGGTGTTGAAGCCAAGCCTGGCTGGGGCACTTAGTGCCATGGTCTGGTTGGTTGGGCAGGGCTGGGTGCTAGGCTGGGCTGGCTGAGCTTGGAGCTCTCTGCCAACCTGCCTGATTCTATGATTCTGTGATTCCATGATCCAGCCTGGCCTCAAACACCTCCAGCCATGGGGCCTCAACCACCTCCCTGGGCAACCCATGCCAGCCTCTCACCACTCTCCTGCTGAACAGTTTCCTTCTCACCTCCAGGCTGAACCTTCCCATCTCCAGCTTTGCTTCATCCCCCCCAGTTATGTCTCTCCCTGAGAGCCTCAAAAGTCCCTCCCCAGCTTTTTTGTAGCCCCCTTCAGATCCTGGCAGGCCACAAGAAGGTCCCCTGGGAGCCTCCTCTGCCCCAGCCTGCACAGCCCCAACTCTTTCAGTCTGTGCTCACAGCAGAGCTGCTGCTTTGCCCCATGACAGTCTTCTTCCTGCTTTTTCTGCCCTCTGAGAGACTCTTCTGCCCAGCTGCAGGGCAACCACCCACTTGGAGGAGACAGCTTCAGATCTGTGGACAGCTCAAGCCCCTTAATTCCCTGGGCAGACTTGGAGAAAGAAGAACAAATCTCTCCCAGCAGTATCCCTTTTCTGAGAGAGGAAACAGAATGGCTTTATTTGGGGGGGGGGGGGTAATTATTTCTCTGCCCTCCTGCAAAGCCTCTCTCAGTGACCTGTGGAAGGTCTTCTCCTACCCACTCATGGTGCAAAGAAATTGTGGGCTCCTCTCTCCTCTGCCCTGCACTGCAAGCTGAAGGTCACAGGGCCACCTGGCACCTCACAAACACTTTTCCTTCAGGCCTCAAAGGAGGCCAAATCTTTCTAAATCAGATCTCTTTCCACCCAGGGCAGCAGGGCTGGCTGGGTGGGTGGGAAATGTTCTTCCCTTCTATGGCTCAGAGCTCTGCAGCAGGCAGGGCTCCTGCCCAGTGGCTGAGGAGAAATCCTGCATCTGAGAGGCTTGCCTGAGCTCCCCATCCCCTGTTAGTGGCCCTAGAGAAGCAGATTTCCATGTGACAGATGCACAGAGCAGGAGGGGACCTGATTTTTGCCCCAGCACCTGCCTCAGGCACCTTCCTTTCAGTCCCTGTGGAAGGCATGAGGAGGAAGCTGCTTAGCCAAGTGCTAAGCCCCAAGCTTGGCTCTCTCAGGGCTGTTGGGCTCCACATTTATCCTTCTCTCCCCATCCTGATCTACCCACATGCAATCTGCTGCTCCACCAGCTAGCTGGGGTCCCATGAAGTCCCTGGGGTGGTGGTGAGGGAGCTGTGCTCCTTCAGGAGCCTCTCTTAGAGCTGGGGTAAGAAATCTCTGCTGCTCCTTTTCTCTTCCCGACTCAGAACCACAGCATCAACCAGGTTGGAAAAGACCTCTGAGCTCCAGTCCAACCCTGCCACCTAACCCTTCAAATGAGCTAACCCATGCCTCATCCAGGCTCCTCTTCAACACCTCCAGGGGTGGTGACTCCACCACCTCCCCAGGCAGCCCATTCCAATGCCAATCACTTGCTGTGAAGAGCTTCTTCCTATCATCCAGCCTCAACCTGCCCTGGCACACCTTGAGACAGACTCCCCACATCCTCAGGGATATTGGGGGAACCTTTCCAACCAGGCAGGAGTTTTCCACCTGAAGCCTTTCCTGACCTAAAATCACTCACTTATCTTTCCAGCAGCAAAGACTATTTCCATAGGGGAAGAAAAAAAAAGGCTTCTCCCTCAACAACCAAACTCAGCTTCCAGAGCAGAGAGGCTTTCTGCTGCTCACTGAGCATCAAGCAATATTCCTAACCCAAAGCCTTTAGTTTTCTGTTGTTGCAAATCAGCTTCCTCATTATCTGTCCTGCAGGTCCCATCCCCAGAGTTTCCAACACCCCCCCCCCTAGGTGAAGGCTGGAAGCCAGCAGCACATCAGCTTCCTGCAGACTCCTTCAAACCACCAACACAAAGCAGGAAAGCCAAGGAAGACATCAGAGGCAGCCAGCAAGACTTGGCTGCCAGGGATGGTTGAATGCTGAACACACTTCTGAGGAGGCTGTTGGCAGCTCTGCTTCCCTGGGCTTTGCTGAGCCATCCTTGGAAAGGCTGCTGCTGCTTAATGACATCCACATGGGCACCTCAAACCCTTCCCCTTCCAGCTCTGGGATGCAGAGTGGGTAGAGGGCAGTGATGTTTCATCTCTCTCCTCTGCTGGGGCAGGTAGGACCAACTCTGCTTGCACAGAATCATAGAATCATAGAATCAGGCAGGTTGGAAGAGAGCTCCAAGCTCAGCCAGCCCAACCTAGCACCCAGCCCTGCCCAACCAACCACACCATGGCACTAAGTGCCCCAGCCAGGCTTGGCTGCAACACCTCCAGCCACACAGACTCCACCACCTCCCTGGGCAGCCCATTCCAATGCCAATCACTCTCTCTGACAACAACTTCCTAACAACATCCAGCCTCAACCTGCCCTGCCACAGCTTCAGCCTCTGTCCCCTTCTCCTGTTGCTGGCTGCCTGGCAGCAGAGCCCAACCCCACCTGGCTACAGCCTCCCTGCAGGCAGCTGCAGACAGCAATGAGCTCTGCCTTGAGCCTCCTCTGCTGCAGGCTGCACCCCCCCATCCAGGCTCGGCTTCAACTCCTCCAGGCACAGAGACTCCACCACCTCCCTGGGCAGCCCAGCCTACCTTCAGAGCTAAGCTGGTGGCAAAGGCCACATCATAGAATCATAATTGTCAGGGCTGGAAGGGACCTCAGGGATCAGCCAGTTCCAACCCCCATGCCATGGGCAGGGTCACCTCACACTAGATCAGGTTGCTCAGAGCCACATCCAGCCTGATCTTAAGGACCTCCAGGGATGAGGCTTCCACCACCTCCCTGCACAACCTGTGGCAGTGTCTCAGCAGCCTCATGGTGAAGAACTTCTTCCTAAAGGATGAAATGTAGTTCTTTGTCTCATTGCAGTGCTTGGGAGAGAAACCTGGAGGAGGAAACCCTAAGACTCTTCCCTTTGATCTTGCTCCTCTGCTCTATCCAACTTCAGATGCCTTTTACTGCTCTGGCCATAGAGCTGGAGGTCTTCTGGGGCTGGGAGCAGCTGGAGGGGCTTGCAGACAGATCTGCTCCTTCAGTGCCTTCTGCATTGCCTCAGTTTTGCCCACCAGGCCTGGAATGTTTTCAGAAAGCCTGTTCCTGTCTCAACAACTGCCCTGAAAGATCCTTAAGGAGCTGCTGTGGGGCTGGGGCCAGCCAAAGAGGGATGAGCAAAGTGCAAGAGCAGGGCTGTGGCTGTCCCAGCACAGCCCTGGCAGGGTGCACAGGTTGTTTGCTGGGGAGGCACCAGGGAAGTTCATACTGCTACACCTTCCCAGTGTGGCAGTGTGCCCTGTCTGACTGTCTCCAGCCTCCCTCAGCTCAAGTGGTGATTGCCACCAGTGCCCAGGCTGCCTTGTCCTGCAGACCCAGATCCTCTTGGCAGGAGCTGTGTGGCCTGCCACAAACACCTTGGACAGCACAGGGGCTGCTGACTGTCCAGAGGGCAGAAGTCTCCACTCATTTTCCTCTAAACTGGAGCCTGATGAAGGATTTGTCCCAGCAGAGCCTGTAGGGTGCACAGGATGGATGCATTTCCTGGCAGGGCTTGAAGGAGAGGAGCTGTGAGTGGGCTTCAGAGATGAGTTTGCAATGATGACTGCAGGAATGGGGGAGATGAGGGCACCCCACAACAGAACCCCAGAATCTCAGCATGGCAGGGGTTGGAAGGGACCTCTGGAGATCATCCAGTCCAACCCCCATGCCAGAGCACCACTTTCATGGTGAAGATCTTCCTCCTCACGTCCAGTCCGAGTCACATCCAGACAAACCTTGCTAAAGCAGGGCACCCACAGCAGCTTGCCCAGGAGCACAGTGGCCAGGGGAGGTTGGAATGGAGGAAAGAGATTCCACAACCTCTCTTGGCAGCCTGCTCCAGGCCTCCAGCAGCCTCACACCAAAGAATTTCCTCCTCCTGGTCAAATGGAACCTCCTGGGTGCCAGTTTGTGCCCAGTGCCTCTTGTCCTGTCCCTGGGCACCACTGACCACAGTCTGACCCCAGCCTCTTGATCTCAACTTTTATCTCTTGCTGAGCATTGCTCAGCTGCCCTCTGGGGCTGCTCTTCTGCAGGCTCTCAGCCCCAGGGCTCTCAGCCTTTGCTCCTCACAGAGCTGCTCCAGGCCCCTCAGCACCTTCAGAGCTTCTGCTGGACTCTCTCCAGTCGTTCTCTGTCTTTTCTGAACTGGGGAGCCCAGAACTGGACCCAGAGCTCCAGGTACAGCCTGTCTAGCTCTGAATAGAGAGGGGGAGAGCCTCCCTGAGTAGAGAAGAGTAGAAGTTCCCTTGACCTGCTGGCCACACTCTTCTTCATCCACCCCAGGAAACATAGAAGGAGAAGCATCTCTGTGATGTGTGGCAGCACAGTGAGCTGGAGTGGGATATGGTGCCCATGCCAGGCTGTCCTTGCTTAATCCACACCAGAGTGTGCTCAGGCCTGGACATCAGGAGCTGCTTTCATGTTCCAGGACCCCTGGGCTGGGACTGAGCCTTCTTCCAGATTGTTTTTTTTCCCCTTTGAAAGCAGCCTGAGCAAAAAGCAGAACTGACTCTGCCCTCAGCTAGGAGCTGGAGCAGGGTGTGCAGATCTTGGTGCCAGCAGCCAGGCTCTGAGCTGGTGTGGAGCAGTTGTTCCTTGCACCTTGGCTCTGCTCTGTGCTGGATGAGAACCTGGCAGAGGATTTTCCAAGGCAGGCATCCATTTGGAAAAATGATTCCACTGTTCCTGTAGGGATTGTGCTTTGTTTCCATGGTCTCACAACATTCAGATCCCTGAGTTCTCTCTTCTCCCCAGGTGGCACTTGGTAGGGACAGAAAGCCAAGGCTGGAAGTGATGGACAGTGCAGACCAGCTTAGGCTTGGTCATGGGCAGGGAGATGCTGGCTTCATTCCTGGGTGATCCAAGGAGGACTGGAAAGTCCCAGGCTGGGGCAGGCAGGTCAGAGAGCTCCACTTTGGCAAGGTCAGCAGCTCTACAGCAAGGGAGAGTGCTGCTTGTGTGAGAGATGAGAGGAATGCCCCAGACATTGCTGGGGAGAGATGGGCTCCAGGCTGCAGGGCTGTGAGTGATACCCACATGGAAGCAGGAGGCTTCCCCTGGGGAGAAAGCTTTGGTGGTTTCCCTTTTCATGCTTTGATGCAACAAGACTCTGGAGCAGAAGTTTGGGGGTTTCAAAGTGATGTTTGTCCACTGAGGTAGAGGCTCTTGAGAAGGGTCTCAGCTGCCCTGTCCTCTCTGAGCACTCAGAGACCCCAGGGGCAGCAAAGATTCACTTAAACACAGCAGAGACCCCAGGGACAGCAAAGGTTCATTTAAACACAGCAGAGACCCCCAGGGGCAGCAAAGGTTCACTTAGACACAGCAGAGACCCCAGGGGCAGCAAAGGTTCACTCAGACACAGCAGAGACCCCAGGGACAGCAAAGGTTCACTCAGACACAGCAGAGACCCCAGGGACAGCAAAGGTTCACTCAGACACAGCAGAGACCCCAGGGGCAGCAAAGGTTCACTTAAACACAGCAGAGACCCCCAGGGACAGCAAAGGTTCACTCAGACACAGCAGAGACCCCAGGGGCAGCAAAGGTTCACTTAGACACAGCAGAGACCCCAGGGGCAGCAAAGGTTCACTTAGACACAGCAGAGACCCCAGGGACAGCAAAGGTTCACTTAGACACAGCAGAGACCCCAGGGACAGCAAAGGTTCACTCAGACACAGCAGAGAGCTCAGGGGCAGCAAAGGTTCACTTAGACACAGCAGAGACCCCAGGGGCAGCAAAGGTTCACTCAGACACAGCAGAGACCCCAGGGGCAGCAAAGGTTCACTTAGACACAGCAGAGACCCCAGGGACAGGAAAGGTTCACTTAGACACAGCAGAGACCCCAGGGGCAGCAAAGGTTCACTCAGACACAGCAGAGACCCCAGGGGCAGCAAAGGTTCACTCAGACACAGCAGAGACCCCAGGGACAGCAAAGGTTCACTCAGACACAGCAGAGACCCCAGGGACAGCAAAGGTTCACTTAGACACAGCAGAGACCCCAGGGGCAGCAAAGGTTCACTCAGACACAGCAGAGACCCCAGGGACAGCAAAGGTTCACTCAGACACAGCAGAGACCCCAGGGACAGCAAAGGTTCACTTAGACACAGCAGAGACCCCAGGGACAGCAAAGGTTCATTTAGACACAGCAGAGACCCCAGGGACAGCAAAGGTTCACTTAGACACAGCAGAGACCCCCAGGGGCAGCAAAGGTTCACTTAGACACAGTAGAATCATGGAATTAGCATGGAATGGTTTGGGGAGAAAGGACACCAAAGCTCAGCCAGTTCCAACCCCTCTGCCATGGGCAGGGACACCTCTCACCAGCCCAGGTTGCTCAAGGTCTCATCCAAGCTGGCCTTGGACACCTCCATGGAGGATAGCAGCAGAAGATGCAGGACTTCCAGGAGTGTCCAAGTGGAGCTGACTGACCTGCCTGCCACAGCTTGGGAATTTCCAGTCCTCCTTGGATCAATCAGGAGTGAAATCAAGAGGGGCTCAAGGACAGCTTAGGTGAGGCTGGGGGAGTTGGGGCTGTTCAGCCTGGAGAAGAGAAGGCTTCAGGGAGAGCTTAAAGCAGCCTTCCAGTGCCTAAAGGAGCTTCAGGAGAACTGGGGAGGGACTATTTGACAAGGGCTGGGAGTGCCAGGAGAGGGACAGTGGCTTTGAACTGGGAGAGGGGAGACTGAGAGTGGAGATGAGGAAGAAATTCTCTGGAGTGAGAGTAGTGAGACACTGGCACAGGTTGCCCAGTGAGGTTGTGGATGTCCCCTTGCTGGAGGTGTTCAGGGCCAGGTTGATGAGGCATTGAGCAACCTGTGCTGGTGGGAGATGTCCCTGCCCATGGCAGGGAGGTTGGAACTGGATGATCTTGAAGGTCCAACCCAACCCATTTCATACTGATTCCATGATTCTGAGTGTGTTTAAGTGAATCTTTGCTGTCCCACCAACCCAGACCATCCTGGGATTCTATGCTCCTGGGCATCCCAACCTCAAAGGACCTGGGGGTCTGGGGTGATGCAAAGCTCAACAGGAGCCTGCAGTGGGAGTGCAGCCCAGAGATCAACCCTGTGCTGGGCTGCAGCAAGAGCAGTGTGGGCGCAGGGCAAGGAGGGGATTCTGCCCCTTGGCTCTGCTCTCCTCACACCCCACCTGCAGTCCTGGGGGCAGTTCTGCAGCCCCCAGCACAAGCAGCACATGGAAGTGTTGGAGGCAGTGCAGAGGAGGCCACCAAGATGCTGAGAGGGCTGCAGCAGCTCTGCTCTGAGCACAGGCTGAGAGAGTTGGGGCTGTGCAGCCTGCAGAGGAGAAGGCTTCCAGGAGAGCTTGGAGTGGCCTTGCAGGATGTGCAGGGGGCTGCAGGAGGGCTGGGGAGGGACTGTTGAGAAGGTCTGGGAATGAGAGGAGGAGGAGGAGGAATGGGTTTGAAGTGTGAGAGGGGAGATTGAAAGCGGCTGTGAGGAAGAAGTTGTTTGCAGTGAGGGTGGTGAGACCCTGGCACAGGTTTCCCAGGGAGGTTGTGGAGCACAGAAGCACAGAATGGGATCTTCTGTGCTCCACAACCTCCCTGGAGGTGTTCAGGACCAGGTTGAATGAGGCCTTGAGTGACCTGTTCTAGTGGGAGGTGTCCCTGCCTATGGCTGGGGGTTTGGAACTGGCTGAGCTTTGAGCTCTCTTCCAACCTAAGCCATTCTGTGACTCTATGATTGTAAATCACAGCCCTGGCTGTGGCACTCCAGTAGCCATATGAGCAGAGCAGTTCATACATCAGCTGAGCCCACAGCTCAGGACCATCTGGAGAGCAGCACCTGGAGGTGCTTTAAAGATGCATGGATGTGGTGCTGAGGGATGTGGCTTAGTGCCAGAGGCTTAGCAGCAGTGGTGGATTGTGAGCTCTGGGGTGAGTGCTTGAATTGATGAGCTCAGAGGTCTCTTCCAACCTCAGCAGCCCTGTGGCTGTGTGGAAAGGGTTAAACGGAGCTGTGCCTGGCTCTGAAAGGTGGCTGTTAGCACACGCATTGGAAACAGAGATCAAAGGACTGGCAAGACCTTGTGTGCCTCCTGAAACCTGCCCGCAGGCTTTCTGAAGTCTCCAAGGGCTGCTTCCTTCTCCCTGGCAGGGTGACAATTTACCTCCAGGACCTGTTGCTGGGTGATACAGCAAGATGTTATCACCCTGCTGCCTTCCCCCTCTTCACACTCTGCTTCCCAGGTGTTGTCCTCACAGCTGATGTGTTTCAGCATCTCCACTCGTGCTCTCTAAGGACCCTTAATTCAATTCTTACAGCCGTTGTTATCTCTCATCTGCAAACACCTCCAGCTCCGCACATCACATCCTCTGGCTGCAGAGGAATCAGCCCTACCAAAGTGTAAGCTCCCTGCCAGACCTGCAAATAAAGCTGCATCCCTCACCCTGGCTGCTGTCCTGATGTGACTCACAGATATGGAACTGTTCTGCTAACTTGCAGAAGTGCTCAGGGCACAAAACTCCAAGAGATGTTCCTCTTCCAGGTGGCTGCTTCCTGCTGGAGCATAGTTTGGGTGGTGAAGGAACCCTTGAAGGTCATTGAGTCCAACTGCCCTGCATGCACTCAGCAGGGATCTCTGCAGCTAGAGCAGGATGCTCACAGTCCCAAACAACCTCACCTGCAAAGGTGCCAGGGATGGGCATCTCCTACCTCTCTGGGCAACCTGGGCCAGGCTCTCCCCATCCTCAGTGCCAGACATTTCTCCCTTCTCTCCAGTCTGAACCTGCCTCTTTTATCCTAGGATCATCAAATGACTTAGGTTGGAAGGGCCCTTAGAGATCATCTACTCCAACCTCCCTGCCATGGGCAGGGGAGCCTCTGAACCAGAGTTGGTTGCTCAAAGCCTTTAGCTCAACCTATTACTCTTGTCCTGTCACCACAGACCCTGCTCAAGTCTGTCCCCAGCTTTCTGCTCAGGGCCTTTAGTTCAACCCTTTACTCCTGCCCTGTCACCACAGACCCTGCTCAAGTCTGTCCCCAGCTTTCTGCTCAGCCCCTCCAAACACTGCAGGGCCACCAGAAGCTCTCCCTGGAGCTTTCTATTCTCCAGACTGGACAACCCCAACTCTCTCAGCCTGGCCTCACAGCAGAGGGGATCCACAACAGAGAATAAATGTGTGAAGGTCCTTCAGGAACCTGGGATTTGGAGTGGTCTTTGCAGCCAAGCTGCAGATCTGCCTGTGAAGACATCTCAGATGCTCAGCCCTGCAAAGCTAAACCCAGAGGGAGCTGGCCCAGGAGCCCCACCAAGGCTACTCACCCTTTTCTCCCCAAATCATAGAATCAACCAGGTTGGAAGAGACCTCCAAGCTCATCCAGTCCAACCTAGCACCCAGCCCTGGCCAATCAACCAGACCATGGCACTGAGTGCCTCATCCAGGCTTGGCTTCAACACCCCCAGGGATGGTGACTCCAGCACCTCCCTGGGCAGCCCATTCCAATGCCAACCACTCTCTCTGGGAAGAACTTCCTGCTGCTCTGTCACTTTCTCCCAGGCAGCCCAGATCAGGCTGTTAGAGCAATTTCAAGCCAATCATCCTCCCAAATGAGTCTCAGCTTCACAGTCCTGGCCAAAGGGCCACACCAACAGCAGTTAAAGGACCTGGCAAGGAAGCTTCCATCTGCACACATTGCTGGGAGCCAGCACAGCCAAGATCAGTTTTCAACATCTGGCTCAGACCCCCAAGTCAACAAGGCCAAGCAGCAATGGATGGAAGCTGCAGCACAGGAGGTTCCAGCTCAGCACAAGGGGAACTTCTTGCCTGGAAGGGTCCCAGAGCCCTGGCACAGGCTGCCCAGAGAGGCTGTGGAGTCTCCTTCTGTGGAGCCTTTGCAGGCCTGTCTGGGTGTGTTCTGTGTGCCCTGAGCTGGATTGTGTGGTCCTGCTCTGGCAGGGGGGTTGGACTGGATGAGCTCTTTGGGTCCCTTCCAACCCCTAACATCCTGTGAGCCTGGACAAAACCTTCCTGGGGTACAGAACAAACCTGACACCTGTTAAGTGTAGCACATCAGCTCCCTGCTGCACCCCCACATAGCACTCTGCTGAGCAGTGTCTGTGATGCTGACCACAACCAGAGCCTCACCAGCACTGAGACTGGAAATTCTGCTGCAGCTGAGGAGGTGGAGGGTCCACAATGTCCCAGCTTGGGCTGTCCAGCCTCAGCTTGCTTGAGTGTTGTGAGATGGATGGGAAAAAAAAGTGCTGAGTGTTGTTTGCAGAGCACAGAACTGGAAAGGAAATCTTGGGAGAGCTAAACCTAAGCCTGTCAAGAGAGAAGTGGTTTCCTTCTCCTGCTTCTCTCCACCACACCTGCCAGACACCAAAAGGCAGCCCCAGGAGAACATCCTGCATTTGCTCATGGACAAAAGTAAAGGAGGTTCAGGTTTGTGAGGGTTCTCCACTTGCTGCCAGAGGAACCAGAGCAAGGAGAGAGCTTTTGCTGCCAGATGAGTGAAGCGTGTGGCACATTGTGCCTGAGCTCTGCCCCTGCTGGAGCAGCCACCAAAGGGACTCTTAGGCTGGATGGGTGCTTGGAGAGGCAGCCCTGGGAGATGGAAGCTTTGTGAACAGGTCCTGCCTGTCCTGCCTCCTGTGCTCCAGCAACTGGATGAAGTCCAAGAGGGCCATGAAGATGCTGAGGGGATTGGAAAAGACAGGACTGAGAGGGCTGTGTGTGTTCCTGTGCAGCCTGCTCTGGGTGACCCTGCTTTAGCAGTGGGGTTGAAGTGATCTCCACAAGTCCCTTCCAACACTCCAGCAGGCTGAGACTCTGTGTGTGGAGTGAATCTCAGCAGCAGCTCCTGAAAGCAGTGTGACAACCTGAGGCAAGGGCAAGGCAAAGCAGGCAGCCAGTGGCTCCCACACTCCTGTGCTTCTGAGCATCCTCTGCCTGGTCCCCATTTGCACCCCCATTTGCCTGCTCCAGCTGATCAGATGACCTCAGCCCATGCCCTGCTCCAGGGTCTCGTCCTAGAATCACAGAATCAGGCAGGGTTGGAAGGGAGCACAAGGAGCAGGCAGTCCCAACCCCCTGCCATGCCCAGGGACACCCTACCCTAGAGCAGGCTGCACACAGCCTCAGCCAGCCTGGCCTCAAACACCTCCAGCCATGGGGCCTCAACCACCCCCCTGGGCAACCCATTCCAGCCTCTCACCACTCTCATGCTCAACAACTTCCTCCTCACCTCCAGCCTCACTCTCCCCACCTCCAGCTCTGCTCCATTCCCCCCACTCCTGACACTCCCTCACAGACTCAAAAGTCCCTCCCCAGCTTTTTTTGGAGCCCCCTTCAGATGCTGGAAGGCCACAAGAAGGTCCCCTGGGAGCCTCCTCTGCTCCAGCCTGCACAGCCCCAACTCTTTCAGTCTGTGCTCACAGCAGAGCTGCTGCAGCCTCTGAGCATCCTCCTGGCCCTGCTCTGGACACTCTCCAGCATCTCCACAGCCCTCTTGTCCCAGGGGCTCCAGAACTGGATGAAGTACTCCAGGGAAGGGCTTTTGTCTTCTTCTACTGCCACTCTTTGAGTCTTTTGTGTACAGAGCCTTTGAGTCCATCAGGATGGAGCACTCTGTGCACATGGTACCCCTCAGGACAAAGCTCCCAGCCTTGCTGAGGCCTCCAGATGCTGTTGGGGAAGCCATGGAGTGGAGTATGTCCATGCCATGGTGTGACAGGGACTGATGAGGGAGCAGAGGAGTCACCATTCTGTGATGTCTCCTCAACCCTCACAGCCAGGAGGTGGATTCAGGGCCAGGTATTGATCTCTTGGACACACAGCTCCTGCTGCTGCCACTCAGACTGACCAGCACTGGAGCCAGTGACCACGAAGAGCCAGGTCCTTGCTCCTCACAGTCTCCAGGTTGAGCCTGGCTGTTTTCCTGGTCAAGATGCTGCAGTCAAGCAGAGGTAAGAGGATGTGATTTTATATCCCCTGCTTTCTGCCTGAGGCCAGCTGAGATGAGCTCATGGTCCTGGAGTTCACACCTCCAGGGTGGTGTCATGCACAGCCTCCAGCACTGCAGTGGATGGAGATCCTGACCTCAGCTGTGCTGTGCTGTGTCCAGAGAGAGCCTATTTGGACAGGATCAGCCCCTGCTGTCCAGCTGGATCAAGAGCTGCCTCACCCGAGGGAGAAACCCTGGTCCTCACCCTGGCCAGCCCCTCCTCAGTCAGCACTGTCTGCCCCTGCTTTCTGCTGACAAGGAGATCCAAAGGCTGGATCCATGCTGTGTGCAGAGTTGTTCCCTGCTACTTGAAAGTTCCCTGGCAATTAACTGCCAGAGATGAGGAGAAGGGGAAGTTGGGAATGGGCTTCAGACAAGATGCCTTTATACTTTGTGTTTAAGCACAAAAGCAGAAACCCTATGAGTGGGTGGCAGCACTGTGCCCTTGGGCTGGGTATGCACAGCCCCTGTGCCCTTGGGATGGCCATGCAGAGCCCCTGTGCCCTTGGGATGGTCATGCACAGCCTCTGTGCCCTTGGGATGGCCATGCAGAGCCCCTGTGCCCTTGGGATGGCCGTGCACAGCCTCTGTGCCCTTGGGATGGCCATGCACAGCCCCTGTGCCCTTGGGCTGGCCATGCAGAGCCCCTCTGCTCTCCAGCCCCTGTGCCCTTGGGCTGGTCATGCACAGCCCCTCTGCTCTCCAGCCCCTGTGCCCTTGGGCTGGTCATGCAGAGCCCCTCTGCTCTCCAGCCCCTGTGCCCTTGGCATGGCCATGCAGAGCCCCTCTGCTCTCCAGCCCCTGTGCCCTTGGGCTGGCCATGCAGAGCCCCTCTGCTCTCCAGCCCCTGTGCCCTTGGCATGGCCATGCAGAGCCCCTCTGCTCTCCAGCCCCTGTGCCCTTGGGCTGGTCATGCAGAGCCCCTCTGCTCTCAGCCCCTGTGCCCTTGGGATGGCCATGCAGAGCCCCTCTGCTCTCCAGCCCCTGTGCCCTTGGGATGGCCATGCAGAGCCCCTCTGCTCTCAGCCCCTGTGCCCTTGGGATGGCCATGCACAGCCCCTGTGCCCTTGGGATGGCCATGCACAGCCCCTGTGCCCTTGGGATGGCCATGCACAGCCCCTGTGCCCTTGGGATGGCCGTGCAGAGCCCCTTGTGTCCTTGGGCTGGCCATGCACAGCCCCTGTGCCCTTGGGATGGTCATGCACAGCCCCTCTGCTCTCAGCCCCTGTGCCCTTGGCATGGCCATGCACAGCCCCTTGTGTCCTTGGGCTGGCCATGCAGAGCCCCTCTGCTCTCCAGCCCCTGTGCCCTTGGGATGGCCATGCAGAGCCCCTCTGCTCTCCAGCCCCTGTGCCCTTGGGGTGGCCATGCACAGCCCCTCTGCTCTCCAGCCCCTGTGCCCTTGGGATGGCCATGCAGAGCCCCTCTGCTCTCCAGCCCCTGTGCCCTTGGGGTGGCCATGCACAGCCCCTCTGCTCTCCAGCCCCTGTGCCCTTGGGATGGCCATGCAGAGCCCCTCTGCTCTCCAGCCCCTGTGCCCTTGGGATGGCCATGCACAGCCCCTCTGCTCTCCAGCCCCTGTGCCCTTGGGATGGCCATGCAGAGCCCCTCTGCTCTCCAGCCCCTGTGCCCTTGGGGTGGTCATGCAGAGCCCCTCTGCTCTCAGGCCCTGTGCCCTTGGGATGGCCATGCAGAGCCCCTCTGCTCTCCAGCCCCTGCCAGCAGGCTCTGGCTCTGCAAACCCAAGTCAGCTCCACAGGAATGGTTGTTTTGTGGAGTCACATCCCTGTGGGGCAGGAGCAGGTCACGTCCTGCATCAGCAGAAATCAGTTTTACCTCTACAGCTCCTCCTTACTCCAAATAACCTCCCAGGGGTAACCCCACTGGCAGCTCTCTCCCTAAGATCTCCTTTTGTTGAACCAGCAGGAGCTGAACCAAAAAGCCACAGGTGGTCTTGTCACCAGGTCCTTGATTCTGCCAGGGGAAGGAGCATGCCAGGAGCATGCCAGGACCTTGCCATGGGCTCTGCCCACCTCTCGAGTGCGAGAGAGCAAGCAGCAAACCCTTGGCTTTTGTAAAGAGGAATGGAACAGGGCTCAGCCTTGCCTGCAGATGTTTATTTTCATGACCTGCTGGGTCAACCAGCCTGAAAGTACAGAGATGTTTTCTCAGTAGGCTTCAATTTGCAGCAATCCAGGAATGTTGGGAATCTTCTGCAGGGCTGAGTGCGACGTCTTGGTCCTGGGCTGGGGTGAAGGTCTGCCTGGAGCATCCATTCCTCCACATCTGTTTGGTTTTAGTGGGAGATTTATGATGACCAAAGGCAGCTCTTGGAAGGGTTGCTCCTCTCTGACATGTCTGCCTGGCCTGCTGGAGCAGAGGCACAGAAATAGTTTCACATATTAGTCAAATTCTGGATGGCTACTCCCCGGGAACTGCAGGCAGGCATGAGCAGAAGGGACATTCTGCTGACACTGATTTATGGACAGCCACAGCAGATAAATCCTGGCCTTGTATGGGGATGTTTGCCACTTCTGCTGCTGCAGTTGGTGCCCAAGCCAAGGCACTGCAGCTCCAGGTTCTTGTAGCCCCAAAGTCAGTCATCAGCAAGTTTGCAGATGGCACCAAGATGGGGGCAGATGTGGCTGGGTTGGAGGGCAGAAGGGCTCTGCAGCAGGACCTTGACTGCCTGGACAGATGGGCAGAGTCCAAGGGGATGGAGTTCAATAGCTCCAAGTGCAGGGTGCTGCACTTTGGCCACAGCAACCCCATGCAGAGATACAGGCTGGGGTCGGAGTGGCTGAGAGCAGCCAGACAGAGAGGGATCTGGGGGTGCTGATTGATACCCACCTGAACATGAGCCAGCAGTGTGCCCAGGTGGCCAAGAGAGCCAGTGGCATCCTGGCCTGCATCAGCAATGGTGTGGCCAGCAGGAGCAGGGAGGTCATTCTGCCCCTGTACTCTGCACTGGTTAGACCACACCTTGAGTGCTGTGTTCAGTTCTGGGCCCCCCAGTTTAGGAGGGACATTGAGATGCTTGAGCGTGTCCAGAGAAGGGCAACGAGGCTGGGGAGAGGCCTTGAGCACAGCCCTACGAGGAGAGGCTGAGGGAGCTGGGATTGGTTAGCCTGGAGAAGAGGAGGCTCAGGGCAGACCTCATTGCTGTCTACAGCTACCTGAGGGGAGGTTGTGGCCAGGAGGAGGTTGCTCTCTTCTCTCAGGTGGCCAGCACCAGAACAAGAGGACACAGCCTCAGGCTGTGCCAGGGGAGATTTAGGCTGGAGGTGAGGAGAAAGTTCTTCCCTGAGAGAGTCATTGGGCACTGGAATGGGCTGCCCGGGGAGGTGGTGGAGTCGCCGTCCCTGGAGCTGTTCAAGGCAGGACTGGACGTGGCACTTGGTGCCATGGTCTGGCCTTGAGCTCTGTGCTAAAGGGTTGGACTTGATGATCTGTGAGGTCTCTTCCAGCCCTGGTGATACTGTGATACTGTGATACTGTGAAAAGCTTTAACTCACCCCTGGGGTGCTGCAGGTTGGGAAAGAGCTCTCAGCAGACAAAGCCCTGAGGAAATTGGTAAGCTGGAAAGCAGGGCTGGGAGAACCATGGAGGGGCTGGGACATCTCCTGAGGAGGCAAGGCTGAGAGCCTGCAGAAGAGCAGCCCCAGAGGGCAGCTGAGCAGTGGTTACAAACAGCTGAAGGGAGGAAGGGGCCAGGTCCTTGGCACTGGTGTCCTGTGATAGGCCAAGGGGCAATGGACACAAACTGGCAGCCAGGAGGTTCCATCTGACCAGGAGGAGAAACTTGTTTGGTGTGAGGGTGCTGAAGGCCTGGAGTAGGCTGCCCAGAGAGGCTGTGGAGGCTCCTTCTGGGGAGAGATTCCAAATCCACCTGGCTGTGCTCCTCTCTGACCTGCCTGGGGTGACCCAGGGGGTAGGGGGTGGATGCAATGACCTCCAGAGCTCCCTTCCAGCCTCCACCATTCTATGGTTTGAAGATTCTCTGCCTTTCCCAGGCTGGCATAGAATCACAGAACCAAGCAGGTTGGAAGAGAGCTCCAAGCTCAGCCAGCCCAACCTAGCACCCAGCCCTGCCCAACCAACCAGACCATGGCACTAAGTGCCCCAGCCAGGCTTGGCTGCAACACCTCCAGCCACACAGACTCCACCACCTCCCTGGGCAGCCCATTCCAGTGCCAATCACTCTCTCTGACAACAACTTCCTAACAACATCCAGCCTAGACCTGCCCTGCCACAGCTTCAGGCTGGGTCCCCTTCTTCTGTCCCTGGCTGCCTGGCAGCAGAGCCCAACCCCACCTGGCTGCAGCCTCCCTGCAGGCAGCTGCAGGCAGCAATGAGCTCTGCCCTGAGCCTCCTCTGCTGCAGGCTGCACCCCCCCAGCTCCCTCAGCCTCTCCTCACAGGGCTGTGCTCCAGGCCCCTCCCCAGCCTTGCTGCCCTTCTCCAAACACCTTCCAGCACCTCAGCATCTCTCTGCAATGGAGGAGCCCAGAACCGGTCACAGCACTGCAGGGGTGGCCTGAGCAGTGCTGAGCACAGGGGCACAAGAACCTCCCTTGTCCTGCTGCCCACACTGCTCCTGAGCCAGCCCAGGCTGCCATTGGCTCTGCTGCCCACCTGGGCACTGCTGTCTCCTCTGCAGCTCCTCTCTCCCAGCACCCCCAGCTCCCTCTCTGCCTGGCTGCTCTCAGGCATTCTGGCCCCAGCCTGCAGTGCTGCTTGGGGTTGTTGTGGCCAAAGTGTAGAACCCTGCCCTTGGCCTTGTTCAATCTCATCCCATTAGCCTCTGCCCACCCATGCAGCCTGGCCAGGTCCCTCTGCAGGGCTCTGCTACCCTCCAACAGCTCCACAGCTGCTCCTAGTTTGGTGTCCTCTGCAAACTCACTGATGCTGGACTCAATCCCCTGCTTCAGATCATCAGTAAAGACATTGAACAGGACTGTGCCCAGCACTGATCCCTGGGGCACACCACTGGTGCCAGCTGCCAGCTGCATGTGGCACCATTCACCACCACTCTCTGGGCTCTGCCATCCAGCCAGTTCCTGACCCAGCACAGAGTGACTCTGTCCAAACCATGAGCTGCCAGCTTGGCTAGAAGCTTCCTGTGGCAGACAGTGCCAAAGTCCTTACAGGGCTTTGCTTCTTACTGCCTGATTTTTTTTGACCCATAAATATTTAACCAGGCAAATCTCTCCTGCTGCACTCAGAATGAAGGGGAGGGGAATTCCACTCCTAATTGTGCCTAGCAAAAGGAAAAGCAATTTTCTCCAGCATCAGGGAGAGTTCCCCAAACCTCCTCCAGTGAAACAGGAGCAGGCTATGAGCTGGGTAATGTGATGACCTTGGAGGTCTCTTCCAACTGTCCCTGGAGGTGTTGAAGCCAAGCCTGGCTGAGGCACTTAGTGCCATGGTCTGGTTGGTTGGGCAGGGCTGGGTGCTAGGTTGGGCTGGGTCAGCTTGGAGCTCTCTTCCAACCTGGTTGAATCTATGATTCTATGATTCTACATTGAGTGCAGTTCTGCAGCCCCCAGCACAAGCAGGACATGGAAGTGTTGGAGGCAGTGCAGAGGAGGCCACCAAGATGCTGAGAGGGCTGCAGCAGCTCTGCTCTGAGCACAGGCTGAGAGAGTTGGGGCTGTGCAGGCTGCAGAGGAGAAGGCTTCCAGGAGAGCTTGGAGTGGCCTTGCAGGATGTGCAGGGGGCTGCAGGAGGGCTGGGGAGGGACTGTTGAGAAGGTCTGGGAATGGCAGGAGGAGGAGGAATGGGTTTGAAGTGTGAGAGGGGAGCTTGAAAGTGGATGTGAGGCAGAAGTTGTTTGCAGTGAGGGTGCTGAGACCCTGGCACAGGTTTCCCAGGGAGGTTGTGGAGCACAGAAGCACAGAATGGGATCAAAGATCACCTCCCTGGAGGTGCTCAGGACCAGGTTGGATGAGGCCTTGAGTTCTAGCAGATGTCCCTGCCTATGGCAGGAGGTTGGAACTGGCTGAGCTTTGAGCTCCCTTCCAACCTCAACCATTCTATGATTCTATGAGTGAGCTACCAATGGAAACCCTCAATATAAGAGGTCTGTGGAGATGCTGGAGAGTGTCCAGAGCAGGGCCAGGAGGATGCTCAGAGGCTGCAGCAGCTCTGCTGTGAGCACAGACTGAAAGAGTTGGGGTGTGCAGGCTGGAGCAGAGGAGGCTCCCAGGGGACCTTCTTGTGGCCTTCCAGCATCTGAAGGGGGCTACAGAAAAGCTGGGGAGGGACTTTTGAGGCTGTGAGGGAGTGTCAGGAGTGGGGGGGATGGAGCAAAGCTGGAGGTGAGGAGAGTGAGGCTGGAGGTGAGGAGGAAGTTGTTGAGCAGGAGAGTGGTGAGAGGCTGGAATGGGTTGCCCAGGGAGGGGGTTGAGGCCCCATGGCTGGAGGTGTTTGAGGCCAGGCTGGCTGAGGCTGTGTGCAGCCTGCTCTAGGGTAGGGTGTCCCTGGGCATGGCAGGGGGTTGGGACTGGCTGCTCCTTGTGCTCCCTTCCAACCCTGCCTGATTCTGTGACTCTAAACATGGCATTTAGCTTCTGGTGGATGATGAGAGGAAGACATCTCCATGGATAGTCTCAGCCAGGGAGCTGAGGAAGGATTTCTGAGCCCCACCACTAACTGGACTGTGGGAAACTCCTCACCTCTGGGCCTCAGTTTCCCATTTAGAAGATGAGGAGAACATTGACCAGAGCTCCTCAGGACACTGTTGCTGGAACACTTTTTTTTCATGCCAAGATAGGAATTGCAACATTTGATGGAAAAATCCTTTTGGAGCATATTTCTTGTTGGAAAATAAACCCCCAAACCCAAACTTAATATCTGACTTCAGAGGTTTCAGAGATTGCTTCATATTTTATGAGAGGGTTTTTTCCCTTCTCCCCTCCCCAGCTATTTTTATGGCTTTTAAGAGGGTGGTTTTTAAACTGCTCATCTGCTCCAGCTGGTACCAAAGTGATTTACCAACACACTGTGGCTGATAACCACATCAAATGCAGCCTGCCACAGCCACAGCAGCACAGAAGTGGCCTCCAACCTGATGCTTGAGCAGTGCTGGACCTAAGAAGAGTGGAAATGCTGCATGGGGACAACCTCCACTGCCCTTAAATAAAGGAGAGGGCTATGGCACAGAGGACTGGCTGAGTTTTGAGGTCCCTTCCAAACCAAACCATTCTATGATTATGTGAGGCTCAGGGCAGAGCTCATTGCTGTCTGCAGCTGCCTGCAGGGAGGCTGTAGCCAGGTGGGGTTGGGCTCTGCTGCCAGGCAGCCAGCAACAGAAGAAGGGGACACAGCCTGAAGCTGTGGCAGGGCAGGTTGAGGCTGGATGTTGTTAGGAAGTTGTTGTCAGAGAGAGTGATTGGCATTGGAATGGGCTGCCCAGGGAGGTGGTGGAGTCTGTGTGGCTGGAGGTGTTGCAGCCAAGCCTGGCTGGGGCACTTAGTGCCATGGTCTGGTTGGTTGGGCAGGGCTGGGTGCTAGGCTGGGCTGGCTGAGCTTGGAGCTCTCTTCCAGCCTGCTTGATTCTGTGATTCTATGAAATGACATCAACCTCACCCAGACATCAGCCTGCAGGCCCCTGTTGGGAGGTGGAGAGAGGTCACAGCTTTGTGAACCAGAAGTTGGCCAGAAGTAGCAGGCAGGAGGAAACAAAAATGATTTGAGTTCTGTCTTTTATTTCTCTTCCTCTTTTCTTTTGTTCCTAGGAACTGCTAAACCCTTTGGCTGGAGTCTCCTCCTTCCTTTTGCAATGTAGAAAGAAACTCAGCCTGGGATGGAGGCTCCCTTACAGCAAATGTCAATCCAAACCCATTTAAATCAGAAGGCTGACTCCAAGCAGAGTCTGAGGAGGAGAGTTTCAGGCAGCCCTACGAGGCAGTGATGCTATAGCTGGGGCTGCTGAATCACTGCTTGGACCTGGGGACTATTAACAGCCTGGGTTCTGTTTTCCTGCACAATTACAGCCAGAAACAACAATTAAAGCAGGGGGCTAAGCTTTGGGCCAGATTCTCACCCAGCACACACAAAAGCCCAAGCCCCAAGCAGATTTACACCACTCTAGCAGTGCTTGGAGGGATTCCTGCCACCCTCCTCTTGCACTTAGCTTTTTGCTTCCCTTCAAGAGCTGAGTTGCTTTAACCCTAACCACAGAGGCAAAGGAGCACAAAGGGATGGAGAAGGAAGGCAGCCCTGGGGGTAATTGCTGCTCTCCTCCACTCTGGTGGGTTTTAATGAAGTGTTGGTGGTTCTTTCACCAACTGCTAAGAGCTCCAATTGCAGGCATCCTGCAGGACCTTCTCTCTTGCTTGGATCCTTTGATGAAGAAAAAGAGCACAGTTCACAGGACCCCAGAGTGGTGTGGGTGGGAAGGGATCTCTGGAGATCATCCAGGCCAGCCCCCCAGATCAAGCAGGGCACCCACAGCAGCTTGCCCAGGAGCACAATGGCCAGAGGGGGTTGGAATCTCTCCACAGAAGGAGACTCCACAACCTCCCTGGGCAGCCTGCTCCAGGCTTCCAGCAGCCTCACACCAAAGAATTTGCTCCTCACACTGAGGTGGAACTTCCTAGGCTGTAGTTTGTGCCTGTGGCTCCTTGTCCTGTCACAGGACACCAGTGACAAGAGCCTGGCCCCTGCTCCTTGTCTTCCACTCTTCAGATATTCAAATATTGCTCAGATGCCCTCTGGGGCTGCTCTTCTGCAGCCCTGTGAGGAGAGGCTGAGGGAGATGGGGGGGGGTGCAGCCTGCAGAAGAGGAGGCTCAGGGCAGAGCTCATTGCTGCCTGCAGCTCCCTGGGCAGCCCATTCCAGTGCCAATCACTCTCTGACAACAACTTCCTAACAACATCCAGCCTCAGCCTGTCCTGCCACAGCTTCAGACTCTGTCCCCTTCTTCTGTTGCTGCTTGCCTGGTAGCAGAGCCCAACCCCACCTGGCTACAGCCTCCCTGCAGACAGCAATGAGCTCTGCCCTGAGCCTCCTCTGCTGCAGGCTGCACCCCCCCAGCTCCCTCAGCCTCTCCTCACAGGGCTGTGCTCCAGGCCCCTCCTCAGCCTTGCTGCCCTTCTCCAAACACCTTCCAGCACCTCAGCATCTCTCTTGAATTGAGGGGCTCAGAACTGGCACAGCACTCCAGGGGTGGCCTGATCAGTGTTGAGTACAGGGGCACAAGAACCTCCCTTGTCCTACTTGCCACACTGTTTCTGATACAGGCCAGGATGCCATTGGCTCTCTTGGCCACCTGGAACATCAGGACAGAGAGATGGAGCAGCAGGATAGATATGGAGCAGCAGGGTAGAGATGGAACAGAAGTGTAGAGATGGAGCAGCAGGGTAGACATGGAGCAGAAGTGTAGAGATGGAGCAGAAGTGTAGAGATGGAGCAGCAGGGTAGGCATGGAGCAGCAGAATAGAGATGGAGCAGCAGGGTAGAGATGGAGCAGCAGGACAGAGATGGAGCAGCAGAGTAGAGATGGAGCAGCAGGGTAGACATGGAGCAAAAGTGTAGAGATGGAGCAGCAGGACAGAGATGGAGCAGCAGGGTAGAGATGGAGCAGCAGAGTAGAGATGGAGCAACAGGGTAGAGATGGAGCAGCAGAGTAGAGCATGAACCAGCAGGGCAGGCATGAACCAGCAGGGCAGGCATGAACCAGCAGGACAGGCATGAACCAGCAGGACAGGCATGCTCTGGTGTCACCATCACCTGGGATATTGACTGGTGCCAGGCAGCAAGAGAGCTTGCAGGCCTGCCCTGGAGGAGGCTGCTTCTTGCCTGGGGTCCTGGCTCCTCTCTGCTTTAGGGAGGCTGAAAAGGGCCTCTTTGTAGCCTGTCACTTAAGGAAAGAGGCTCTTGCTCTCTGGTCATCTGCTAAGATCTCTGCAGTGTGGGACCCCAGGGAGGCAGTCTGGGCAGGGAAGGACAACAGTTCTGAGCTCCTGAGAACACCCTGAGAGATCAGCAGGGCAGGGAAGCAATCCCTGCCAGCACCCCCAAGCAGGGAATGGCAGTAAGAGACCCTCACCTCTGCAGACCCACCCCTGGCTCTGCTGGCAAGGGGGCCTCTGTCACCCCTCCCCAAAGCCACAACCTCGGTGCCCATGTTCTGTGCTTGGCCTCTCCTCATGCCAGCTCAGCTTGGCCAATCCTAGCTGCAAACTGCTGCTGGGACCAGTAGAGTGAGCACAAGACTGGGAGCAGAGCCCTGCAGCTGCTGGATCCAGCCTGAGCTGCTGGGGCTAAACTGCAGCCGACCCAGGCTGACTGATGGAGCAGCACAGGGGCACTGCCCACTGCCTCCAGCCACACGGGGGTCTGCTGCTGCTGCTGCTGCTGCTGCTGCTGCTGCTGCTGCTGCTGCTGCCAGCTCCTGCCTGGGAGCTGCCTGCCAGGTCCTCATTGAATGCACAGCTGGAAGGAAACGCCAAAGAGAAGGACAAGCTCCTTGGCTTTTGTTTCCTGGCTGTACCAATGATTCACTCTGAACTGAGATGAGGATTTCACAGCCTCCAGCACGCAGCCTGGTTGTGCAGCTTGCCTGCCCTCAGGGCTGGAGCAAGGATGACAACAAACCTTGCTGCCTACTGCAGAGAGAAGGAGGTAAAAAATGGTGCAAGCTTCAAATGAGAGAGAGAGCAAAGATTCAACCTCAGGTTTTCCAGCCCTGCTGGGTTTGCTTTCCCCAGGGAGGAATGGGAACAGCTCAGCTCAGGCAGACATCTTCTGGGATGAAGAATGACCTGGTTTGGAAAGAGGCCACATGGTTGTGGAGGCAGCTTGGAGGGGGGCAGCGTGGCCCTGCCCTGCTCTGCAGGGCTGCTGCATGTGTTCAGGATGTGTAATGTGGCTGCAGGGCTGTGACACAGCAGTGCTGGGCTCTGCTGATGGCCATGGCCAGGCACAGTCCCCTGCTCCTCTTCAAGGCACAGAATGCCAGAATGGGTTGGGTTGGAAAGGACCTTAAAGGTCATCCAGTCCCAACTCCCTGCCGTGGGCAGGGACAGCTCCCACCAGCCCAGGGTCACAGGCTCACAGGATGTTAGGGGCTGGAATCACTGAGGCCAACCCCTGCCAGAGCAGGACCACACAATCCAGCTCAGGGCACACAGAACACATCCAGACAGGCCTGCAAAGGCTCCACAGAAGGAGACTCCACAACCTCTCTGGGCAGCCTGTGCAGGGCTCTGGGACCCTTCCAAGCAAGAAGTTGCCCTTGTGCTGAGCTGCAACCTCCTGTGCTGCAGCTTCCATCCATTGCTGCTTGTCCTGTCCCAGGGAGCATCCAACTTGACCTTGAACACCTCCAGAGAGGGGACAGCCACAGCCTCCCTGGGCAACCTGTGCCAGGGTCTCACCACCCTCACCCTAAAGAATTCCTTCCTCATCTCCAGCCTCAATCTCCCCTCTCCCAGCTCAAAGCCATTGTCCCTTGTCCTATCACTCCCAGCTGTAAATCAGTGGCTATGGAAACCAGAACCTCCACTGCCAACAGTCTAGGTCCTAACCACTTGGGCTATGGAAAAATTCCACCTGTGGAAGTGTCTGCTCCCACCCAGCCCAGTGGGTTGTGAAAAGTCCCTCCCCAGCTCCCCTGGAGACCATTCAGGCACTGGAAGGTTGCCCAAAGGTCTCTCAGGAGCCTTCTCCTCTCCAGGCTGAACAGTCCCAACTCTCCCAGCCTTGTCCCCAGAGGGCAGGTGAATAATAGCCTCATGAAACAGGCTGGCACAGTCTGGCACCTGAGAAAGAACAACCCCAGAGAGCAGTATAGGTTAGGGACTGAGCTGTTGGAAGGCAGCAAAGGGGAAAAGGATTTAGGGGTCCTGGTGGATGGGAGGGTGAGGAGGAGCCAGCAATGTGCTCTGGGGGCCAGGAGGGGCAGTGCCAGTCTGGGCTGGATTAGAAGGGCTGTGGGGGGTAGGTGGAGAGAGGTTCTCCTGCCCCTCTGCTCTGCCCTGCTGAGGCCACATCTGGGCTGGATGGTCTCCTTGGGTCTCTTCCAACCCCTGACATCCTGTGAGCCTGTGGTTTCAGCCCTTGCAGGCTTGGATGTGCACTGTCAGCAAGTTTGCTGATGACACCAAACTGGGTGGAGAGGCTGCCCCAGCAGAGGCTGTGCTGCCTTTCAGCCAGACTGGGACAGGCTGTGCGGGGTTGGGCAGGGAGAAGTTGGATGAAATTCAACAAGGACAAGTGCAGAGGCTGGCACCTGGGAAAGAACAACCCCAGGGAGCAGGGGAGGTTGAGGACTGAGCTATTGGAAGGCAGTGAAGGGGAAAAGGATTTAGGGGTCCTGGTGGATGGGAGGATGAGGATGAGCCAGCAGTGTGCTCTGGGGGCCAGGAGGGGCAGTGCCAGTCTGGGCTGGATTAGAAGGGCTGTGGTTAGTAGGTGGAGAGAGGTTCTCCTGTCCCTCTACTCTGCCCTGCTGAGGCCACATCTGGAGCACTGTGTCCAGTCTGGGCCCCCCAGTTCCAGAGGGACACAGAACTGCTGGAGAGAGCCCAGCACAATGCTGAGTTCTCCTACTGCCTCTCTCAAACCCATCTGCAGAGCATCCAAGCATTTAACCCCTCAGCAAATTCACTCCAGGTGAGAAGAGACAAAAAAGATCCTCCCTTTCGTGAGGCAGCAAGAACCAAGGCAAAAGCCATTAATGAAATCAACTTCTAATGCCAAAGGTTCAGAAGCAATGAGTGTGGCAGGCACCATCCTCACCACCTCCTGCTCCTGCTCCTGCTCCTGCTCCTGCTCCTCCTCCTCCCCCTTAAATACAGAGGGATCAAGTTAAAAGTCAAGCTCTTTGCTGCTGTTAAAAATAGCTGATGAAGTGAGAGTGTTTGCCAGGAGGGCCCAGCCTGGGCTCCTCAGGAGGTTGAGGATCCCCACGGGTTGTGACAGCCACCAAGTGCTGCAAGCACAGCCTGGGAGCAGGCAGAGCTTACGCAAGCAGAACCTGGCACAAGCAACCATCTGCTTCAGCTACTCCTTTTGTTTGCCCAGGGGGAGGGTTTTGAGTCTGCAGGGCTCAAGTTTTCCACCTTTACACACAGCCACACAGAAGCATTCCAGCTGGAGAAGAGCAAACAAATAACAGAGTCAGGCAGGGTTGGATGGGAGCACAAGGAGCAGCCAGTCCCAACCGCCCTGCCATGCCCAGGGACACCCTACCCTAGAGCAGGCTGCACACAGCCTCAGCCAGCCTGGCCTCAAACACCTGGAGGTGTTTAGTCCCTGGAAGTGATTAGTCCCTGGAGGTGTTTGAGGCTGTGGAGGGTTGGGCAGGGAGAAATGGAGAGAAGCTCAAAAAGGGAAGTGCAGAGTTTGGCACCTGGGAAAGAACCTCAGGGAGCAGTAGTCAACAGTGACCTGTTGGAGGGCAGCAAAGGGGAAAAGGATTTAGGGGTCCTGGTGGATGGGAGGGTGAGGATGAGCCAGCAGTGTGCTCTGGGGGCCAGGAGGGGCAATGCCAGTCTGGGCTGGATTAGAAAGGCTGTGGGGAGTAGGTCGAGAGAGGTTCTCCTGCCCCTCTGCTCTGCCCTGCTGAGGCCACATCTGGAGTATTGTATCCAGTTCTGGGCTCCCCAGTTCCAGAGGGACACAGAACTGCTGGAGAGAGTCCAGCACAGAGCCACAGAGAGGATGAAGGGAAGGGAAGAGCTCTGTTAGGAGCAGAGCCTGAGGGAGCTGGGGCTGGGAGCTGGGAGCAGAGGAGCTGAGAGGTGACCTCAGCAATGGTTCTCAATGTGTGCAGGTGAGTGGCAGGAGGCTGAGCCAGGCTCTGCTGGGGGATGCCAGTGCCAGCACCAGGGGCAGTGGTGGAAGCTGAGGCAGAGGAAGCTCCATGGAAACATGAGGAGGAATTTTTCCCTGTGAGGGTGCCAGAGCCTGGCACAGGCTGCCCAGGGGGGCTGTGGAGTCTCCCTCTCTGCAGATATTGCAGAGCTGCCTGGATGTGTTGCTGTGTGATCTGCTCTGGGTGCTGCTGCTCTGGCAGGGGGCTTGAACTGCCTGAGCTCTGGAGGTCCCTTCCAGCCCCTGCCGTTCTGGGACCACCAAGCCCAGCTGATATTCCTCCTCTGTTAGGTTCATCCTAAACCATATCCACCCCCAACCAAACAACTTTTAAACACAGCCACAGCCAGGGCAAAAGAAAGTTTCTCCAAGACAAACCCTTGGGCTTTTCTTCTTCCTCCTCCTTCTTCCCCCCCCCCCTCCAATGAAGCCTGAGATTATCACATAATTGCCTGCTTCCTAGAGGTGAGGCCAGGAGGCAATGGCACAGACCCCAGCCTGTGGTGCTCAGAAATGAGGTGCCTGTGGATGCACAGAGATGGAAAACTCCAACCTCTCCAATCCTAGCTGTGTGTGAGAAGCAATGAACCCTTCCCTCCTGAGAGCTGCAAGCCTGGAGTGCTGCCAGCAGCCTCCCAGTTCGTGTAGTGGAGCCAGAGAAATAAATAATAACAATAATAAGGGGGGGGGGGGGGGGGGGGGAAGCCTCTGGGTAAAATAAAAGGAAAGAAAAGAAGAGGTTTAATCATCTGTTTTGCTTTTGCATGCCAAAACATCTGGCTCTGGTTAACACCTCTGCCTTCTGCATCCCCTCACGTGCTGCACCTCCAGTGGCTTTTGCTGCTCTGCCTTGGTGGTGCCATCACTGAATGGGTAGATGCAGGGAGAGCAGCAGATGTAGTCTGCCTTGACCTCAGCAAGGCCTTTGGCACTGTCTCCCATGGCATTTTAGTGAGCAAGCTGAGGGAGTGTGGGATGGAGGAGCAGACACTGAGCTGGATTAGGAACTGGTTACGAGACAGAGGTCAAAGAGTGGTGGTCGATGGTGCCAGGTCCAGCTGGAGAGCTGGGACCAGCAGTGTCCCCCAGGGATCAGTGCCTGGGCCAGTCCTGGTCAGCATCTTCATCAGTGACATGGATGAGGGCACAGGCAGACAGAGTCTGCTCAGCAAGTTTGCTGATGACACCAAACTGGGAGGCTTGGTTGAGACAGCTGCAGGCTGTGCTGCTGTCCAGAGAGACCTGGGCAGAGCTGGGCTCAGAGACCTGGACAGACAGAGCTGGGCTCAGAGACCTGGGCAGACAGAGCTGGGCACAGAGACCTGGGCAGAGCTGGGCTCAGAGACCTGGACAGACTGAGAGCTGGGCACAGAGACCTGGGCAGAGCAAGCTGGGCACAGAGATCTGGACAGAGCTGGGCACAGAGGAACCAGATGAAGTTCAACAAGGCCAAGTGCAGAGTCCTGCACCTGGGAAGGAGTAATTAACTGCAGCAGTCCAGGCTGTGAAGTGACTGCTGGAGAGCAGCCCCAAGGAGAGGGCCCTGGGGGTGCTGGGGGCTAACAAGTTCCCCATGGCACAGCAATGTGCCCTGCTGGCCAAGAAGGCCAATGGGACCCTGGGGTGTGTTAGGAGAATGTGTCCAGCTGATCAAGTGAGGTTCTCCTGCCCCTCTACTCTGCCCTGCTGAGACCTCATCTTGAGTACTGCCTTCAGTTTTGGGCTCCCCAGTTTCAGAGGGACAGGAACTGCTGGAGAGGGTCCCATGGAGGGCTATGAGGATGATGAGGGGAGTGGAGGGCATGACTGATGAGGAGAGGCTGAGGGCCCTGGGGCTGCTTAGTCTGGAGAGGAGAAGCCTGAGAGGGGATTGAATCAATGTCTGTAACTCTCTGAGGGCTGGGGGTCAGCAGGGGGGGACAGGCTCTGCTCACTGCTCCCTGGGACAGGACAAGCAGCAATGGATGGAAGCTGCAGCACAGGAGGTTCCAGCTCAGCACAAGGGCAACTTCTTGCCTGGAAGGGTCCCAGAGCCCTGGCACAGGCTGCCCAGAGAGGTTGTGGAGTCTCCTTCTGTGGAGCCTTTGCAGGCCTGTCTGGATGTGTTCTGTGTGCTCTGAGCTGGATTGTGTGGTCCTGCTCTGGCAGGTGGGATGATGCCTTGAGCACCCTGTGCTGGTGGGAGCTGTCCCTGCCCATGGCAGGGGGTTGGCACTGGATGATCTTGAAGGTCCCTTCCAACCCAACCCATTCTGTGACTGTGACTCTGTGAGCTGCTGCCCTTTATCAGACAGAGCTGCTGTGGAGATCTCTGCTTCATTTTCCTGTGAATCACATTCAGAGGCCACCAGCTCACCCTGCACCCCCTGCACCCCTGGAGGGTGCATGATGACAAACAGTGGAGTGGAAAAAAGCTGCAAGCAGGAACCTACAGCCTGGGGCAGCTGTTTAGAAGTTTGCAGACTCACAGATTGGATTGGGCTGGAAGGGACCCTCCCAGGGCATCTTGTCCACCCCCTTCCCCCTGCAGGCAGCAGGGACAGCTCCAACTAGAGCAGGCTACCCAGGGGCACAGCAAGGCTCAGCTTGAGTGTCTCCAGGGATGGGGTCTCAACCACCTCCCTGGGCAGCCTGTGCCTGTGTCAGTGCCTCACCACCCTCACTGTGCAGAACTTCCTCTTGCTGTCCATCCTGAATCTGCTCTGCTGCAGTTTCAAACCATTGCCTCTCACTCTAGCACCACAGGCCCCTCGAAACAGTCCCTCCCCAGCCTGCCTGGAGCCCCCTTCAGGTGTTGCAATGCAGCTCTAAGGTCTCCCTGCAGCCTTCTCATCTCCAGGCTGAGCAGAACCCCCACAGAGGTCAGACAGTGTGGTCAGGGGGACACAGCTGCTGAGAGCCCTCAGCTCTCCTGGAGAAGGGAGCTTGGCAGTGCCTGAGCCAGGACCTCTGCAGCACTGTGGTGGGAGGACAGATGGCAGCTGCCCAGGGGGTGGAGAGCTCAGGCCATGCTCTGCAAGCCCTGCAGCAGCAGCAGGAGGCCCAGACTGGCTTTTGTGTTCCTTTCCTTTTCAGCAGCACAGCTCCTGTCCCCAGCAGCCTGCTCCTGTGGCTGTGGAGGAGGCTCTTGGGGAGGTGTTAATTCTGTGCCTCTGCCTCGGCAGGTCCCATCCTGCTCCGTGGCAGGTGAGATGCTTCCTGCCTTCATCCCTCAAGCTCTCTGCCCAAAGATGATTCTAACCCATCCTTGCAGCTGTAAACAGCCTGCAGAGAGGCAGGCAGCTGGAGCATGCCCAGAAATGTGCCTTTCCTGATGCTCACACATCAGTTCCCAGCAAGGTCTTTGGTGTTCCTGGGGCCAATCCTTCACCCAGCTACCTCTGCTCTGACTCCAGTGAACTGTACTCAACAGAGGCATCTCCCCCTGACTGTGGCTCTCTGAGGGAGGGGGTAGGGCAGCAGATCAGCTGAAAGGTGAGGGGGAAGAAGAAGAAGAAAGAAGAAAGAAGAAAGAAGAAGAAAGAAGAAGAAGAAAGAAGAAGAAGAAAGAAGAAAGAAGAAGAAGAAGAAGAAGAAGAAGAAGAAGAAGAAGAAAGAAGAAGGAAGAAGAAAGAAGAAGAAGAAGAAAGAAGAAAGAAGAAGAAAGAAGAAGAAGAAGAAAGAAGGAAGAAGAAGAAAGAAGAAGAAAGAAGGAAGAAGAAGAAGGAAGAAGAAGAAGAAATAAGAAGAAAGAAGAAGAAGACGAAGAAGACGAAGACGAAGAAGAAGAAGAAGAAGAAGAAGAAGAAGAAGAAGAAGAAGAAGAAGAAGAAGAAGAAGAAGAAGAAGAAGAAGAAGAAGAAGAAAAAAAAAGAAGAAAAAAGAAGAAAGAAGGAGAAGAGGAAGAGGAAGAAGGGGCCAAGCTCTTTTCAATGCTGTGCTGTGGCAGGACAAGAGGCAGTTGGGGCAAAGTGGAGCCCAGGAGGCTCCTTCTGAAAAGGAGGAGATTGTTTGCAGGCTGCCCAGAGAGGTTGTGGAGTCTCCTTCTGTGGAGAGCCTCCAATCTCCCCTGGCCATTGAGATCTTGGGCAAGCTGCTGTGGGTGCCCTGCTTGATCAGGGAGGATTAAACTGAATGATCTCTAAAGGTCCCTTCCAACCCTTACCATGTTGGGATTCTGTGTTTCCCTTTTTGCATCTCTTGGTCATCTGAGCCTCACAGGTGATGAAGGTCCTGAGAGGTCCCTAGGGATCAGCAGAGGCAGAGGAGAGAGACTCAAGGTGATGCTGGCTCTGGGGTAGGAACAGGTGTATTTGGGATACAACATCACTGACATGGCACTAGACAGCTAACCAAGCAGCTCCTCTTAGCTCCAGAGCATCTCTGGAGGAGAATGATTTATGCCATTGGAAAGGGCTGCCCAGGGAGGTGCTGGAGTCACCATCCCTGGAGGTGCCCAAGCAAAGCCTGAATGGGGCACTTAGTGCACTTAGTCCTGGGCTGCAGCAGCAGCAGTGTGGCCAGCAGGGCCAGGGAGGTCATTTTCTCCCTCTACTCTGCTCTGCTGAGACCCCACCTGGAGTACTGCATCCAGTCCTGGAGCCCCTGGGACAAGATGGATGTGGAGATGCTGGAGAGTGTCCAGAGCAGGGCCAGGAGGATGCTCAGAGAGACCTCCAAGCTCAGCCAGCCCAACCTAGCACCCAGCCCTGGCCAATCAACCAGACCATGGCACTAAGTGCCCCAGCCAGTCTGTGCTTGAAACACCTCCAGAGATGGCAACTCCACCACCTCCCTGGGCAGCCCATTCCAACGCCAATCATCCTTCTGGGTGGGGCCATGGCTGTGATGAGCAGCAGAAAGCTCTGGGATGATGCTCACCCCATCCCCCCCCCCAAGGATGTCTCTGCCAGAGGCAGGCTGAGGATGATTAACAAAAGCCTCCCTGGGGGACTCATTGCCTGAGCTGGGCATGAGGACTCTCAGTGCCCAGCTGTTTGCTGGGGTGCTGGGAGGACACAGGGGACGTGGTTGGAACTCTGCTGAGCAGCATCAGAGATGTGGCTCAGGGCTGAGGCTCCCAGGTGCCCTCTGGGTCGTGCCAAGGCTTTGTGTTCCTGCAGGAGAAAGAACCAGCAGCCAGGGCACTGTGGAGCTGCTGAGCCCTGTGGAGCAGAGCTTGGCAGCCTCTGGCAGTGTCCCCTGCCACCATACATCAGCCTGTGGCAGGCAGCTGCAGCAGTGAAGCGTGAGAGGCATGGGCATGGGCTAAGGGCTGCAGGCTGCTCTCCTTCTCCAAGACAAGGAGGAGAAGGTTGGGCAGGTTGAGAGGTTCAGAGTGCAGAGAAGGGAGAAATGTTTGGCACTGAGGGTGGGGAGAGCCTGGCCCAGGTTGCCCAAAGAGGTGGGAGATGCCCATGCTCGGAATCATCCCAGGTGAGGTTGTCTGGGGCTGTGAGCAACCTGCTCTAGCTGCAGAGGTCCCTGCTGAGTGCAGGGAGGTTGGATTTGAAACGTTCCCTCCCACCCAAACCACTCCATGATGCTAGGACAGACTGTGCCACGCTCAGCTCTGCTCCTCAAGTGGCTGCACTTCAGCTTTCCCTGTTCAAAATTGGTTATTAAAGCAGGGCAGCAAAAAGAGATGAGAGAGGAAGGGAGAGAAGGGCAAAATCCTCACTGCTGGAGCTGAGATGGGAGCTCTGCCCAAGCAGGAGCCTCCACTCTGCACTGGCAGTTTGTGGTCCCAGGTCTGGGAGGTTTTGCAGCCCTGCCTGGCACCAGAGATGCTGGGCACAAGGTGGCAAACCCAGAGCTGTTCTGGGGCAGTTTGACTCTAACCAGAGCAAACTTCCAATGTGCCTGGAGGCCCAAAAAGAGTCAAAAGCTGAACCCAGGAAAGCCAAAGCTGTGACCCTTGCTGATCCCCTGCCACTGCCCTTTCCAGCACTAAGATCTGTGTCAGCCTGAAGCCATCTCTCAGAACCCAGCAATTCACTCCAGTCTGAACTCCTCAGACTGGTTCCCAACACCCTGAGATGGGCAGAGAGGACATCACCATCAGGTGGTGAGCAGGTGGAGGCAGAGGACTTCATCTCCAGCTGAGTCCCTGATGTTGCTGGAGTGATTCTGTGGAGCCAGTGCTGATCTTTGCTCCCTGCCAGCCCCAGGCTGTGCAGTGCCCACAGGTGGGGGAAACCCCAAGGGACAGCAGGGACAGCTTTGGCAGCAGTTTGCCATCTCCTGTGCTTGTCTTGGCACTTCAGGACGTGCTCTGATGGCCATGGTGGGCTGAGGCTGATGGTTGGACTCAGTGATCTTGGAGGCCTTTTCCAACCCAAACTGTTCTATGCTTCTGTCATAGTGCAACAGTGAGGGATGAAGGCATGGAGGGGCCTGAGAGGAGAGGCTGAGGGAGCTGGGGGGGTGCAGCCTGCAGCAGAGGAGGCTCAGGGCAGAGCTCATTGCTGCCTGCAGCTGCCTGCAGGGAGGCTGTAGCCAGGTGGGGTTGGGCTCTGCTGCCAGGCAACCAGCACCAGAACAAGGGGACAGAGGCTGAAGCTGTGGCAGGGCAGGTTGATGCTGGATGTTGTTAGGAAGTTGTTGTCAGAGAGAGTGATTGGCACTGGAATGGGCTGCCCAGGGAGGTGGTGGAGTCTGTGTGGCTGGAGGTGTTGCAGCCAAGCCTGGCTGGGGCACTTAGTGCCATGGTCTGGTTGGTTGGGCAGGGCTGGGTGCTAGGTTGGGCTGGCTGAGCTTGGAGCTCTCTTCCACCCTGCTTGGTTCTGTGTTTCTATGAAAAAGAGCTCAGGAAGCTCCTCTGCCTGTGGCCCCAATAACTAAGCTGTAGAATTCATTCCTTCTTCCAGGGAGCCTCCTGCAGCAAGTTAAGCAGGAGATTAATGAGGTGCCTAATGAGCTGTGCAGCCCCACTCAGAAGCAAAGCAACTGTTTGCTCCTTGTGTGCCTGGGTGTCTGTGAGCAGCCACTTTCTCTCCAGATGATGTCTGCTGCTACCAGTGACAAGTGCAGATGGATGTCTCTGCTGCTTGCCAAGCTGCTGGGAGAAGCAGGGCTGGAAGAAATGGACTCAGGCTTGCTGCTGGGAGTCAGGGGCTGCAGAATCACAGAGCCACAAACTAGGTTGGAAAAGAGCTTTGAGATGATGAAGTTCAAAAAGGAGGAGGAAGACAAAAGCTGAGGGAAGAAGCAATGCTCAGCACTGCAGTCAGGCTTGCTGGGCTTTGCCCTGCCAGCAAGGTTACTTGTTGAACCTCATGAGATGGGCACAAGCCAACCTCAGGAGGCTCAACAAGATCAAGGGCAAGGTCCTACAGCTGGGTCGAGGCAATGCCATCCACAACTCCAAGCTGGGCAGTGCCAGGCTGGAGAGCAGCCCTGAGGAGAGGGACTTGGGGGTGCTGGTAGAGAAGAAGCTCAACAGGAGCCAGCAGTGTGCACTTGCAGCCCAGAGAGCCAAGAAGAGCCTGGGCTGCAGCAGCAGCAGTGTGGCCAGCAGGGCCAGGGAGGGGATTCTCCCCCTCTGCTCTGCTCTGCTGAGACTCCACCTGGAGTGCTGCATCCAGCTCTGGAGCCCCTGGGACAGGAGGGATGTGGAGATGCTGGAGAGTGTCCAGAGCAGGACCAGGAGGATGCTCAGAGGCTGCAGCAGCTCTGCTGTGAGCACAGCCTGAAAGAGTTGGGGCTGTGCAGGCTGGAGCAGAGGAGGCTCCCAGGGGACCTTCTTGTGGCCTGCCAGCATCTGAAGGGGGCTCCAAAAAAGCTGGGGAGGGACTTTTGAGGCTGTGAGGGAGTGTCAGGAGTGGGGGGAATGGAGCAAAGGTGGAGGTGGGGAGAGTGAGGCTGGAGGTGAGGAGGAAGTTGTTGAGCAGGAGAGTGGTGAGAGGCTGGAATGGGTTGCCCAGGGAGGTGGTTGAGGCCCCATGGCTGGAGGTGTTTGAGGCCAGGCTGGCTGAGGCTGTGTGCAGCCTGCTCTAGGGTAGGGTGTCCCTGGGCAAGTCAAGAAGTTCTTCCTCATGTTGGGGTGGAACTTTCTGTGCTGCACTTTCCATCCATTGCCCTTATCCATTTGTGAATGAGCAGAGCTTGTCCCCTCCCTCAGATATTGATAACCATTGCTTAGATCTCCCCTTAGTCTTCTCTTCACCAGACCAAACAGCCCCAGGTTCCTCAGCCTCTCCTCATCAGGCAGTGCTCCAGCCCCTTCAGCATCCTTGTGGCCCTCTGCTGGAATCTCTCCAGCACCAGGGGGGGACTGAATCCAGCAGCAGTGAGTTTGCAGATGACACCAAGCTAGGAGCAGCTGTGGAGTTGTTGGAGGGTAGCAGAGCCCTGCAGAGGGACCTGGCCAGGCTGGATGGGTGGGCAGAGGCCAATGGGATGAGACTGAACAAGGCCAAGGGCAGGGTTCTGCACTTTGGCCACAACAACCCCAAGCAGCACTGCAGGCTGGGGCCAGAGTGGCTGAGAGAAGCCAGGCAGAGAGGGAGCTGGGGGTGCTGGCAGAGAGGAGCTGCAGAGGAGGCAGCAGTGCCCAGGTGGGCAGCAGAGCCAATGGCATCCTGGGCTGGCTCAGGAGCAGTGTGGGCAGCAGGACAAGGGAGGTTCTTCTGCCCCTGTGCTCAGCACTGCTCAGGCCACCCCTGCAGTGCTGTGTCCAGTTCTGGGCTCCTCCATTGCAGAGAGCTGCTGAGGTGCTGGAAGGTGTTTGGAGAAGGACAGCAAGGCTGGGGAGGGGCCTGGAGCACAGCCCTGTGAGGAGAGGCTGAGGGAGCTGGGGGGGTGCAGCCTGCAGCAGAGGAGGCTCAGGGCAGAGCTCATTGCTGCCTGCAGCTGCCTGCAGGGAGGCTGTAGCCAGGTGGGGTTGGACTCTGCTGCCAGGCACCCTCCAACAGAACAAGGGGACACAGCCTGAAGCTGTGGCAGGGCAGGTCTAGGCTGGATGTTGTTAGGAAGTTGTTGTCAGAGAGAGTGATTGGCACTGGAATGGGCTGCCCAGGGAGGTGGTGGAGTCTGTGTGGCTGGAGGTGTTGAAGAGGAGGCTGCAGGAGGCACTTAGTGCCGGGGGTTAGTTAGTTAGGAGGTGTTGGGTGCTAGATTGGACTCGATGATCTCAGAGGTCTTTTCCATCCTGCTCAGTTCTGTGGTTCTGTGATTTGCACCTCAGAGCACAGCACTGGGCAGACCCCATCAGGGGCATCAACCATCCTCTGCCTACCCATGCTCCCCCACGTGCCTGGTGGGTACCAGCCTGAACAGGTCCTACAACCACAAATAAGAGCCCAAAGCTCCTCCACTGCCAAATGTGGGACTTCTCCAGGCTCCATCAGGATGTTCTTCCTGAAGTACTCTGAATTCCTCTCCCCTGGCACCCAGCGACGTGCAGAACAGTTTATTCCCTTCTCACATAGCTGAGGGCTGCTCTCATGTCTCCCCTCCACCACTTGCAGACTAAACAAGCCCAAAGCTCTCAGCCTTTCCCCACAGGTCATGTTTTTGAGACCTCTGATCATCTTCACCAATCACTTCTGGCCAGCCTCCTGCTCCTCATCATCCCTCTTTCGAGGCAGTGCCTGCTGGATGTGGTCCTGTGGCCACGTAGGAGAAGCAGAGGGATTGGTTTGCATTTCTTCTGGACACCATTTGGATTTCCACCTCCCAGGGGAGAGGAGAAAGCCAACATCTCCTCAGCAGCTCCACGCATCACCCATTCATGATGCTGCCTCACAAAGCAGGCTCCCAGTGCCCAGGAATCACCAGGCAGCGTTTCAGGCACAGTGTCCCTAACTCAGGAACAATTGGGTCGACCTGTTCTGGTGTTCTCTGCACCTGGAGGGCTTGCAAGGTCCAGGATCTACTCCAGCACAGTGCTGAGAGATGATAAATGGACAGAGCTAGGCAGAGACAATGCAACTCCCATCCCCTGGGAGAGAGTGAGGAGGAACTGCTCGCAGAGATTGGAAGTTCTGAGAACTCTGGGCTGAAAATCAATCAGGGATTTCTCTCTTCTCTTTCTTCCCCCTCCCCCCCTTATAGTCCAGAAACACTTCTCAGTGTCTCATGCATCCTTCTGGACCTTGCTCTCCATTCTCCAGCCAAACCCCATCCCTCAGGACACTTCACTGCCTGCCTTCAGCTGGAGTCTCCATCCACCCCAAGCCCGTTGCAGATGTCACTCTTTGGCACCAAGTCCTCCTTTTTTAACCAGACCAAGCAATTTGTGATCCAAAATAATAACAACCCCAAACCCACAACTCTTCAGGGTGCCAAAGGTGTCAGCAGACCCAAGAAAGAGGACACAAAGCTCAGCAGCAGACAGCCAGATGCACTGAGAGCTTCCATGCAGCAGAGGATTGGTTGTCTCACCAACCTGAGCTCCTTTTATGATCAGGTTCCTGCCTGGTGAATGAGGGCAGGCTGTGGATGGAGTCTGCCTGGACTGCAGCAAAGCCTTTGGCACTGTCTGCCACAACAAGCTCCTGGCACAGCTGGCAGCTCCTGGCTGGGACAGATTCACTCTGTGCTGGGTCAAGAACTGGCTGGATGGCAGAGCCCAGAGAGTGGTGGTGAATGGTGCCACATGCAGCTGGCAGCTGGCACCAGTGGTGTGCCCCAGGGATCAGTGCTGGGCACAGTCCTGTTCAGTGTCTTTGTTGATGATCTGGAGCAGGGGATTGAGTCCAACATCAGTGAGTTTGCAGATGACACCAAGCTAGGAGCAGCTGTGGAGCTGTTGGAGGGTAGCAGAGCCCTGCAGAGGGACCTGGCCAGGCTGCATGGGTGGGCAGAGGCCAAGGGGATGAGACTGAACAAGGCCAAGTGCAGGGTTCTGCACTTTGGCCACAACAACCCCAAGCAGCACTACAGGCTGGGGCCAGAGTGGCTGAGAGCAGCCAGGCAGAGAGGGAGCTGGGGGTGCTGATAGAGAGTAGCTGCAGAGGAGGCAGCAGTGCCCAGGTGGGCAGCAGAGCCAATGGCATCCTGGGCTGGCTCAGGAACAGTGTGGCCAGTAGGACAAGGGAGGTTCTTCTGGCCTGAGCAGTGCTGAGCACAGGGGCACAAGAACCTCCCTTGTCCTGCTGCCCACACTGCTCCTGAGCCAGCCCAGGATGCCAGTGGCTCTGCTGCCCACCTGGGCACACTCCTGCCTCCTCTGCAGCTCCTCTCTCCCAGCACCCCCAGCTCCCTCTCTGCCTGGCTGCTCTCAGCCACTCTGGCCCCAGCCTGCAGTGCTGCTTGGGGCTGTTGTGGCTGAAGTGCAGAACTCTGCCCTTGGCCTTGCTCAGTCTCATCCCATCTTTGCCCAGCTCTCCAGTCTGTGTCTTGTTGAACCTTTGCCCATCTCTCCAGCCTGCCCAGCATCCCCCAGCCCTAACCAGTCTGTCTCACCTCCCCCAACACGACTGAGCAGCAGAAGATCCATCCAAGTGCTCCTGCTGCAGCTCCACCAGAAGCTCCGTTCCCTAACCGAGAGGCTTTGCAGTGAGTAATAAACCTGCAGGAGGGTTTCTGTGTGGTTAAACACTGAGGCCCGTTTTGGCCAGGCCATGTGAGCTCTGCTGTGTCCTGGGGATGGAGTGGAGCTGGATTTATTGCTCTGTATGTTTGGGTTGAGGCTGTGCTCAGGAGGCAGCATTACTCACAGCCCTGGCTCCGGCACCGCTCCTCTGCTTCTCTTCCTGCCTTCAGCTCCCTTCCCTTCGACCTCAGCCATCAAACAAGGAGCTGCCCATCGATCATGGCATGGCAGGGGCTGGCAGGCTTTGCAGCTTGGCCTCCACAGCTGCTTTGCTGGAAGGAGGGTGGTCTGTGCCTCCTGGCCTTTGAAGCCTCCCAAGCCCCTAGCCGCATGCTCAGACGCTGATGCGCTCCCAGCTCAGCTGGGCTGTGCCTGCAAAGTGATCTTCTTGGATGAGGTTTTGCAGCCTGAGAAAGGGAACAAATGCAAGCCCTACCTTAAGGGCTTCACCCTCAGACCCTACCTTAAGGGCTTCACCCTCAGACCCTGGCTGTGGCTAAGACAGAGAAAGAGTCCTCCCTGCTGAGACCACAGCTGGAATACAGTGTCCAGTTTGGGGCTCCCCGGTTCAAGAGAGACAGAGACCTGCTGGGGAGAGTCTGATGGGAGTTAGAGGATGAGGAAGGGAGTTGAACATCTCTGCTTCACCCTCAGAGCCTAGCTGTAGCCAAAGCAGATAAAGAAGGGCCCCAGGGAGCCTTTCCTGCCTCAAAAAGCACAGTAAACATTACCTGAGGGACCACTGGGGTTACTGTCTTGACATGGAGTGAGCTGAGTGAGTCTGGAGAAGAGGAGGCTCCCAGAAGATGTTCTTGTGGCCTTCCAGGATCTGAATGGGGATACAGGAAAGCTGGGGAGGGACTTTTGAGGCTATGAGGGAGTGGCAGGAGTGGGGGGAATGGAGCAAAGGTGGAGGTGGGGAGAGTGAGGCTGGAGGTGAGGAGGAAGTTGTTGAGCAACAACTTCCTAACAACATCCAGCCTAGACCTCCCCTGCCACAGCTTCAGGCTGTGTCCCCTTCTTCTGTCCCTGGCTGCCTGGCAGTAGAGCCCAACCCCACCTGGCTACAGCCTCCCTGCAGGCAGCTGCAGACAGCAATGAGCTCTGCCCTGAGCCTCCTCTGCTGCAGGCTGCACCCCCCCAGCTCTCTCAGCCTCTCCTCACAGGGCTGTGCTCCAGGCCCCTCCCCACCCTTGCTGCCCTTCTCCAAACACCTTCCAGCACCTCAGCATCTCTCTTGAACTGAGTGACACCAGAGCCAGGGCCTGGAAGAGAGAAGCAAAGCTGCTTTTTTACTGCTGCTGTTGCAAAGTGATCCCTGCCTGACCCTGGCATGAGGCTTGGCACTGTGGCTCTGGCTGCCTTTCACAGGGCAAAGGCTGACAAAGAGCAGTCCACATCCCTCCAGGCTGAGGAGCAAGCCACTTTGAATGGTAGAAGGTGCTGCTTCTTGGTTAGTGGAGTGGCAGCAACCCTCCTAGCTACATCCCTCTGCCTGGCTGTGGTCATGCAGATCAGACCCATCCAGGCACAGTTTGTCTTGCCACAAACCAACCTCTGTTTGCAGGAGAGCTTTGAAGGGTGCTGCAGAAATGCCTCCTGCCCCTGCAGCTGGAGCTGATCCATCCTTGACTCCTTCCCTCTCAGTCCCCCTGAGCTGTGCAGGAGAGAGGCAGGATGGAGAGGAAGGGCTGGTGGTTGTCCCAGAGGAGAAGAGGTCGAGGGAGAAGGAGGTGATGGAAAGGGTGGGAAGTGGTGAAGTGTGCTGAAGTCACCTTCTGAATGGGATGGAGATGATCTGAGACAGGGAGAGGCTCCAAAATGCTGAGGAAGATGAAGGTAGAGAAGGGGAGAAGGGAATGATGGGGGGGGAGAAAAGTGAACAGCAGAGAGTGACACCAAAGCCACAGTGAAGGAGGAAGAGATGGGGCAGGAGGGAAAAGCTGGCACCCTGAGGGTAGAGAAGTCTCTGCTGCAGCCCCAGCCCAGGCCCCACAACTCCTCCCTGCTCAGTCAGAGACTGGAGAGAGAGGGAGGAGAGCAGAGGCAGGGGCTTGGGGGAACACCTCCCCGAGAGGGTGAACACAGACAACAGGACTGAGCCAAACCACAGCCTGAGAGCTTAAGCATCTTTAACCCTGCATGAGACACAGCTTCAGGGCATTGCAGAATGCCCCAGTCCAAACCAGTTGCCAGGCTCCCACATCCCCAGCATTGATTCCAGTGCTCCAGGCAGGCTGAGAGATCCACAGCCCCCTGGGGCCAGGCACTGCAGAGCCGAGCAAGGTGAAGGTGCTTGAACAAGCAGCACTTGAGCAGGCAGCTCCCTCCCCTGCCACCCCTGCACGTGTGGGCAGGCTGCAGCTGGCTCTGGGTACATGTGCTCCTACAGCACTGCATCACTGCAGTGCCACAGCACCAGGCAGCAATGCAGCACTCAGCAGCCCGGGCTCAGGGCAGGCACTTGGCCTCTGCCCCTGAAACAAACCACTCAGTGGGAAAGGAGGAGCCTTGGAGTGATCTGATGAGTGCTGAAGGGTCGGGGGCAAGAGGATGGGGACAGACTCTTCTCAGATGAGGGAAGTCTGAGAGCCTTGGGACTGGTGAGCCTGGAGAAGAGCAGCCCCAGAGGGCATCTGAGCAATGCTCAGCAAGGGATAGAAGTCGAGGTAAGAGGCTGGGGTCAGACTCTTGTCAGTGGTGCCCAGGGAGAGGACAAGAGGCACTGGGCACAAACTGGCACCCAGGAGGTTCCATCTGAACAGGAGGAGAAACTTGTTTGGTGTGAGGGTGCTGAAGGCCTGGAGCAGGCTGCCCAGAGAGGCTGTGGAGTCTCTTTCTCCAAAGAGATTCCAATCCCAGCTGGGCATTGTGCTGCTGGGCAAGCTGCTGTGGGTGCCCTGCTGGAGCAGAGGGGTTGGACTGGAGCACCTCCAGAGGTCCCTTCCAACCCCTGGCATTTTGAAGTCATGATTCAGTGAGTGGAAAATGTTGGGGGTTGGGGGGGGGCTGTGACCAACTCCATCACCTAAACCTTTGTGCCTTGGTCCTTTGAGCAGGATGTGTCCCTCAGGTTCAGGATCCTGGGTGGCCACAGGCACTGCAGTCCTGGGAGCCCATACTGCTGCCTGCTGCTGTGCTTTGGAGGCTGCTATGAGAGAGCCAAAAGGGCCTGCTGAAGGTGTGAGCCTTGGATGGAGAACAAGCTGCCATGGCAACCAGATCAGTGTCCTTCTAGTGCCAGGATGCTCATTGCAAACCAGATATGGCTTCAGCTGTCACTCCATGCAACCAGGGGAGCCTGATGGGAGCTTGTATCCATGTGCAGGGGACAAGATGTCCCTGTTGGATGTGGCAGGGGGTGGATACTCACCCTTGGAGCCAGCAAACTAAGATAGCCACTTGTGGGACTATTCACATCCCATCCTTGTCCATATAGGAAACAGATGGGACCCTCTGCCTGAGAGGTTGGGGATGTGGAGGCTTGGACCAGGAGGAGTTAATCAGCAGGAGATTTAGGTTGGGTGTTGGGAATAAGTTCTTCACAGCATGAGTGATTGGCATTGAAATGGGCTGCCTGGGGAGTGGTGGAGTCCCCATCCCTGGAGGTGTTTAAAAGGCTCACAGGATGTTAGGGGTTGGAAGGGAACCAAAGATAACTGAGTCCAGCCCCCCTGCCAGAGCAGGACCACACAGTCTAGCTCAGGGCACACAGGAACACATCCAGACAGGGCTGGAAAGGCTCCACAGAAGGAGACTCCACAACCTCTCTGGGCAGCCTGTGCCAGGGCTCTGGGAACCTTCCAGGCAAGAAGTTGTCCTTGTGCTGAGCTGGAACCTCCTGTGCTGCAGCTTCCATCCACTGCTGCTTGTCCTGTCACAATTCAAGAGGTGCTGGAAGGTGTTTGGAGAAGGGCAGCAAGGCTGGGGAGGGGCCTGGAGCAGAGCCCTGTGAGGAGAGGCTGAGGGAGCTGGGGGGGTGCAGCCTGCAGCAGAGGAGGCTCAGGGCAGAGCTCATTGCTGCCTGCAGCTGTCTGCAGGGAGGCTGTAGCCAGGTGGGGTTGGTCTTGGGGAGGTTATGGAGTCTCCATCCCTGGGGGTGTTTAAGAAGAGGCTGCAGGAGGCACTAAGTGCCAGGGGTTAGTTAATGAGAAGGAGTTAGGTGATAGGTTGGACTGGATGATCCTAGAGGTCTTTTCCAGCCTGGTTAATTCTGTGACTCTGTGACACAGCCTTAAGAAGGAAGCTGAAAAGACTTAGAGTTACAAAAGGAATCATAGAATCACAGAACCAAGCAGGTTGGAAGAGAGCTCCAAGCTCAGCCAGCCCAACCTAGCACCCAGCCCTGCCCAACCAACCAGACCATGGCACTAAGTGCCCCAGCCAGGCTTTGCTTCAACACCTCCAGCCAAACAGACTCCACCACCTCCCTGGGCAGCCCATTCCAGTGCCAATCACTCTCTCTGACAACAACTTCCTCCTAACATCCAGCCCCGACCTGCCCTGGCACAGCTTCAGCCTGTGTCCCCTTGTTCCCCTCCCTGTGCTGCTGATCTCCCTGCTTTGGATGCAGCCAGCACACAGCTGCCTGCTGGGCTGCCAGTACCCACTGCTGAAATCAATGGCACTGCTTCTGCTTTGCTGGCCAGCATGCCCAGCTCAGCTCTGCAGGTACTTTTGGCATGCCAGGTTGGCATCCTTCTGCAGGTATTTGTTTTCTGCAGATGCCAGTTCCTCTTCCTGCACACAGCCTCCCCTCCCAGCTACCACAGCTGTAGGTGTACAGAGAGCTGCAGGCATCTGTGTGCTGGGTTCAGATGGGGCTGGCTCAGGGAGCACTGCAAGATTGGTGAGTCTGTGCTGTGTGCCTGGGCAGCTACCAGCAAGCTGGGAACAGGAAGGCTGCCATGCTGTGCTCAAGACATGCTCCTGTCCAGGCACAGCATTAAATCACAGCTATGGGCTGTGCTTGTGTGAGCAGGTTAGCTGGGCTGGCACGAAGAAGGAGCTGGCTCCTTGGCTCTGGGGGGGACACCCACTGGGAGAAACCTCAGACCTGTCGAGGCACAGGAGCTGGATGCAGAATGGTTTGGGTGAGGTGAAGACATGGGCTGGGAAAGTAGAGCTGGAGTCAGGGAGGAGGAGAGGCAGGCAGCAGGCGTCTGTGGTTGCACCAAAGGGGGCATGGAAAGGACTCTTGGGCTGAAAATGCAGGGGGAAAGGGAATGAAAGAAAGAAGGAAGGAAGAGAAGAAGGAAGAAAAGGAAAGGAAAGGAAAGGAAAGGAAAGGAAAGGAAAGGAAAGGAAAGGAAAGGAAAGGAAAGGAAAGGAAAGGAAAGGAAAGGAAAGGAAAGGAAAGGAAAGGAAAGGAAAGGAAAGGAAAGGAAAGGAAAGGAAAGAAAGGAAGGAAGGAAGGAAGGAAGGAAGGAAGGAAGGAAGGAAGGAAGAAAGAAAGAAAGAAAGAAAGAAAGAAAGAAAGAAAGAAAGAAAGAAAGAAAGAAAGAAAGAAAGAGGAGGGAGGGAGGGAGGAAGGAAGGAAGGAAGGAAGGAAGGAAGGAAGGAAGGAAGGAAGGAAGGAAGGAAGGAAGGAAGGAAGGAAAGAAGGAAGGAAGGAAGGAAGGAAGGAAGGAAGGAAGGAAGGAAGGAAGGAAGGAAGGAAGGGGAAGGAAGAAGGGAAGAAAGGAAAGAAGAAAGGAAGGAAGAAAAGGAGGAAGGAAGGAAGGATGGAAGGAAGGAAGGAAGGAAGGAAGGAAGGAAGGAAGGAAGGGAAAGGAAGAAAGGAAGAAAGAAAGGAAAGAAAGGAAAGAAGAGAGGAAGAAAGGAAGGCAGGAAGAAATGCAGGAAGGAAGAAAAGAAGGCAGGAAGGCAGGAAGAAAAGAAGGCAGGAAGAAAGGCAGGAAGAAAAGAAGGAAGGAAGGAAGGAAGGAAGGAAGGAAGGAAGGAAGGAAGGAAGGAAGGAAGGAAGGAAGGAAGGAAGGAAGGAAGGAAGGAAGGAGCTGGAGGATTGTGAGCTGGACACAAGTGGCAGTGGGATTCAGGAGCAAAACAGGCTGCAAAGGCAAGAGTGCTTGGCACTGGAATGGGCTACCCAGGGAGGTGGTGGAGTCCCCATCCCGGGAGGTGTTTAAAGGAGGCTGCAGGAGGCACTCAGTGCCAGGGGTTAGTCAGGGGGAAGGTGTTAGGTGCTGGTTGGACTCGATGATCTCAGAGGTCTTTTCCATCTTGGTTGACTCTGTGAAAAAGGAGGGAGGATGTGAGGATGAGAGGGAAAGAGAAGCACAGAGAATGTGACCTAGAGGGAGGCAGTGAGAAGTGGAGCTACTGGCACAGATGGGATGCTCAGCAGCCCTCAGACCAGACCCTCCAAGTGCCTGCTGAAGGGAGGGAAGAGCAACCTGCAGCCCACAGTGAGGACCACAGAGATGAGCTCCAGCTGCAGCCAGAAGATCCAGACCCATGTCAGGACAAACACAAGCACAAGCAGGCTGGAAATGCAGACACCAGGGAGAAACCTACACCAGAAAACTCCTTTCAGGTTCTTCAGGGGTGATTTTTTCCCCCCCTCCTGTGTTTCTGAAGCAGATTTAAGCATCAACCTACTGGGATGTGGTGCAGTTAGAAGAGGCCATGCAACGCTGCCCTAGCTGCAGCAAAGTCCTCCCTGGGTAAATCAGGCAGTTAGGCTCAGAGTTTCCACTGCTGCCTAATCCATGCCCAGCCTGCTCTGGCTGCAGCTGCCTCTCTGAGATTAGCTCCAGGATCATGCCCTGACCTCTACCCCTCTTCCCTTGGCCAGTTTTGTTTTTTCTGCTAAACTGATTTCAAATCTTTACATATTTGAGCACCTGAAAGCAGTGAGAGCCTTGCAGAGCAGTGTGAGCAATGCAGAGCAGTGAGAGCCTTGCAGAGCAGTGAGAGCCTTGCAGAGCAGTGTGAGCAATGCCAGAGCCATGGAATCACCTCGGGGGAAAACCTCTGGGCTGGGCTGCAGCCAGAGCAGGGAGAGCAACAGCACAGGGAGGGGATTCTGCCCCTCTGTTCTGCTCTGCTCAGACCTCACCTGCAGCTCTGCCTCCAGTTCTGGAGAACCCAGCACAAGAAGGACCTGGAGCTGCTGGAACCCAGCACAAGAAGGACCTGGAGCTGCTGGAACCCAGCACAAGAAGGACCTGGAGCTGTTGGAACCCAGCACAAGAAGGACCTGGAGCTGCTGGAACCCAGCACAAGAAGGACCTGGAGCTTCTGGAACCCAGCATAAGAAGGACCTGGAGCTGCTGGAACCCAGCACAAGAAGGACCTGGAACTTCTGGAACCCAGCACAAGAAGGACCTGGAGCTGCTGGAACCCAGCACAAGAAGGACCTGGAGCTGCTGGAACCCAGCACAAGAAGGACCTGGAGCTGCTGGAACCCAGCACAAGAAGGACCTGGAGCTGCTGGAACCCAGCACAAGAAGGACCTGGAGCTGTTGGAAACCAGCACAAGAAGGACCTGGAGCTGCTGGAACCCAGCACAAGGACCTGAAGCTGTTGGAACCCAGCACAAGAAGGACCTGGAGCTGCTGGAACCCAGCACAAGAAGGACCTGGAGCTGCTGGAACCCAGCACAAGAAGGACCTGGAGCTGCTGGAGAGAGTCCAGAGGAGGTCATAAAGATGAGCAGAGGCTGGAGAAACTCTGCTAAGGGGACAGACTGGGAGAGTTGGGTCTGGTTTCCCTGGGAGACTTTAGAGCAATCTTCCAGTACCTGAAAGGGCTCCAGGAGAGCTGGGGAGGGATTTTAGACAAGGGCTGGGAGTGTCAGGATGAGGGACAATGGCTTTGAACTGTGAGAGGAAAGATTGAGAGTGGAGATGAGGAAGGAATTGTTGAGAGTGAGGGTGGTGAGACCTGGCACAGGCAGGCTGTGGCTGTCCTCTCCCTGGAGGTGTTGAAGACCAGGTTGGATGAGGTCTTGAGTACCCTGGGGCTACCCAAGGCAGGGGGTTGGAACTGGATGAGCTTTAAAGTCCCTTCCAATCCAACCCATTCTGTGATTCTAAGATCATGGAGTCCAACCAGCTCCCTGCACACAGCTGTCAGACCATGGCCCTAAGCACCACATCCAAATGCCTTCCAAAGCCCTGCAGGGTTGAGGGCTGTGCCATCACTCCAGGCAACCCATTCCAGTAGCCTCAAAGCCAATGGGAAGGGTTGGAACTGATTAAGGCTGCTCAACAGAGTCACAGAATGGCAGGGGTTGGAAGGGACCTCTGGAGCTCATCAGGTCCAACCCCACTGTCAGGGGTTGGAAGGGACCTCTGGAGATCATCAAGTCCAACCCCACTGCTTTGGCCAACCCAAGCAGGGTTGGAAGGGACCTCTGGAGCTCATCAGGTCCAACCTCACTGTCAGGGGTTGGAAGGGACCTCTGGAGCTCATCAGGTCCAACCTCACTGTCAGGGGTTGGAAGGGACCTCTGGAGCTCATCAGGTCCAACCCCACTGTCAGGGGTTGGAAGGGACCTCTGGAGCTCATCAGGTCCAACCTCACTGTCAGGGGTTGGAAGTGACCTCTGGAGCTCATCAGGTCCAACCCCACTGTCAGGGGTTAGAAGGGACCTCTGGAGCTCATCAGGTCCAACCTCACTGCTTTGGCCAACCCAAGCAGGGTTGGAAGGGACCTCTGGATCTCATCAGGTCCAACCTCACTGTCAGGGGTTTGAAGGGACCTCTGGAGCTCATCAGGTCCAACCTCACTGTCAGGGGTTGGAAGGGACCTCTGGAGCTCATCAGGTCCAACCCCACTGCTTTGGCCACCCAAGCTGGTCAACCCAAGCAGGGTCACCTAGGGCAGGGCATACAGGAACACATCCAGATGGGTCTTGAAAGCCTCCAGAGAAGCAAACTCCACAACCTCTCTAGAGGCTGAGAGGGAGAACAGTTGTGTGTGTGTGTGTGTGTCCCACCAGGAAAGCTTCATTTCCCTGGGCCATGCTTGCCAAGGTTTTCCAGCATGATGTGAACAATTTGCTTTGTGAGCTCAGTAAATGCTGTGCCTTGCTGTGTTCTGCCTGGGGAGTGTTACAGCACTGAGAGTCCAACCACCAAGGGCTGTTGGGATGAGTTAAAAAGCAAACAGAGAGGGGTGCACAGGCTCCAGCCTCTGGGACACCACTTGCTGCAGCCTGGGAAAGTCTCTCAGCAGCCTGCAAAAGGACCTCTTGGGGGTTTCTTGTCTGGTTCCCTGTTCTCAGGGGCAGAGATGCTGTGTGGCTCCCTCCAGAAGAGGATTAGCTGCACCCCAGCACTGCTCCAGCTTTTATTTCCTCTTCCTTCCTTGTCTCTAGGCCATTTCTGCTCCTTGTGCTGAGAATGGCTTCAATTTGAAGCACAATTAAACTGGAGGAGTCTGTAAACACCTCCCAGCAGCACTGGGAGCAGTTCTCTTCCCTTAGCTCACTGAATTCCTGGCTGGTTTTCCCACTCCTTTTCCCCACTCGTGTCCTGGGGGAGGGCATACCCTGGGTGCTCAGGCATGGAGA